>NC_133860.1:2212500-2518333 GCF_047830755.1 Zonotrichia albicollis | reverse complement strand
CAGCACAAACATATTATTTTGATGATTTAAATAACTTCTGGCAATGAACATAGTTCAACATTAATTAATTGGACAATTTGTCTTAGATATATGGAAGCTGATTGGAGTAATGGGAAAAAGAAGTTATTTCAGAAAAAAACTGGGGAAAAAAAACTTTAAAAAACCCACTTCTCCTTAAAGTCTTTAAATGTGTTTATTTATTTATACTCTCTGCAAGTGCTTCTGAGATTCTCTTTTTGCTGCCTTGTGTTTTTAACCTAAAACCAGAGTTTATAATCCTTCTTATTAGCCTTCCTCAAACATGAGTTCAGCTTTTTAAAGATACCTTCTTATTTCTTATATCCTCTTTCTTTCCTTAGTGCCATGCAGACTTTTCTCAGCTTTATTCCAATGAAGATTTTTTCTTTTTTTCTCCTCATCAAGGAAACTGAATCAAAATATACTTTTGCCACTCGTTGAAAGCTTTTCACTACCAACATTTTGAATAATGTCTTGTGTGCTATTGAGAGAATGACTTTTTGTTTCTTAGGTTTCCTGTATCATTCTGCTTCAGTCTTAGACTTTGTTTTCATGAGGAATGAATTTAATTGGAGGTAGACCCAGTCATCTTCTGTTATCACATTTCTTAACCTCCTAAACACACTGATCTCTCTCAAAAAAGTCACAGTCACTTTTCTTATCTTGGTAAGAAAAAAGTAAGACTGGAGATGTAAAAACAAAAGTTACTTTTCTTAATTTTACAGAGAAAGAATTAGTGTTACAATCATAATTCTTCTCACTCCTAACTATATAAATTCTAAATCTCAAAAATTATATTTCAGGAGACAATTCATTTAATCTACCTAGATACAATCAATCCACTAAGCTAAATAGGTAGTATTTGATGAAATTTAAGTAAACTCAGAATTCTCCTTTCAGCACATTACTAGATTCCTTATTCATGAAACATTAAATACATGTTACTGCTGGTTCTATGATTTTTCCTGAACAGCAGGCTCACACTGGAATCTGACTTTGCTCCATGTGCTCCCATCCTTGTGCACAGCAATACAGCAAAGCTAGCTCATCCATGGACGCTGATTTATCCACCTGTGTGCTGCTACTGGTGATCACTCCTCATTAATATAAGACTCATACTCTTCCTCACATCCATGAATTTCTCAGCTGTTAATTCCTTACTTGTAGAATAAATTCCAGAGCTAAAATGGAGGTTTGAATCAAGCCTACAGGACTATAGTGGGTGAAGCATCTTGTGAGCAGGCACAGAGTGCTCACACAGGTCCTTCCTTGAAAGTACATGGTCTGGCAGCTGTGCCAGGCAGACGGTACAGGTATGGGATGGGAATGACATTTGCTGCTTAGAGGCACAGTGTATACACCAGAACTAGTCTGTAACTCCCAGGAAGCTGCAGACCCCAAAGATAATTCCAAAACTGGAATTAGTTCTTAGATAGCTCTTTCAGTATGAATACCTTTTCCTTCTTTGAAAATATTAAATGCATATTATACAAAATATGTAAGGCAAACCATCACTTGTTTCAAAACACCCTCAGTGACTATTTGAGAATTACAAACTGAAGAAGATCTACGATTACAAAAAGCTAGCTAGGGCCCTCATGTTAATAAAGTAATCAATATTATTTTCCACCACATTTTTATTAAACTAGCTTAATTTTAATGGTAAGCTTACAGGTTTCCACTTAGATTTATTTATCCTGATTCCTCTCTTCAAAAAAGTCAAGGTGCATGTAAT
The DNA here is from genome assembly GCF_047830755.1 of Zonotrichia albicollis. Classification (NCBI taxonomy): domain Eukaryota; kingdom Metazoa; phylum Chordata; class Aves; order Passeriformes; family Passerellidae; genus Zonotrichia; species Zonotrichia albicollis. Next base: position 2,516,580 of record NC_133860.1, on the reverse strand, counting down.
CTTCCTGGCTTTTATTACCTGATTGCTATTTAATAAACCACAGCAGTCTCTGATATTGAAACCCATGAAAGCTCTTAGTGTGGCTGCAATGATCCTTTCATATACTATGTAATTCATATCCTATGTACAAGTCATTCATATCCTATGTACAAGTCCACATTTTAAAGAAGAGAGATGTAAGAACATTAGGGCATTAAAAATTTAAATTTGAAATTGATGAACTTTGTTAATTTTCAGGATTAAAAGCTTGTATAAATATAAATTTACAGTCAATAAAGTGCCATTGTCAAAAATTTGGCCATTCTTGTTTTTCTAAACACACTCTTTAAAAACCTAGAGTTGCTGAAATCCAAAACAAATCAAGTCAAAGCCAAAAATTTTCCTATGCAAAACACTTCAAGAATTGAAATGGACTTTGTGTAAAGTCTACCCGTTGCAAAACATGGGTTTAGTTTGCAAAATAAGAACCCCCAGGCCTTCATTTGTGTGAATGCACCTGACTCCATCTCATCTTAGAGCTTATGGTCTGCAATGGCAAGAGGCAGGAGGTAGGAGGTAAACTACTCCAGGGTCAGGGATCGGTTACTATTTCTGTGAGCCAAGAACTGCATGTTTACCTTCAAGTATTCCTCTACAGATTCTGAAGGTGTGAAAACACTTGGTTCTCCCCTGTAAAAACTGGATAAAGCTTCATCAATAGGAAGAGATTTTTTTCTTCAACACTGGACCTTATCACTTAGAGTTTCCTTCAAACTTGAGAGGAAAACTCATATTCGTAGGCATTGGTCCCCAAGAGAGACACAAAATGCATTACTGTGTGCTGGAGAGTCAACACTGAAAGCATGAGTAATCCAGGAGCTTTCTGGAGTGCTCTGATGACAACTTGATCACAGATTTAAGCAAAGATAACATTAATGAGCAAGTTGTTTCTGACAAAGACAAAATAACAGAAGAAGCTCAAAAGAGGTAAAAGTAGGGTCAGGTGGTCCAGGAGAAATTCAGACACACTCTGAGCATGCAGGGATAGAGTTAGGAAAGAAGAAATCCATTTGGAGTTAAATCCAGTGAAAAAAACTGAGAGGTAGCAAGACTTTTATTGATATATCTGCAAAAAGGAAGAAGAGAAAAAGTATGGACCCACTGGTGAGCTGGGAAGAGAATGTGATGACAGAGGAGCTGAGAAAAATTTGCAGGTTTCTTTGCTTTAGTTTCTAGTGGTAAGTCTTGCTGTAAGGAATCCATGGCTGCACAGACCAGTGCTGAGAGTCCAGAAAAGTCCAGAAGAACTATCAAGCATTTAAACATGCTGGACACACACAGGTTCATGGACACTGATAGGATGCACGTGTAAGGGCAGAGAGAGGGGTCTGAAAGCAGTGAGAATTTCCTGTATGGAGCCCTGGGTAACCTGCTGGCCCTGCTCTGTGCCTGTGTACTCATGCACTCAATTACTGCTTAGTTATACAGTAAGTAAGCATTTTGGAGAATGAATGTTTATCAAAAAATCATGACAGAAATTATTCCATGGGGGACTGTAATGGTCATTTAGTTCCTATGAACAGTGATAGTGTTCACTAGACCAGGTTACTCAGAGCCACATCCAACCTTTCCTTGAACATTTTCAGGGATGGGACATTCACAATTTCTCTGTGCAAACTGCTTTAGAGCCCCACCACCCTCTTAGTAAAGAATTTGCTCCTAATATCTTACCTAAATCTACCTTCATTTAGTTTAAAACTATTTGCCCTTGTCCTATCACAAAATGCCCCTATAAAAAGGCAAAAAAGTTTTTTGAAGTTTTTCTTTATTATTATGTATTTCCCCCATAATTTCCAAACCCCCAGTCATTTTCCCACAGTTGTTTGAAAAAGGTCTTTTCCCATCTTTAATGGGAGTTGATTAGTGATATCTAAGCAACTATTTCAAGTAGAGCCAGATGTAACTTCACTAAGTTGGTCTTTCTCACAGATGAACAGGGAAAAGCAGTACCAAAGCAGACAATTGGGCTCTGAAATTTGTACTAATAGCACTTAATTCTATTTTACATTTCATTGTGACCGGCTCTTATCATGTGGCATTGTTCAAGGCTGCTTCATAAAACAATTAGACAGGGACAATATTTCAAAGTGGTCTTTGAAAAATTGTAACTTTCAAGGTAATTTTTTCTTATAATTGAAACAGTGCAAATTGTAGTGGATAACTATAGGCAAGAGAAATAGCTATAACTTCTCAGTGTTTTGATATTGATACAAAACACTGATTTTCCAGTTCTTAATGTATAATTATTTGATATTCTTTAATCAACACCAGAGGAAATACATCACATAAGCTAGCTTGATAATTTCAATTAATGCATTTAAATTTCACAGAATTTTATGTAGCATCACACTTGCATGGCATGGCATCTGTTCTTGCTTTTAGCTCTCATAAGTATTTGTACATGATGGCTCTTGAGTCATTGCTGTCTCCACAAAAACCTTATACATCAATTGTGTTGGTTCATGGGCATATGGTAGGTAATATATTTAACGGGCCACAAATTAATTTCCATGGAAAACTACTGGCTATCAGAGGAATAGATTGTTTAATCAGTTATGATAAACCTACCATTGAGAATATGAAGAAAGGCAGTTGAATTACAATGTTCTAAAACTGCGAATGTTACACACACAGCAATGTGTAACTCTTTTACCACTGTAAATTTACTTACTACTTCACTGTAGGTGATTAATAACAAATTCAAATATGGTTGTGTTCAAATATGGCCTTTGTGATGCCTCTCTATATGTTTATTACAGGCTTTTTAGAAAGGATGAAATTTTCTTTAGAGGCACAGGTGTCCACTTTAGTCATGGTGGGGCAGCACAGGACATCAGACTTGAGATCATCTTGTACATATATAAAGTAGCTGCATTCCCAAGATTTCTAGTTAAAATATAATGTCATTTTCTGCTAAAGCAATCATTCAAGTACCTTCTGTTACACATCATGAGATCTCACTTATTTGCACATTACTGTAACAAAATATCAGAAGATATTGTTCATGCTGGTGGTTCTTGATTAAGGCATTTCATTTTACTGCACATTTTCTGCTTTTCATGGACAGCTAAAGGAAACTGAAGGCAGACTCAAATTTTTACTGTATTAGTTAGGTTAGAATGTTTTGGTTGGTATAAATGACATTTCATATGTAAAACATAATGCTACACTGTAGAGAATAATATCCTGTAATGTGAACGAAAAGGAATTTGAGTGAAAGGTTTATGTGTTTATAATGATGTTTTGTTATGAAATCCTCCCCATAAAAGTATTGTCTTTGACTACCTAAGGCTGGTGGTATTTCTAAATTGCATGATGTGCCCAGAAATATTTATACAAGTAACTAAAACTAGACTTGGCTTATGCAGAAAATTAGCCCTCAAGTTACTGTTGTACAATTAAGAAAAAAGAGCAAAGATTCTGACCCTCAGGACTGTTATGTTCCACATACAGCGATTGTCACAGGCAAGAAAATGGAGTCATAGTGTAATTATTTCCCATCTATCAGGAAATTAGGGAGAAGACAGCAGGCCAGAGAAGACCACAACTGACCAGGTGGGGATACGTGCAGGGTAAACATCCTTCTCACTTGCTGGCTCTCCTTCAGGAACATCTGCTGCAAAACTTGTGCCACCCCTATATCAGCTTATTTTGTTATTTTTCTGTCACAGAATCGCAGAATGTTCTGAACGACAGGGACCCACAGGGTCCCATCAAGTCTAACTCTTTGGGAATGGCCTATGGAGGGATTAACTTTCGTGGTTTTAGCATCATGCTTTAACCAACTCAGCTAATCTCAGGGTATAAGAATTTAAAAGGTGCAGGTAACGGCTGGGTTGCAGTCATGGGCTTTTAGATGAAACTTGTGCTGCTGCATTTTATGGAGGCGTTGAATTTCACTTTAATCTTGTTGGGTAGCTCTCAGCTAGATAACTCTCCAAGGGAGACCCCCCATGACCAGGACCCCCAAGGTGCTGGTGTGGGTCTAGAAATAAGGGATTCACACAGTGCCAGGCTGCCTGGTGGTGTGTCCCCCAGCCATTGCGTCTCTGAGGTCAGCAACTTTTTCCCTTAGCAGATAGACCATGCAAAGGCTCTGTTACAAACTAGTCTGCTGTTTTTGCTTGCCATCTTAAGCAGTAGGCTCTGCTCAGAAAAAAAGCTCATAAAGGCTGTGGTCGTTAACACCACTTGAATTCTTCACAATGTACAGAGCAGTTATTGAAGTGACTGTATCTCTCTTCCCTCAAAGTCTCTTTCCAAAGTAGGTAATGCATTTATTTGACAGCAAAATTCTAGGTAAGTCGCTGATATCTGTTTTGGAAAATTTTCATGAAGTATGTTCCTGTTGTTACCATGCTGTACTTGGGAATTGCCTACTGTGTAAATCTATTATGTAAATAATATACTATGACTCTCAAGTCAAATGCAAAAAGAAAACATGTGTAACAGAAATGCAATTTTAGTAATGCTTAGTCTCGTGAAAGCAGGTTCCTTTCCCAAGGTAAGAGAGAGAGTAAAAAATAGATTTTGTGTGCCCAAAGCAGTCCAGATGGAACCACAGTAGGAGACAAACTAGTGTAAATAGAAGTTTTGTTTATTTCAGGAAATGTATGCTTCACATTTCTGACATGTTTCTTTGCTTTCCTAATTATGATATGCTAAAATTCAATTACTAAGTCTTTAGGGATTTTTTTCAATTTTCAGCATTCTTTGTCATAAAGTGCTTATATATTTTCCTTGTATTAAAAATAGGTTTACTTTATGGCAAGACTGGCTTCTAACCACTACATAATACTTTTGCTTTCCTTTATGCTTCAATATAGTCAAAATATGATATATTATGCCAAATAAAACACCTCAGGTAGCAAACCATCTTATCTTGCTACATTCTTCAAAGTAATTTATGTGAGCTGTGCTGTAACAACTTTCTAGAGCTCAAAATATAAATCTAGGTTGTCATGGATACACGCATAAGAAGGCTTTCTTTATAAATATGTTACGAGTCTGACAATTTATTTTTAGTAGAATTTTCAAAAAAGAAAAAAAGATGTAGTATATAACCAGGGCTATTATTGGTTATTCTAATTGCACTTGAATACATTTATGTTTCTTCCTCTTCATTATCTCAAAATGTCTTTTAACAAGGAGGTTTATGTAGATGTCAAAATGGCTGATAAGGGCCCTGGGCTTTTTTTCACCTGTGTTACCCCCACTTTGTACTTAGTATGCCTGAAGTGGAATTAATATATTGCTTACCAGCAGTTAGAAAGGTAGAGTTTATAATCTAGCACAGGGTTAAGCAGTGCTTTCAGGACTGAACAACATTCAGCTGCCATTTTCCTCTCACATTAGTTAAAATAAATACAGTAATTATGACATATGACTGGATAACCTAAATAATTCATGGAACTTTCAAGTCAGCAGATACCTTCTGGTATCACATGTGCCATTTTTCTTTCTCTTCTCTGCTGCATCACCAGTGCAAGAGGCAATGCCCTCATACAAAATTTTCTGCTGCTGGTAATTGTAAAACATGAAGTTATAAGCTTCTGATAAAAAAAATGAGACGAGAAAACAATAATTTTAAAAGGAAAAATAGATTGCTGGGAGCAATTCATAGTCATAAAAATGTACTAAACAAATTATTAACACATTTTGTCTGTAGATTTTGATAAAACAGAAAATAGAGAAAATGCTAGTTCAGAGGTCTGGAATTTTGTGTGTATTAATATAAAGTAAAAAAACCAACCAAACAAACAAACAAAAAAACCCCCAAAAATCCAAAAACCCCCAAGCCATTAAAGATGATAAATAGAGGATTTCCATAGAATAAACACAAAATAATATTAATTATCTAAAATGTCACAATTTTCCAAGAGTACATAAATGTTCATGTCTCTGGCTTGTTGTATGAACTTAGGTAGAAAAACAGATTGTATTTAGCATTTGTGCAGTTCTTTTAACAGAAATACTGTTAACTAAAAATTTCATTAAAATTCCACATATGAAAATGTAATCCCAAGTGCTGACTTCTCGGAAGTTTTTATCAAACATCAAATAATTTAAAAAATTGGTTATCAAAGATATTGTTAAAAACACATGCTCATTATTATTTTCCAGGAGGTATTTTCTCCTAAGAACTTCTAACTTGTGTATGTCTGTCCGGTTTCAACAGTTTTCAGATTCTTCTCTTCTAAACTAGCTTAACTACTATATTGAAATGATATGTAAATCATAGCCATAGATGAATCAGAAAGTCCTTGTTATAAATCTGAAAAATAATTCATTACTTATGTCCTCAATATAACAGATACTTTATAAAGAACATAATAGGGGCATCAAGTTTAGCGCCAACAGCACAGGAAGAATCTGTTTGTTTGCCTTCTGGGACTAAACCATAAATCACAGAGCTGAAATTTCTGATCTAGCATATTAAGAAAGTGCTAGAAACATGAAAGAGCAAGTGAAATCCCACAATCCTGGAGTGAATCTGTTATTGGTTAAGGCTAGTGGGATAACCATTGCTTGATAAAACATTAGGAAATTGATGTCTCTCAAATTTATTTTTCAGATTCTAGTACTGAAGAGCCTAAAACACAATATGCATATGCTATCTTGGCATGTATTTTGAAAAACATATTAATAAGGATGTGTAAGTATCAGTAGAATTTAGTGAAGCTGTACAGATTATGGGACTCAAATATAAGATATCAGATAACTTTAAAAATAACAAATTATGCTATGCCTGTTGGATGTTACAGAACAGTCTACAGTGGGGACCTTGACCTGACAAACTCTTGCTAGGGAAGCCAAAAAAGCTCCTTCAGAAAAGCCTTCCAGCAGCTTTATATTGCCAGTGGAATCTGTCCTTTAAGTATTGGTATGAGTGGCTAGAATGTTTCAGTAGTGATAGGGGAGCCTTGAGCACAATGCGGCATTAGACAATTCTCAATTAAAGACTATTGCAAAGACCAGTTGCATAACTGAGTGACACTTAAAAAAAAATAATCCTCTTCCATTTTCTTTTGCTCTGTTTTCCCGTTCCCATGGACTCTGCTGGTGTGTCCCAATAGTTAGGTGTATTTTCTTTGGAGAAGTTAAGCATGGGCAACTTGTCTCATTAAACTAACTAGTAGTTAGTCTGTCATGAGTAATACTACATTGTGTTGTACAAAAAAAATCAACAAAAAAAACCTATAGATCCTTCTTCAGTGTAGTTTTATGTTCCAGTTTGACTCTGTTGTCTGGTTTAGAAGTTTAGAACTGCATGAATAAGAGATTGTTGTTGCTATTCACTTAGTATGAGGCTTCACAAGCAACCTAAAAATTGACATAGAAATTAACACATTTTGGGCAGATTTTTCGGTTTATTAGTGATGCCTTTTCAAATGGACTGATTTAATTTGGCTATAACCATGAAACAAATCTGATTCAATGTAAAAGTAACAATGAATATCTAGTTTCTGGTGGTTTAAATTTCTGTGATTTCTTTTGAGGAAGGAACTACGCTATACTTTACATCTAAGCAGGGAAAGGGTCCAAATTCTATAACAACAAAAGAGATTTAAAAAGAAAATCAGCCTCAGGAAGTTGTTGGGCAAATGCAAGCTGAGATTACAGTTCATTTGGTACAATTGATGTGGTTTTTACTGCTGCTCTCATCTGGCACTTTTTGTGTCACCAATCTGTTGCCTCTGACTGGGAAACTAGATTACTGTCTCCAGAGGCATTGACTACTCTTCCTGCAGCTTTGATCAGTGACCAGTCCAGAAGCCCCCAGGCTTTGGTTTCTTCCCAACATCACACTGTATGCAAATATATAATAATTGCAACGGACTACATGGAAAGCACCATCCAGAGTTTGTTGCTCTCCAGCTGTGCCTATAATTGTTCCAGGGAAAATAGGGTGTAAAATTGCAGGTGTTTGTTAGTCTAGAATATAAAAAGAATATACATAGGCTTGGTATGTGACTTAGAAATAAAATCAAAATAAAATCCACAAAGTGCTGAAAATACATCCAATTAAGTTATCAGTTTGAAAGTGTATTTTAAAGTAGACCACTGGAGTAATTTGTCTCTATTTGAGAAGGTAAATGTGGTTTTGAATAATAGTGTTGTTGAAGTATTTTTGTCCAGATTTTGCTATTCCTTGTTCGTTTAATTTCATTAAGAGCTCAGCCTTACACAATTTCTTGTGTTATGCTGTGGAAAAAAAAAAATCACAAATTCTCAGGTGATGCAGAGGATCACGAACTCTATACATTGTCCTCCCATTGCCTAGTAGAAGACATTGCTGTGCAAGATGTGTGTGGAAAAATTACTTAAAATTCTAGTCAAGCTTCATTTTTTCATTGAGGCTGAAGTTTCTGTGAAGGATTTCCTAGTGAAAGTTCAAGTATACCGTTAGTTTATTCATAGTACCTGTGTAATAAGCACAATTTTAGCTCTTTAGCAAGTCATTTTGCTGTTATTTGCTAGGACTATACCTGTTTGTGTTACATTGATTTGGCAATTTTCCTTGCAGCTGCTTCTGTTGTGCTGCCTGCTGTGTCTCCTCTGGGCTTTCAGCCACTGGTGTGCTCCTCCCAAGTGTGAGGGTGCCCCTCTGTGGTCTTCTCAGTGTTGGTGACTGAACCATTTACAGAGACAGGCCCTTCACCACAAGGGCTTGGGGGCCAGACTGGTTCCTCAAACCAGGATGAACAGTGGTACACACCCAACTGAGTAGCTGGGGAAAGCACTGAAGGCAATGTAGGATTAGTTGTCCACACTGATGCATTAGAAAATCATAAAAATATAGTGAAAGGAAATACTCAGGAAAGCAGACAGGTCAGTAATGAAACACTAAATGGGCTCAAAGCATCTGAAACAAGTGGCTGAAGGAGGCTTCATCATCAGATGTGGTGTCTGCACTAGGGTTCTTCACCTTTGGGAGAAGGGCAGAAGTTGTGGGAGTGAGGTATGCAGAAATGTAGTACCTGTGGAAAATATAATTTGGTTATTTTTGGGCTTTTTTATAACTCCATAGAAGAAGGCATTAGAGATTTTTTGTAATTCATTGATTCTTTCAAAGGGTAAACTGTTTTCTGATTCAGCAATACTGTGAGATGAAGTGAGGAAGTTGCCCTTGTCTCATACTGCATCTGTCTGAGTCAAGTGAGGGACAGAAGTGCAAGAGAGTTGTGCTGTCGGGTCTCCATTGAAAGGCATAACAGTCAGGGTGAATTGCTCTCATGAAATTTTGTAATTTTTTTGCATTTTCTCCAGCAAAATAATCAAGACTAAAAACACTGCACCAAAATAACTTAGTAAATTTGATATCTGAACGGGAAATTATAAAGAAAATTATGTTACAGGTCAAAATTGATAAAGTATTTACACACAGTTAAACAGTTCAGATAAGAACATGATGGCTAAGATGAAAATAAATGTTTAACATAAACATAAACCCAAATGTATGAGCATCCTTATTTCTGTCATATGCTGCAGAGGTTAAAGAACTGACAGCTTGCCTACACTTGAAATTCTATTTAAACTAAGACAGACTGCAATTTAAAATGTGGCATTTGTACCTAAGTAACAATCAACCATGGACATTTCTAGTCCCAAAATATAACTGTTACATGCCTATGTGTCTTAACCTCCTTCAAAGATAAATTCTAAAAGGCTTCAGCCTGCAATTTAAGAGGAATTTCTGATGTAATACACCATTCAAAGATACAGCTTCACTATTTAAGGATAGGTAGATTTACAAATACTTGGAGAGCAACTGAAGGCAAAGTGGTGGAAATTATCAGTAGCTGCAGAAACCACAAACCACAAATAGTGATGAAGGCTCCTTGTGACCTCTCTGTACAAACACATTTTCAGTCCACAGTGTGACTTTGAGACTCCTCTGCTTGTGTATTTTGGAACTGGGAACAATCAAACAGGGTCTCTAGGAAAACAGTTCTGACAGGGACACAGTGGGCGTGCTGCACTGCCCAGGTCACCTGCTCTCTCCCCAGTCTGCTTCCCCTGTTCTCAGCACTCCTGTGCACTGCGGGACCACGGGGATCTCTTGGGGCAGCCCAGCCAGGTGCTTGTCTAGGCAAAAGCCAGATGCAGATCAGTTTAAGGAAATCTCAAGGTAGTAGGCATATAAAATAATCATATTTAATATTCATCGCATCCTTATAAAACTTAGGATAAAAGGAATACCCTTTACTTAATCTTTTCAGTCAGTTGCCAGAAGACATGATTTATAGCTACATACAATAATGTTTATACATGTGCTTGAAACTATGGAATTATCTTCATCTGTAGCAAATTATTTAATTAATATTTAATAAGTAGACAGACATTACATTAGTATGTGTGTCTATGTCTAGGGATGAGGGAATTATGAGCATGTGGCAAAAGACCTGTGAAATATCTTGGCAGAGATAACAGCAGAAAAACCACCTCAGGCATGCAATGAATAGAAAAGATGTGAGAGCAGTGGATTAATTTTATAATTTAATTATCAGCTGAGTTAAGCATCAATAAAATTTGTGTCTCCTAAGAAGTTATGGCAAGCATCAAATTAAGTATAATTTATCCAAACCTTATAAAATAAACTTATCTTTCTATCCCCATTTTTGCAAGAAATCATATGAAATGGACACAAATTGGAATATGAGTATGTAGAAAAATAGCCTTTTGCTGTTATTATCATAGCTTTCTATTCACTGATGTACTTTTCAACTATTTAGCTAATAGACCTGCAAAGTGACCGGATACTAAGGTGAATTGTGATTCTTTACCAATGGAAGAATTTGTTAGCACTGACTTTGAAACAAGAGCTTCTGAATTATTTCTTTTTCTATTGCCATCCTGCCATTTCCTTCACAAACCTAGGAGATGATCAAAATATCTTATGAAGAACTAGCACCTCCACCTCAGCATGTTTGTGTAGTATACCCATGGTGGCCACTGCAAGCAAAGGTAGCTCTATTTCTAAATACAAGAGTAGCGCTATTTTTTTCTGGTATTTGCTGTCTTACTGGGGAGTGCAAGCTCTTTGGTCCAAGAGCAAGGCAGCCTTGACAAAGTGGCTCTCTAGCTACACTGTGAAGATGTCTTTCTTCTCACATGCGTCACACTGAGGCCTTCGACATGCTCCCCACATCATCCTTCTCTGTAAATTTGAGATATGAATTTGATAGGTGGACTATTCAGTGGATGAGGAGTTGGCTGGATAATCACATCTGGAGGGTAGTGGTGAATTTTTTGACCAACATCTGTACAAGAATTGTTCTCCAGGGGTCTGTAGTAGTACCAGTATTGTTTGATGTCTTCATCAATGACAGCGGGATCAAGAGCACCCTCAACAAGTTTGCAAATGACACCAAGCTGAGTGGTGCAGTTGGCACACTTGAAGGGCAGGGTGTCATCCAGAGGGACCTGGACAAGTTTGAGAAGTAGGGCATTGGGAATCTCATGAGGTTTAACAAGTCCAAGCACAAGGCCTTACACCTGGGTCAGAGCAAGCTGCAGTATCAGAGCAGGCTGGGTGATGAGTAAATCAAGAGCAGCCCTGCGAAAAAAGGACTTGGGAATGCTGGTGGATGAGAGGCTGCCTGGGGCAGTCACAGCCCAGAAAAACAGTTGTGTCCTGGGCTGCATCCAAAGCAGCGTGGCCAGCAGGGCCAGGGAGGGGATTCTGCCCCTCTGCTCTGCTCTCTTGAGATCCCATCTGGAGCCTTGCATCCAGCTCTGGGGGTCACCAGGACAGAGGAGGGCCACAAAGACAATCAGTAGGCTGGAGCACCTCTCCTGTGAGCACCTCAAGGCTGAGAGAGTTGTTGTTATTCAGCCTGAAGAGAAGGCTCCGGAGAGACCCTTGACAGTCTTCCATACCTGAAGGTGCCTATAGGAAAGACGGGGACAGACATTTTATCACAGCCTCCTGTGATGGAGAAAGGGGCAGCGGTTTTTGAACTGAAGGAGATTGATCTATACAAGATATAAGGAAGAAGTTTTTTAGAGCAAGAAGGGGTAAAATACTGGCAGAGGCTGCCAGAGAGATGGTTGATTCCTAAGCTCAGGAAACACTCAAAGTCAGGTTGGACAGGACTCTGACCAGGTTTACTTCAAGATGTCCCTCTTATTGCAGGGATGTTGCACTAGATGACTTTTAAAGATCCCTTCCAAACAAAACTATTCTATGATTTTATGATTTTATGATCCTGGTCTATGATGTACATGGGAAAACAGGTGTGATATAATGAGAAAACTCTTCTGCCTGATGTTTCTCCACAGGTAGGTAGTGGCCACATAGAAGAGATTTTCTACCATGGTGACCAATACATCTCTCTCATTTATTGGTCCTGCCCTTTCCATCTTTCATTTACACAGCATTTCTTGTTTCATAAAGGAATTGTTACTTGGACAGGATAGGAGAGTAGTGTTGGGGTTTGCTTATAATACCTTTTTGTTTAATTTTGCTCTCAGGCTGAAAATGTTGGACATTGCTGATGTGCTCAGAGTAGTCTGGATGCTGATGTGTTTCTCAGAAGCTTTTAATTCTGTAGCATTTCCAGAGGTATTAAATTTTACTGTATCAGAGCTTTCTAAGAGTAGAATTATTGTCATGTTGGATTGCAGGAATCCAAAAAGAGCTGGTCAAAAAATGCTTTCCATGAACAATGGCTTTAAGAGGAGTAGAAATCTGTCTGTGTTGCAGGAAGCAATGGCATTTGTCTTCTGTTTGCTTTTCTCTCCTGTGGTACCAAAGGTGCTCCTTCGCAAAAGACAAAGAACCAGAGGTGAATACTGATGGTTCAGGGAGCATGCTTCAAGGAAAAAATGTTTTAATATGAAAGTGGCAGCTCTGTCTCTTAAATCTAGCAAAGCAACTCTTAAATTCTAGTGGGATTGCTACATCTTTGCATCTCCCAATAGGCCCCAGATTGTAGGAGTTGATCTGATCAGAGCACTTGCTTTTTCCAACAGAAATATGAGACTCAAACTCTGACTTTTTCACTGAAGTAATAAAAGTCCCCCAAACCACACAACCTCCCCCCACCAAAATCATATTCCTAATATTTCACTACTATTTTTAATCATTATTGACAGAATCTTGGGGAAAAAAATGAAGCTTTTCAGAATTTGCCTCTGTACTTTCCAAATCTTCACCATCTATGCTTACCAAATGTGGGGGTAGGGAAGTAGGGGCATACTGGGAATAGAAAGAAATCTTCTTGCTTCAGTTTCCTCATATTTACAGTTAATAGCCTCAAAATAATTCCAATATTGCTTATAGGTAAGAAACACACATTAAAAATAAAACTTATTAGGCTTGGCCTTAAGGACAAGCAGTTTAAATGGTCTGCCCAAAGACACCCAAGGATTTTGTGGTGGAAGTGAAGTTCCTATCTCATGATAATATCCTGCTATCAGAGCTTCCTCACTGCCACAGACTGAAATTGATATTCTTGCACTCACTTTGTGCAAGTACAAATGATTAGGCAAGGTACAAAGCCAAGGAAAACAGACATGTGAATAAGGGTTGCCGTGTATTAAACAGTGCAGCATATAACAACTCTCATCCCTAAGGTACTGTTTGCAGAAGAAGGCAATGATAGAACTCATCTGAAAGACAGGAAGCCCTGTGGAAGCTAGAAGATACATTGGGCTCACTATTTTCAGTTTATTAAAGCTATCTGTTATGTTTCTTCATTGTGTTTAGCTCCCTAGCATCTTCAGAGAGTTATTACTCTACTCATTGAAAAGAAGGGCAGCGTGCTTTGACTCCTTTGTCTTCTTTGTGCCAAACACATAGGCTGAACATTTTGTTTTACAGCAGATACCTAATGCAAAGTAGATGTGAAAGGGACAAGCTAATGATGAGTATGGTACCTTCCCAGGAAACTCCTTCCTGAACTTCAAAGGTAGAAAAAAGATCTGAGCATTACTTGAAGGGGCGTGGGATAGGGGGAAGCCATGGCCTTGAGTTCTTGTTTCTGATCTGAGTTCTTTTCTTTATTTTAACTATAAACACCAAAAGCTTAAGCAGTGGATATGATTACCTTTATAGCTGAACAAAGTAACCATGCTATACATCTTCCATGGTCTGTGCTATTTTAAGTCAGGATTATTTTTTTCTACCTGTTTAATTTTGTCTCCTTTATACAGTCTTGGAAAAGCAGTTGCAGATAATAATATTTACTTACTCAAGTTTAATTTCACTATCAACACAAGGTGTTTTCCTCCTTTCATAAAAGAAATACATTCAGAACTCAAGAGGTATTTAAATAGATATCGTTTTAACTAGCTGCTCAGTCACAACCAGAAATTCACCTGCACAAGTTTTGTCACTAAGTCATGTCTCTTCTACCCACTCCATTCTACAGACAACTCATGGTCTAGTCCCTGTATGTTTGAGGTTCCATAATGTTTCCATGTACAGTGGGGTGGAACAAGTGTGACCTCTTCTGGCACACAGTCAGTCTTGCACTTTGCTCTTGAACTTTATATTCTGGGCAGAACATTTTTGAATCCAACGCTGACATTGAACAAGAACCTTTATACAGTCCCTGAGAGGTTACAGTAAAGAGGAGCTGATTGGTACACCTATGTTCAAAAGAAACAGTAGTCTTCATCTCTTTGCACCTCATTTGGACAATTATTCAGCTTTTCTGATTAATGTAGACACAATTCTAAGAATAAATTATAAATAGAGGTGAAATATATGTGCTTTATATTAAAAGGAAATATAAGGGGATTAAAGGAAATGTGAAAATGGCAGATGAGTGAATCCTAGCTAAGTAAATTGAATGTCTATATCCTAACCTCAGTTATGAGAGATTTAAACTTTACTGAGAAGTAGTAAAGTTTAAGATGGGGTTTTCATCCATAATCTAAGTAAAAACTGGTTTTTACTGGCAACATGAAAAGTCACCATTGCTTTAAAGAATGTTTCTTTTACAGTTCCTAACTCTTCCTTCATGTAATCTTCATGCCCCCAAAAAAATAAAAAGTAGGGGAGAAAAGGTATTTCTTCTTTGGCTGGAGAGCTGCTTGCCATTAAGAACATCTCCATTATCTGGGAAGGCCATTTACTGCCCCAAATGGACAAATGGAAACATATTTTGCCATACTTGAATTGCCCAAGCAATATTACTTCATGTGTTTTCATATCTTTGATAGAATTACTTAGTAAGCATATTTAATATTCAAACGAGCTGAATTGGTTTGGCTTTGTCTGAGGGTTTTTTGCCAGGATGTGCAGGTTAGCACTCATGCCCTTATAGTACAGGTTCTAACCACAGCCACTTGCCACTAGCACACGGACACTGTGCCAGATAATTAAACGCTTCTTAGGGCCATTGTATCAGTAAATCAAGAGTGAATTTAATTATTTCACCCCCGCCTCGGTCGCTCTCTTTTCTGAGCCTTAGCCCCACCTCCCCTCATGCCGGTTTCCCTCTCCTCGCAATGCTCTGGGAAAGAAAGTGCAGGTACCCCTCCCTTGCTTTATTCGAATCCGCTTCCTCCTGCCCTGCTTCTGGCCCATGAGGCGCATGAGTGAGGCAGGAGCCTCGGCGGCGAGCCTGGCCAGCCCTGCTGCTCCCGGAGGCGGGCGGGAGCGGCCGCTGGCGCTGCATCCCGGCGTTCATCCCGGCGTTCATCCCGGTGTTCCTGCCTCCCCGCGCCGCCCGGGGTACGCACGGAGCCCGCCGAGCCCGCGCAGTTGGCCGCTGCTCTATGCGGGCCGCTCGGCGGCTGCCGCTGCCCCCCCGCGCCCAGCCCAGCCCAGCCTAGCCCAGCCCAGCCCAGCCCAGCCCAGCCCCGCTCATCGCGAGCCAGCCCAACCGAGCCCAGTCCGTGCCCTGCGGCGCCGCGGGCGGGACGCGCCGAGCGGGGGATGCCCGCGCCCCGGAGCGCGGCTGCCGCGGTAGGCGCTGCCAGGGCTGCGGCGGATCGCCCGCTGGGATTTGCGGACAGTCATGAACCAGAGCGAGGCACCCCGGCCGCTCAACTGGACCATCCGGAAGCTGTGCCATGCCGCCTTCCTCCCCTCTGTCAGACTCCTTAAGGTACGGTGAGAGCCCGCTTTGCGTTCGGGAACCGGTGTCTGCCGCTGAACACCTGCCTGGTGGGCTGCGGTCGCTGTTGCTGGAAAGTTAATTTAGAAATAGTCCCAACTTTACTATTAATTACCTTGCCTGCTGTCTTTAAAACCCCTTGTGAGTACCTGAAGGTACCTATATTGTGCGTCTGTATTCTATTCAGTGTGTGTGCTTGCCCATAAAGGTCTATGGAAGGGGTAAAAAGGGAAATAAGGGATGGTGGATATCATCTGTGCTTCAATTTGCTTTGTCTTATCAAGCTGTGAACTTCCAGGGATGAAGAAGGTGTCTATTTCTAAGGCGTGTTCCTTTGTGAGCAGCCCTCTGCTATCTGTTCCTTTGGGTTACCTAGCCCTTAAGGCAGTACCTGAAGATCCAGTACCACTCTGACCAACTTGTAAGGGGAGCAATATGTGGGTGGAAAAAAATTATCTTGGTTTGCTAAAAGCTGTACATGAGAATAGGATCAGTTAAAGACTGGCAGTGCAAACAGCATCAGTGAAACTTTCTGGTTTTTTTTTTTTAATTTGTTTAAACTAAGTGTCACATCTTTGAAGGTGCTTTTAAAAGAAGTGTTTTAAAATGCACTTTCCTAGGAAATAATTATTTTCTGTTTGAAAAAATTATTTGGGGTTATATAATGTGGAGAGCTCTTATTCTCAGCATGCAAAGTACCATTACTACCATGTGCCCCACTGAAGCCGTTTTAGAGGTATTTGTAGCTGGAAAACAAAATCTCCTGAATCAATTTTTTGGTGACAAATAGGTTATATGAAACTGAAAAAATTAGGTTACATTAACCTGAAAAGTCTACTTGGTTCTTGGAATATCTTAACCGGATTGTACAATGACATGTTAAACAATAAACTCATTTCCCTATAGGCTTTGTTTTATAAAATGTTTTATTCATTATAATATTTATCTCGTTCCGTCATGGTGTTTGATAGTTTGGCGTTGAAATTAACATGCAGCCAGGTAAAGCATGGCTAGTCTGACAGTGCATTAGATGGTAATGCTTGATATAACCGTTTGATTTTGTGTGAGTAGCTTGGAAATTAGGTCAGTTCTTACTACTGCAACATGCTTGAGCAGTAGTGTAGCGTATGACATTGCACTTAGCAGACGTATGTTGTATGTGTAATTGTTGTATATATGATTCACAAGTGACCATGCTGTGTATCCTAGCAGGTACTTTTCACATCCTCAGGGGAAGGGGCTACAGTTGAAAAATATTTCTATTTCCAGAACACACATGTATGGCTACTGGGGGGGTAAATTGTGAGCATCTCCAAAGAACAAAAGAAAGGTAAAACTTAGATTTCTAAAAAATCAAAACATAACTAATATAGAACAGATCAGAAAGTGGTGTTGATTGTTTTGTAAAGGCTTTCCCCCCCAGCCCCAGAAGCACTCATGAGAATATGCAAATTCCACAAGTCCCGTGTTTTTAGAACAACATAATTTTAGCAAGGTGTGAGGACTCAGATGTGAGGAGTTTTACTGTCATTCTTAATCCCAGTGGATCAGGGGCTGAGGGGGCGTAGTCTGCAGTATTTCTTCTTTGGCAGACGAATGTTGCCCCATGTGTATGGTTTCTCTTCATTGCTTATTAAGGATGAACGTTGTGATTCATTATTAAAAGAGCTGACTAAAAGGGATTTTCTGAAGCTACAGCTGTAACCCGTTAGGGAAAGATAGTGACTGGACCCTGCAGAGTTAAAAAGAGCATGAAAATAACCAGAGATAAGCAAGCTCTGCACAGAGGGTGTGTGAGGTGTGGGAAAGACCAGAGCAAAGAAGGTGGAACTCTGGCTCCTTTCTCAGCTCATGAGCAGTGCTTGTTGGCTGGACAGGGAATTGCTTACTTCAACATCTTCAAGGCTCCCCCAAAAAAGCTTTAATTTTTGCTCCTTCTCTTTGTCTTTTATTATTTAAAGTGTTTAAAGCAAATGACTGACATGAGAACAGGGACCCATTGTCTGAATTCCATCAGCCAACCCGAGGAAATTTTCCTGCCATCGAGGAAAGAGTGTAATAACAGCAGCATTAAATTACCAGATGAGTAGTATGAATATTTTACTGCATACAAAATATTTTTTCCTATTTCATGTTTTTCTTTCCAAAATAAAGAAGAAACTTTTTTTTTTCATTTTCTAAATGAAAGGTGTTCCCCTAAATCCAAAAACATTGGAAAGGCAAGGACAATAATCTGAGCTCATTGTTTTTAATTGCTCAGTTTCCGATTGGATTAAGTGGTCTTAAGGGCTAATGCAATATTGTTTCTAAGTAGGCATTCACTAGACCCTTTTCTATACAGCTTTTCTCTGCAGTCAATGCTCTCAATAACAAAATAAACTTTGCAAAGCCTCATATGTTATGGTACATTTTTATTATGATATGCCTTGTCCATCATTGTACACTGTAAATTTAGTTAGAGTAAGAAAATGTAAACCACTATTTTGTCTTTTTAATTTCTGTACTTATTTTAGTCTATCAGAACAATATTAAATGACCACTAACCTCCAAAATATGCTTTTTCTTAAACTGTAGGACTGAGAGATAGCAGAGATTTCCTCTTTTACACACACAAAAAAATCACTGTGACATTACCTGGACCTTCCTAATAAAGGTCCAGTTTTGAATTATTTCCATAACTTTTGAATTATTTCCATGTTTTTTCAATGAAAAGTAAAAAGTCTTTATCCTATGGATAAAATTTTACATGTAGCATCAGTGCTTTCATAGTGATGGAACTAAATAAACACTGAAATCTAGAACTTCATGGAGGCAAGGCTTTTTGTGTTGTCTTGCAATTACTGTTTTGTAAATAGGTACTGAAAGGAGTTATTCAGCAGGTAGGTTAAGCTCTTGTTCCACCCTGTTGAAATGAACAAGCAGTGCTCAGTTGCATCAACTGATGTTGGATAGAGCTCTGGCCACAGTGGTCTCATTTAATTTAGATAAGCTAGATCTGTAGATGTGTCCAGTTTGTGCTCGCTTTGCTTTTTTTCCAGGCACATGTTCTGTTCTAACCCACTTCACTAATACCCTCGTGTTTAGGTGTAGTTGTGCAATCCTATTTTCCATTTTCTGACAGGTGCATGAGTTCCAGGATCTGTACCTCCGATACAGCACAGGAGCTGCGTTGGAAGTACAGATTGAAACAATTTATTGGAGAGGTTTTTTTGCCACTTGTGTCATTGGCTCATCCTTCGCTGCTCCTGTTTTTTTCCTCTAATGAGTTACTTCCTGTAGCACATTCCATGCTGGTATTTTTTGTAGTTGTTTCAATATGCTTAAAACACGCTAACACACTGCCTAATGTCTTCCTGTCTGAAGTAAGGACTAAGAAGTGCATTGAGCAGATATTCAGAGAGGGTGGCTTTGTGCAGAACTGTCATTCTCCTGAGATAATCAGGTTAGTTTTAAAAAACCCCAACATTTTAGAACAATGTTCTGGGTTCTTAAAAAATGGATGAGTGAATGAATGAATGAATGAATGAATGAATGAATGAATGAATGAATGAATGAATGAATGTCATCATGCTAAAGACTGCACTCAGAGGGCACTGTGCTCTAGGAGAGGCTGCAGATGTTGTACTTCTGCTTGAAATGGATATAATACCTGCCATGTGACCAAAAAATGGGCAATATGCTCAAGTAAAATAAATAAATAAATAAATAAATAAATGAATAAATAAATGAACTGAGAGTAGAAGAGAACTGAATAACAAAAGGTCAGCAATGTGCAATAAGCTTTAGCACCACAGATTTATAGATGTGCAAGTGTAGAATTACTGTAAGAAATATTTGAAATGTAACTGATTACCCACCTTTTTTGTCTTTAAAAGAGCGGTAAATTTTTTTTACTTCTCGCTTGCATGTCAATAACTGGGATTGTAAGGCAGGAAATTTGGAAGGCCCAGAGAAAAAGAAACAGAGTCAACCAGAAGAAGCACTGGGGAAAATGTTTTATCAATTCTTCTCCAACATACAGCTTGGCAAAAATGTCACTTTAGCTCTACCAAATAAATTAGATTTACCTGACCTGAGTAGTAGTCTATGCTAGCTCCTGAACTAAAATTAAAGAGATCAGACACTAAAATTCAACAGTATGCATCCCTCAGGATGATTTGATGCATTTGTGGAAGCCCTTAAAATCAGACTGACACACAGGCATGGAGAAAGTATCAGTCAGTGTGACAAACTTTTTATAAATTCACTAATAGAAAAACTAGTCACACCTCTGTGTATGGTGGGATGCTGTGTATAGTATGAAATACAGATGAGTTTTATGCGTGCATGTAAGTTTTATTTAGGAAGAGATTATTTGATGAAATCCCGTTTTCCTGTCAGAAAGAACATAGTTGTATCTGTCACCTTTGTAATACATGTGGCATGTTTCTGATTCTCATTCACAGGTTTTCTGGGGTGTATTACTTGTCCTTAGAAGCACAAAAGCCATATTTCCAGCAAAGAGAAAGCTTCAGCGTTCCATTCTGTGCTTTGCTCCTTATGCCATCAGTTCCACCATTTAAGGATGGCGGGAAAGAGACCTGGAGCTAAGGCATTGCTGTGTCTTTGCAGTCTCCCATTTTAATGTAAAAAATTCATTTTACACCCCAAATCAGGGGAGCAATGGTTGTTGCAATGTAGCTTCAGAATGCCTTTGCGCAGGCGTGCTCGCATTACCCTGCTCAGCTGCCAGCTGTGCCTCGAATACTTCACATTCTGTCACCCAGTAATGGCAGAGTGGTGGGGACATTTCATGGCCCAGGCTGAAGAACTGATGATATGCCTTTTGGAGGTTGCACATTCTCAAAAATGGCTTCTTTCCTGAATGGTGCTTCGCATCAGCAGTAAGTTGAGCTGATCCCTTTAATGTGGTAACTGAGCATGTTCATGTGTAATGATTTTCCTACAGATTATGCCAGTTCATTTCTTCTGGAAGGAAATTAAATGTGGAAGTTGGTAATTTTTTTTTTCCATTTTATATAAAGTACTCTGTGGTTAATTCTTTGGTGCAGTGTCATTTTTTATGTGATGCAGGGCAAGTCAGAGCTTGTTTGCTGTTTGCCTTGTTGACTGAATCTTTTCCTTGAGTGTGACTTGGGCTGACGGCCACTGACTTGGAAGAGATGTAGCATTAAATCAGTTTCCACAACAAGGGAAGTATTCCCAATTAAGAAAAAGTAGAGTGAGGGATAAAAACAAAGAGTGTAGCAATGGAAGTCATGTTTCCATGGAAAAACCTACATGTAAGAGGTAGTCATATCAGTGCCGTTTTGATGGCAGAGTCTGTAGTTTACTAATGTCATGTAAAGTGAAAAAATAGTTTTGATTTTCAAGTTGGAAAGGGCTCTGCAAATGCAAAGTTTCTTGTTTTAAACCAGAAAATTTTAGGGGATAAAACCACAAGATTTTTACTTCTAGGTATGTCACTACCATGTGAGTGCTTTTTTTCTTTAAAAAAAATAAGTGATAGAAAAGATAATGTTAAATTTTTTGTCTTGATGCAGCAGCTATGGTAGAAACATACTTAGCTGTTTAAAATGAGGATTCTGCAACTGATACAGGTTTTTATCCTCCTGCACCTCAATATTATTCTGTGTTTTCCCTTAACCTGGCTTTCATTAGTGTCTCTATCTTCATCTTAAATACTGCTGTGAGGTTTTGGCTCCCTCTGTGCACATGGCCAATGGGTTACAATGACAAAGATGGGGTATCAGAGAAGTACTCCAGGATTTTACATTTTTTTTCTGCACAGAGGTGGTTTTGGCTTGATCTCTGCTTCTCATGAGGTCCAGCCTTTTCAGACTTGGAAAAGGTGGAAAATGGCACCATTTTCCACTGGCCTTTATTTGATAATATGTGAAACATTGCAATTAACTTGCTTATGAGAAAGCAGATGCAAGATTCCTAATTTGTGATTGTGTAAGAGATGATTTAAAGTAATTTCCAGAGAAATAAAAAAAAAATTAAAATAAGTATTTTTGATGTATATTAATAAAACAGAAGAAAAAAGAGAACTTGTTCTGAGCACTGTGTTGTTTTAAAATAATTTTAAAATGCTACTAAGTGTAGAAATCATATGATCAAGGGATTACAGGTACAATGTGTTAGAAGAATCCTGTCCTAAGAGCATAAGATTTTAATGTTCTGCTATAGTGTTCCTTATGTTTGGGAGGGTGCCATGTGAAAAATTCAGGGCACAAGACCATAAAGTGAAGTTGAGTGGTTTTATTCCACCTGAATTGCTAACAAGACTATGCTACAGTGTAAAAAGGAATGCCCTTGTGTCTCTCTGGAAATGTATGTCAAAGCTGGTAATAAAGCACGAAACAAAATCACTTCATCAAAAATATCTCTGATCCCCAAATAATATAATGACAAGAAACAGTTTGACGAAGTGTGTTTAACAGTGTCAATGAAGTTACTGAAGAAAATATCAGGACTCTATTATGTAATTAGAACAATCACCAGACTGACTTTTCATTAGTGAGAAGGTGATTGAGTGAAACACTTTTTTTCATGTACCTTTTTCTTCACCTGTTGCTTGTAAATGCAGACAGGAGAGATAGAAAATTAGTAATCCATCATAATTAAGAATTTAGGGAGGATCCATTAATTTGTTTCAGAAGGATGCCCTATTTTTAACTTACTGGAGTATTAAATTGGTGTGGCATGTTGCCACTGGGTCTGTTGTAATGAAATATCACAGCTATTTTGCAGAGCAATGGCTGGATGTTCATCTTTGCATGTAGCTTAAAAGTGAGACCAAAACAAATGAAGAGATGAATTGCAGGGTAACATGAGGACCTTTCATACTGACTTTCCTGTGATTGTATGTTGCATTTTCTTAGTGTTCTGAATAGCAGAAGGAATTTTACAAATACATTCCTATCCAACTTTTGTGTTCAGTACTTCAAATTATTAGGTAGTGTTTTATTCAGAAGATGAACAGGTTTAATGAACAGTGTTTTTTCTGCAAATTGTGCACTCTTACACTAAAACTGTGAATATCTGCCCAACCCAGACATAATACTACATCTCTTCTCAGTTTTTTTCTCCCTGCATTTCTGCCCACCTCTCTGCTAGCCCTTTTCCTGAACTGCATTACTCAAAAGAAGTTTTCAGATATCTATCTTAGCCTGTGCTCACAGAAGCAGTAGCCGTGCCAGGTTGTGATGCCAATAATGGTGACAACAAAATTGCTACATGCAATCCAGCTTGATTGAGCCAGCCAAGGAAGAGGTCAGCTGTCTCTGGCTGAAGGATGGGTAAATCAGGTATCAAGATGGCCCAAAATGCTTGTTAGACAAGCAGAGCAGTAGTTAAAGGTATCCCTTTGGGTTTGGATGTGACTGCTTTAATTTTGTGCTGTCCTTGATACTGCTGGCTGCAAAGTGATACTTCTTGGAAGCCATGTACTTCTTTAAATTATTCAGTTCAAATCCAAAATTGTCTTAAATAAGAATATGGTGCCAATTTTTTAGAGGTCCTACACTTACCTTCTTCTATGAGACCAGGATAAATCGGGATATGTGTGAAAAGAGACATGATTATTCTACTCTGCCATCAGAACTGCTTCATCATGCATGATTTCTTATAGACATTTTTCTAAGTTCCTAAGCCCATAACCCACACAGGCAATCTTTTCAGTGACCCTATCTATGTTTCTGAGGCATCTGCCTGGATCTTTTTTTGCTGCACTTGAAATCTATGATTTCTTGTTTTGTCCACTATGAGCAGAGGGGACGGATGTGGCAGCTTCTCCTGCTGAAAAATTCTTGTTTGCAGTGTTTGGAAATTGGCTAGTTTAATAGATACATGATATATGGTTCTTTGTAATCTTCCAATAAAGATTATTAGATTATTTATTCCACTACATCCCCCACAGAAGTAAGACTGAGAGTCCCTTGCTGCTCATCCTTTTCTCTCTTCCTCTGGATGTCAGGTGTCTGACTGAAAAGACCGGCGTGGGTATGTGAGACTCCTGCTCAGCCTTCCATTCTAATCCTGGCTCTGTGAACTGGGAAAGGGTTAACAAGGAAACACAGGGTATCACAACCCTCCTTCATTTCAGTGTCCTGAAGAGACTCAATAACACTTCTGTTGAATTGCCTACAACATTTTGCTAATCCAGCTGACTGTACAAGAATGTGAGTTGACGAGCACCGATGACTTCAGGGAGTGTTTTGGGAGAGCACAGTCTCTTTCTATTTGCATAGCAGAAATACTCCTCTTTCTTTGTGTAGCAATAAAACCAATGCTTTCTAATGCCCACATTAGCAAAGAAATTGTAAACCTCTGTGTGGGGGACAACCAGAAGCACAGTACTTATTAAGACACTGAATTTCAAGCATGTGTGCTACCTTTATTATATACAAATGAGGAAATTCAATGTTTATGTGCATTTCTCTGGGATAAAAAGGTGATTTTGAGCCTTCTAACACAACTGGAGGGTAGTGGGGGCAGAATAAAAAAATGTTTTCAGAGATATCCTAGTGGGAAATTAAATGTGATCAGCTTATTTTATCTTGATGCATGCTGTTACTTAAGAATAATTTAAAGATAAAAATCTGATCTATCAAGACAAAAATATCCTGTGCAGTTCCTTATTAATGGTAACTGTGGGAGTTTTAGCTTATTCAGAATAGGACTAGTAAATTGCTCAGAGGTGCTTTTTCCTCTTAGAATCTGATAACTGCTACTACTATCATATAAAATCTAAGGCTGAGGTTATTTTCTTTTTGTTACTTTTATTTCCTAAGAAGTGCAAATTTTTGAATGTCTTATTCATCATTCAAAAATTCCTTACTAAGACATACCATGATAAAATGAATGTCTGTGGAGTTAGAGCACATGATTGGAACTACTTTTCACTCAGTATTTTAGTCTGCTACAGATGTGAATACAATAGGAAGTCTTTAAGCAAGTACTGAAATAAGCAAATAGTTTGCATAAAATTACCTGGAAAATTTAGCATCTCATCATCTCCATTTATTTATTTCCAACCCATCTGAAATCCATTTGTTTCAATGGAGACACACCCATTTTTTGGTGGTGTGACCCTTATTTGCCAGATAGCAGAACTTGAAGCTTGAAGGGGAAACAGTTCAATAGTCCAGGATATTTATAAAGCACATTATATTATTTTGGTTCATGACTGACTTTGTGGCAGTTTTTCTCTGCTGCAAATGCTTGTGTGGACAACCAATGCTGCAGTTTTTTTCCATATCAAATCCCATGCATACGTCTCTAAAAATAAATAAGGAGAGCAAACAGCTGAACCAAACTACTTAATATTATTAACTAAATATGAGTATCTGCCAAGAAGTGTAATATTCATTACAGTGAACTATTTATTAAATAAATTGATTAGAAGCATAACATAGAAAAAAAATTGCTTTTAAATTTTCTTTGAGAAAAAAATTATATGTTCACTATCCATAGCAATTCCAGCCCTTGGTTGCATTGATGTAATCAGAAAAATGAGATTTTATCACATTAAAACTGTGTAAATGGGGGAATATTGGCTCCTGGTGCTTTGGAAATGCATAGTGAAATTGCATTCCACCAAACAAACTCCTTTAGTTTGTTTGGTGAAATGCAATTTTTTTCAGTAGCAATGGGATCACTTTATGTTATGTTGCTTCAAGCCTTGATAACTAGATTCTTTGTGACAGTCATCCTGAGCCCAATTCTACTGTTAGCACATGGTAGTAAATGCTCTTTTGAAACTCAGATGTTATTTCATGTCAGGAAGGATTTCTCTCCAGTGGTGGTTTAAGCTTGGCTGATATGGGTGTTAACCCTAATTCACACTTACTTCCTTGGCCTTGGACAAAACAAGGTTAATACTGCAACACGGGATGAACTCAGATGGTATGAGTCTCTTCCCCCATAGCATTTCTACCATAATGGTGTTGAAAGCAATGGATGTGTATGAATACTCTAAAAAATCTGTCTGCCAATGAAAAATCCCAGTTTGGAAGCATGTATTGTGTATCATCATGAGTAAGGCACCATGAATATCCTCAAAGTTGCTGTATAGTGCCTTATTTTTGTGTTCTTGGAATTGATATCCCTTGAATGTAGACTGATTTTGCAGAAACTGCTGAGTCAACATACTCTGGAAGTAACAGTTCCAATTAGCAATAACAGCCTGTTATCTTGTTTCCTAAAGCTGAAAAAATTGAAATTGATGAAATGAGGAGCTCCGTGGGTCTGTACAATGGGTCTGTATTAAAACCATTCCACTAAAATTTCAGCTCTTTGTGGGTTTCCTGTTGTGTGCTTCCACAAGACAATGGGTTATGCTCCTGAATTTTTCCTTTGATACATTTCTCAGAAACTCAAATCAACTGTCATTAAAACACTTGCTTCCTGCTGTGAGGACTTTCAGCTTTTCACTGGGAGGCCACAGGGAACAAAACATAACACACTTGTTTCAATGTTAATAATAATAAAAAAAATAACAACCCCCACAAAAAAAGCCGCAAGTAAGTTTCACTAAGGGATGAGGTGCTGATAACTCATTTGTGCAGCTGATTTGTGATCTGAATACTCTGTGAAGACATAAATGCTGAAA
This sequence comes from Zonotrichia albicollis, assembly GCF_047830755.1. Lineage (NCBI taxonomy): Eukaryota > Metazoa > Chordata > Aves > Passeriformes > Passerellidae > Zonotrichia > Zonotrichia albicollis. Next base: position 2,489,850 of record NC_133860.1, on the reverse strand, counting down.
CACATTATGCTTAAAACTGTGATTATTAATATATCCCACCTCTTTGGATAGCATACATATTAGCAGATCTCTGTTCATACTACTTAGGTTTTTTAAATTCTATTCATAGAATTGGGTTATTTAAAAAATAAAAAAAATTGAAGTAGGTTGACAACAAAAATATTGACAAGACTTTATAAACAAAATAAAGCCGATGAAAATAGAGAAGTTTAAATTAAAGAAATTTCTTTGGATTTCATGTACAATATAAAATACAAATACGTTTTAGAATGTTATATCCCTAATATCAGTTTGTTGCAGAAAGTTTATCTAATCAAGTTAATCCTTTCACTAGCTGCTGTTTGCTGTCAGCTTCCTGATCTCATTCTGGAGAGAGCAGATTAATAATTCCTGATTTGTGCTAAAATTATTTGTGCTAAATTGTGTACTTGGAATCATAAAATTACGGAATATCTAGAATTGGAAGGGACCTATAAAGATCATCAGACCATTCACTCCAAAACTCGGTCCTCGCAGAACTTTTTAAACTAAATAGTATGACTTAACTAGTTGAACTTTGACAGACTCGGTGCCCTGACTGCTTCCCTATGGAGCAGTGACTAACCACCCTCTGGGTGAAGAACCTATTCCTGATGTCCCATCTGTGCTTCCTCTGAGGAAGCTTCAGTCCCTTTCCTTGTGTCCTGTCACTGTTTACTAGAGAGAAGAGATCAGCCATTCTTCCTCTGCTGCCCTCTTCAAGGTGGCTGTGGCTGTAACGGGGTCACCCCTCAGCCCTTCTTCTTCAAACTGTACAGACCAAGTAACCTTACCTGCTCTTCCTCAGTCTTGTCTTGAGGGATCTTGCCAGATCTCTTGCTGTGGAGGTGCTCTCCACCCTCTCATCTTCAATTTGTATGTACAATCAAGATAATAATTTCTTAGATGCAGGGTCCAGCACTTGTTCAATTTAATGTGATTGCCCACCCCTCTGATCTGTCCAGAGCTCTCTCTAAGGCCCCTCTATCCTCAAGGGAGTTCACAGTTTAGTGAACTGTGGCACCTAGTTTAGTGTGGTAGGCAAAATGACTGAATTTACATTCAGCTGCTGCATCTAGATCATTTATACAAACATTAAAACATTACCTGACTTCCCATTTGCTATTTTACTTTCAATACTTGAAAGAGTGGTGGAAATGAGTTCATGGTGAACAGCAACATTGAAGAGGAGGCAGCAGCATGTTGTTTCAGCAAAGTTGCATCTTGCGCTTAGGGCTGTGGAGAGCAGGGGTCAAGGGAAGTGATGGAATCTAAAAGATTCTATTACTCTAGGATACTATGAAGTAATGCCATCTCTCTATTTGTGAGAACATATCTGAGTGCTGTGTCCAGTTTTGGGGTGCCCAGAACAGGAGGCAGCAAATGGACTTTCTGAAGTTGAGTCTGATGGTGATCACTAAACTTGTCAGGGAGTTTAACACAAGACATGCAAAAAAAGCATTTGGTTTCTTCAACTATAGGAAAGGAAGGTACAGGGGAAATAATATTTCTGCCTTTATATACCTAGAAGGAGGGTCCAGAGGAGATGAAGCCAGAGTTTTTTCCAGGATGCTGAGGATCAGGACAAGAGTGGTGGAAACAAGCTGTTATCACAAGCATGGGTAAGAACTAAAACAGGTTTTGTGGACCTGAGCAGCCAGATCTAACTGGAGAAATCTTGCGATTTGTGCCTTCCTGATTTGATTTTTCACTCAAACTTTTTTTTGAGTTTTCAAAATGGAGCAAAGGCTGTTAATCTTCCAAGAAAATGTCTGGGTGTCTATTCTGTTTTAAAATGTGGACAAAGATATATTTTTAAACACTAAAGTAGTGCAGAACAGTACTGCAATTGTGAGGCTGTTATCACAGAAGCTTCTTGAATTCAGGAGTTGTCAGAATAATCTTCTGAAGTTACCCTCAGTGCTTGGTGGCAGCAGATACATCAAGGAGGAAAGGTGACAAGCTTGGTATGTATTCTGTAGATGTGAAGCAGAGTGGTTTCTAGGTACACATTACATTGCAGCTATGTTCTAGAGTTGATTTTGCAGTAATGTCTTTGCAGCTGAGTGTCTCACAAATTTGTTGGGATGACTGTTTGTATCACGATTGAAGAAAGTGATTTGCAGCAACCAACAGCTTTCACAAAGTTCAGACAGCTGCTGTGTCTCTGGCTCTTACACAGGCTAGCAGTTGAGCTAGCAATTTTTATCAGCCTCATGCTGTCAAGCTGTTTGTTTTCTGTGACCTACTTAATTTAAATTTGAATATTTACTTGTTTTGCACGGCAATGCACAGTAAGGCTATCCATCATTTCTTTAGCAGGACTTCTTTAGATTCTTTATGAGTGAGTCTAAGGCACCACTCACAGCTATTGTAGAAGAAGCATCCCTAAAGATCCTGAGACAGGGTTTTATCTTCAGGCTCCATCTATCTCCTTCCCAGAGGGAAGCAGGAGGAGGATCCTTATTGTCAGTTAACCACAAGGTTTTGCTGCTGCAATCATGGCAGTGAGGGTGATAGGAAAATGGTGTGCAGGATGACAAAGAGCAAAGGCTCTGGGATCTCACTGGTGTTTTAGATCTCCTTTGGATGTTTCTGCTGCCTACCACAGAGACAGCGGTCGATGTTGACTGATGTTGGTTGCTGTGGAACACAGATGTGTGGAAACTGAAAGGCCACAAAGCTCTGAGAGGCAGCTCTGGCAGAGGCCTCAGGCTCTGGGTCAGATTGTCCCCAGTCATCTCAATATCAATGGCCTCATTCCAGCCCTAGCTGTGATGGGCTCGCTCCCCCACATTAGTGTGCACAGTCAGCTTCAGGATCTGGATAGTGACTGGGGCAATCAGAGCTCAAGGCCTTGGATGAATCCTTGCATGGAGGTGATCAGACTTATTTACTGTTTATTTGGAGGTGGGAGGAACAGAGCACCAAGGGGAGCTGTGGAAGACTTCCTAGTCTCACTTGAATCATTCTAAGTGGTAAAAGAACTGTAAGCAGTTGAGGAATTTGAATGGTACATTAGTTCCCTGCTATCTTTCCCATTTTGTTTAAATGGACGATTTAAATACCTTTATTTCTACATATTTGTACATATTGTACACTTATACTTGGTTAAACCTACTTCACGGAATAAAACTGTTTTAAAACCTGAGCTCTATTTTCCTTAGTCTTCAATTAAGAAAAATATTCAGGAGAAATATTTTTTTGGCTAAATATTCCCCCTTGCAGAGTGCACTGATATGACCAAATTTTCAGGGTAAACTACTAAGCAGCCAACTACTAAGCCACTGCTTCCTTCTCAAAAATCTAAACAGTGTTTGAAGCATTAATCAAGGTATTAATATGGAAAATAGAAGCAAAACTGTTTCTAGTGAAATTAGGTGTGAAATTAGGAATTTGATATTTTTCTTCACTTTCAACCTCACAGTTGCTTTTTCAAAGGAAAACATGAATGATACCTCTCTGAGAAGCTGGGGAATTATTTCTTCAGTATTGATACTGGTAATCATACCCATCAATTGCTTTTTGTAGTGCAGTTTTGTTTTTTTTTTAATTTACTGGTGTTACACATTCATCATCTGAACTAGCTTTCGTTTAAGCCTACTATGTATTACTAAACCAGTGCTGTGGAAGTGTCACTCAGCTCCAACAGAGTTGAATGTATGCTCATCATACATCTCCTTGTAGATTGTGCCTCATGGCGCTTTAGAATGATTGTGGGTACAATCTGAAGCAGGGCATACAGTGTAGGAAATCACAGCTGTAGTTATCAATCCAGTCTTGTAAGGATATGTGAAATAAAATATGTGTCCACCAAAAGTCTGTTTTTTTCAGTGCAGGGAACAAAAAATCTTCAGAAGTCCCCAACTTGCTAATAGTTCTGTACTGAGATACTGAAACTCAGACCTCCTGACCCAAGATGGTTTCAAATGCTCTGGAAGAATTATCTTCCTTCCATTTTCCCACCAATTGGTCAAAGATTGCTTTCTCTTTCTTCTTCTCTCCTTGAAAGATGCACTAGTGCCTAAGTGAAAGCAAAGTAGTGTCAACTTCACAGTTGCTTCCTCTGAGGGATCTTGGAGGATCCTTTCTGAAGTACTGAAGTAGTGACACCTGCATTTTCCCCAAAGCTAGAAGATCTAGTTAGATAATCCCATTTTTGAAGCATGGAAGTTTAATCCCCAGTTAAGATTATGCAGCTCTATCCATCTAAATGACATATGAGTTATTCACCAATTACTCACCAGGCCTTGGGCCTTGATGATGCTTTGAGCTCTGCTTTTTCTTCTCTTTAGGACATGGCAAAGGGTTTTGTGAAGATTTGTGTTAGCTTAATACAGCCTGATTCTAGGGACGGTGGGGGAAGCCACAGAGGTTGTTTCTGAGAGAAGCTCCTCAAAGCTTCTACTGTGTCTGGCAGAGGCAGTCCCTGAAGGCTCTGGCACGGGACATATTGCTAATTGGCCCAATTAGAGAAGTTGGTAACACCTCTGTGAAGACATATTTCAGAAGAATAAAAGCTGCATGCATGCCCTTTTTCCAGGGAGTGTGGAGGTGCGGGGACTGGGGCTGTTCTGGGCCCAGGAGCAGCCATGGAGTCGGCACCAGGAGTGGCTGGGTCCATACGGCCATGTCGGCACGGCTCACAGTGAACTCTGCCTGCTTACCTCTTTCAGCCAGCCATACTGCAGGCAGAAGGGCAGAGGTGGCTGCGGCAGCTCCTTCTTTTTGGCACCCCACATGAAGAGAGGTGTGGAATGGTGCCAGCACTGTGGTGGCTGGTACCCCATGTGCTGCCAGTGAACCCATGTGGCTGACAGAGAGGGGCATAATGAGCAATTCCCTGATACAGAGTCCAGGCGAGATCAACCTTTCAGCGCTGCAAAACCCTGCGAGAACTTTTCAATTGACAAAACTTGAGAACAAACCTACAGAAAACAATTTTCTTCCAAGCCAGAGAAAAGGAAACGTGGGCAACACTAAGGTTGCAGTGAATGGAGGGAGGGAGAGGAGGTTCTTAAAACATCAGAGTTGAAATTCTTCTACAAGCCGTGGTGAGGACTTTAATACAACAGTTTTCCTGTAATTCATGAAGTGCATGGGTGGATGCAGAGATCTTCCTTGCAGCCCTTGAGAACAAGTGCTCACACTGGAGCAGGTGCTTGCTAGAAAGCTGTAGTCTAGTAGGAAACCCAAACAGAGAAAGCAGACCCTGGCTTCCAGAGATAGAAAAAGAGGACCCTTGCTTCCAAACTAGAGCAGCTTATACTTAAAAGACTATACCCCATAAACTAAAATGACCCATGCCATGTAGTTTGGGGAGACGCTTTTGCCCAGGGGAGGGACTCACATTAGAGCAGGTCAGGCAGGACTGCTGCTCATGAAAATTAGCACCACGCTGAAAAAGTTCACAGAAAACTGTCTCCCATGGGAAGGACCCCATGGCATAGTAGAAGAGACTCCTCTCCCAAAGCAAACTGAGGAATGATTTCAGATTAAAAACTGACCAAAACTCCCACACCCTGTCTCCCTCAGCTGTTGGTGGGCAGGGAGGAGGGGCTGGAGGGAAGAAAAATGTGTTTAAAAGGTTTAGTTCAGTTCTCATTATCCTCTTTTAATTCTGTTGATAAATTTTCTTCATACCATTTAAATTTGAGCCTATTTTGCCCTTAAAATCCTTCCTAATCCTCATCTCAACTCATGAGCTGTTTGATTTTTCTTTCCCCTTTCTCTGCTCAACTGTAGCAGAGGAGAATGAGTGAATGGTTTATTGTGGGTGCCTGGCTTTTAGCCAGTGTGAAACCAAGACAAGTTTGGAAATGTTTTAATTAAAAATAATTGAAAGAAATGTGGATATCTACAATCTACTGAAGGTCAGATTGTATGATTTTGGAATGGCTTTGAACTATTTAAATATAATAGGAACAGATCTCATTTTTCTTCTTAAAATATTTTCTCAACAGGAGCTGGAAACAAAAACTCATTGCATTGAATAAGGTTTACTCTGTATTTGGACAAAAAGAGAGAGAAATTATATCTTTCTTAGTAAATATGTGGTCTGTTGTGTGATAAATTATATCAGTTGTGATACAATTCAAATTTAAAACAAAATACTTGGATTCTTAATTAACTTAATATTTGGATCATTTATCATGACTTAATATGATGTACTCGGTTATTATTCCCATTTCCAATTGTTGTTTAAGACATATTGTATTCATCTCAATATTTTATAAACCCATGTTTGGATTTGTACTCAGGAAAAGCAGTGGGAACCTAGGGGAGTAGCTTCTCAGTTTGTGATGCTTTCATGTTGTATGAGCCAACTAATTTGAGATTGATTAATTGACTGAGAGACAGTTCAGAGGAGGAAGGTAGGCAATATTAATGATTCAAATGTAATTCTACAAGTTCTGAGCCAGTGAGCTGAACCAGTACTTCAATATAGAGTTAGATGCACTGTGTAGGTTTTTCTGATGGAACATAGAAATGTAAGGTTCAGCTCATTCATCTAATCACTAAGAACCCACAGCTGTGTCTCAGGCAAATACACTTTTTGGCACATTACCTGTCTAATTTGGAGTGAACTTCTCAGCTTTGAAGTTCTGTATTTCATTGATAAGAAAGCTTACCTAATCACCTGCATATTTCAGCCCAGACCTAATGCTTTGTTGTGACAGAATGCATGGTTCACACAAATACAAATAATTTTTCTTTTTTCAGATTGTTATTAATTTTTTGAATGTTAATAGGGAAAGGTGATAAACATAAGTTACTCTTTCCAAGGCCATGCAGAATAAAGATACAAATAAAATACTATGTAAGTATAATATAAGTATATATAAGTATTAGTATATTAATACTAATAATATGCCTCTAGCTAAAAAATTAATTTTCAGATACAGCTACTTTAATTTTTTTTAAATGTGAAAATTAACTACATAATTATGAAGCCTTGATTAAACTAGATTTTTTATCAGAATGCAAGAACTATATGGCTACAAATAATAGTCTGCCTGTTTTTAATCCTTGCTGCAATCACACAAAAATACATATATCTGAGATTAATAAAACAATATAACATGTTTATCATGCTCAATATCTGTGCAGAAGCAAACAAAAGATATTAACAAATGAGCTTAAGTGAAACACTAATTTTCGTTTAATCGTGTAATTGCTGCAATCAGATGCCTGATAAAGGAAAAAGAATTAAGGAAAAATTTTATCATGCTCTTCTGAATGACTCTTTGTTTGGAAATCATTATATCACCTCAAGAAACGTGGTAATTACCTGTTATTGAATATTTGCTCTTTCAACCATGCTCCAAATTCTGAGTCCTGATTTTACTGAGGTGCATACAGCCAGCATAGAAACCTAGTTTATTAGAAAACATAAATTGTTTGCAGTTGAAATCTTGGCTGATTTTGACTTTTGTGGTATGATGTCATCTTACTGTAATTTATAGTCTTTAGAGCTGACTGGAACCATATAATAGCAAAACAGAAATTGGGAGAAATTAGGCCCATAATTCTGCCTCTGTCCTTTCATAGAATTTTGATTACTTCTACCTATGGCACAAACATTTTGGTGTTGTGCTCAGATACAAACACATAAAATTAATTAGGTTGTAGAAGAATGAATGGTTCTTTAAAAATAAAGTCCCTGGGCAGTTTCAGGGCTAACACCACAATAAGTTGGGGTTCTTGGTTTGTGGCTTTTTGTTATGTTTTCTCTAATAGATAGTGTATTCTATAACCTGATCTATTAATTACTTTTCTCTGGGTCTTATAGATAACACAGTTTGTAACATATTCAGTTGTCTAAATTTTCATAAAGTTAAGTCATGCAGATGTGGTTTTTTCCTTTTATTTGTTCTTAATATATTGTTATGGAGATAAAGCTGTCTTTTTTCAAAATGATATTGCTAGTCTGATGCATTTGTGTGGTATTCTCAGACGTGGATATATCTGGAAATATTTCATATTTTGTGGAATTCTACTCCAGATCCTACAGATATGATCAGAGGAGGTGCTTACACAGGCTACGCTGAGGTCACACTCAAATACTGCTAATATTTCAGTCTCTATGCCTGGATGAGACAGGGATTCATTAGATGTAGTCTAATTTTGTAGAGTTTATTTGGTCTCTTTTTGTGTACTTATCAGCAAATAATTTATGACCAACTGAAAAAAAATACTTTGAGCCACTAGTGAAAATCTTTTCTCTCACAGGTCTGCTATATGTTATTTTACAGCAAACATGTGACAGAAATGTGAAATTTTAGTGCACTTACAAACATTCTTATCCTTTTCGTGCTTTAAAGTGTATTTAACATTGAGTTTGCTTCAGTTGCGATTGTTGCTTGCATGAAACTAGTGAGGAAAAGGCAGCTTCCATTTTTTTTTTTATGACAAAAAAATCTGGTTTTGAGAGTAATGCAATCTTTTCACTTCCCTTTTCATAGAATCATAGAATTGTTAAGGTTGGAAAAGACCTTTAAGATCATCAAGTCCAACCAGTGACCCAGCACCATCACAATGTTCAACAGTAGATCATGTCCTCAAGTGCCGTATCTCCAAAGTTTTTGAACACTTCCAGGATGATGATTCCACCACTTCCCTGGCAGTCCATTCCAATGTTTCATATTCCTTTATGTGATTTCCCCCCCCCCCCCAGCTATATAATCTAAACCTCTCCTGGTAGAAGTTGAGGCCATTTCTTCTTGTCCTGTCATTTGTAACCTGGGAGAAGAGACCTAAACTCACAGCAAAGTCCTTTCAGGTAGTTGTAGAGAGTGATAAATCCCTCCCCTCCACCTCCCTCTTTTGTCCAGGCTAAATACCCCCATTTCCTTCGGCCACTCACAGGACCTGTGCTCTGGACCCTTCACCTGCTCCCTTGCCCTTGGTCCTGCACCTCAGGGTCTTCCTTGCCATGAAGGGCCCAAGACTGAGCACAGCACTCGAGGTGTGGCCTCACCAGTGCTGAGCACAGCGGGACAATCACTGCCCTGCTCCTTTTGGTCACACTGTTGCTGATACAGGCCAGGATGCTGCTGCTTTTCTGCTCACCTGGCCCAGCTGGCTCATGTTCAGCTGCTGCCAACCAGCACCCCCAGGTCCTTTCCCACTGGGCACCTTTCCAGCCACTCTGCCCCAGTTCTGTAGTGCTGCATGGGGTTGTTGTCGCCCTAGGACAGGACCCAGCACTTCGCCTTATTGAAACTCATACAATTGGCCTCATCCTGTCCAGATCCCTCTGCAGAGCCTTTCTACCCTCTAGCAGATGAATGCTAGGACTCAATTTCCTGCCATCTGCAAACTTGCCACACCAGGGTGCACTCGGTGCCGTTGTCCAGGTCCTCTCGTCAAAAACCAAAGCTAGCCCCAATACTGAGCCCTGGGGAGCACCAATCTGGAGAATATTTGAATACATCTAGTCCAAATACAGTGTTACTGATCTTAACTGGCAAGGTTTGTAGGCTTTGGTTACTCTTGCACCTTATGTGTGGGGATCTGCGCTTCTGCTCAGATCAGCTGACTGATTGCTGTTCTGGAGGCTGACAATGGTTCCAGTTCATTGGGATGCCTACAGCATATGAAGATACAGTTGACTTCTTTGTTATCACCTTATGGAGTATCATGAGACATTGCTTGAAGAAACCCGTTTTTGTTTGATTATCTTACCTAAAACCCTACAATGTGAGGATTTAGAGCATCCATTGACAGTTGACTTCTGCCTTCATTATAAGAATGTAAATCTCTGCAAATCCAAAAATTTCCTTTATACAGAACATTTGCTTTCGTGTGGAATGGTTTACTCTTATAGAGCATCTTTTCCAACTGAGTGATTTGTCTTTTCAGGTTACATGCACTTTGTTGCACATTCCGAGTTTGCATTTTTTTCCTGTAAGCCCTGTAAATTAGGCATTCCTGCTTGTCTGCTCTGCAGCATGAGATTTATAAGGCTGATTTTTTGTCTTTGCCATGACATTTCCATTTACAATACAAATATAGAAAGTTATTTCTTCAGATCATATTTTCTTCTGTGAAACTTAAGTTTTTTGACTTTGATTTCCATGTATTCACATTTGATTATGAAGCCAGCATTAGGTTGTCTTATGGACATCCATCATATGATGAGCCACCATATTTAAATAGAAAATACTTGTTTGCTTCTTTTACACATGAAGTGTATGTTCTGTTTATATTTTATGGTCTTTTGTCTTGGTTTAGAATGGGAGGAAATGCAGGGAATAGATGAAAAGCTTTTTGTGTAACTGACAGTGTGTTGAACCACTGAGAAGTTGAACACACCTCTGTCAAACAAGGACAAAGCATTTTATCTACATGTCTCTGCAACAGATCAACAGGATGTTTTCTGCAAGAATAAAAGGGGAAATAACAGGAATAGATTTTGTAAAGTGGCAGGATTTAGTTAAAAAACCAGTGCTTTGAACTGGGCTTTGAACTTCCCTCCTTATCCAATACTCAGCACTGAAATACTCTAGGAATTTCTGCATTTCTTGAGCCTTGAAATTCTTCGGGTTGTGCACAACATCCATTAGATTGCCACCGACAGCAATAATATTCAACCAAATACATTCTTTGCATGTCTGATTATGTAAATGAAATATATTCCAATGGCTGTGTATGTAATTGACTAAGAAAATATTTTGTGATCCTTGCCTGAAAATGTCTGTGTTTTAATGATGTGTTTTGATCTCGGGCTTTTGCATTCCTTATCTTTCTCCTTGAGCAGAAGTAGTCAAAAATTATGTTGAAGGGGTCAGTAAATACATTTTTATCATTACCTTTATTTTTTCATTGTGTCAGTACAACTCATCAGTCCTTGCTTAAGTTTTGATCTGACTTTTAAATGCTTCTGAAAACATAAATAGTGGTAGGTCATGCTGTTCACTGTCTCACATCAGTTTTACACAGTTAGCAAGTCAAAACCACTTGATGCTGCTGTTTGTATACAGTGCAGCTTCATAATAAATACATTTAATCAACTTAAAACCAGAGAACTTTTCTTCCTTTATCTGTTTTATTTTGAGTACAAAAGGTGGACATACACCTCTGTATACAAATAAATTCTGCAGTTTACCTATATGTAAATACTTAAATGCAATTCATCCTCTACATGTTTATCAGTAGTGAAAGTGTCCTACAAAGACTGGATAAGCAATCAGGTCCAGATGCTCTCTCTATCTTTAAATCATCTTAAATTGTGGCCGGCAGGAGGATCAAGAGTGGTGCTCATATAGAAAAGTAATCATATAGCAGATGTTAAGATATTAAGACACCAGTGGCTCAAAACCTCATGGACACAAGTAATTGTTTCAAAGGGAGAGAAGTAGAATGACAGGTGTATCTACAACAATGCCTTTATTTCCATACAGCTTGCAGTGATTATTATTTTCTTTTTGATAGGAGTTTTTGCCTTTGAAACTATTCCCTTCTTTCTCTTCTATTCTCAGTAAATGTTTTGGTGTAAAAAACCCTAAAAAAACCTGTTCACTAAATCCATGTGAATTGCACGAGCCATTTACAAATACAGATCAGTGTTTCTTCACTGTGTTGCTGTGGCTTTTTATGTTCCTGTGCCCCTTTTGAAAAAATGTAGCCTTAAGGCCTTAGATCCCCTAAAGAAACCTGAAGATGATCAGCATGGGGTTTTTATCCTGACTGGGTAGAGAAATTACACTATAGCCCAGTGCTAGAAAATATGGACAAGGAGATCAGTTTCTCTTCTGTGTCTATGAGTGAACTACATAACTAGGAAGGAAGTATGAGAATGCAGACACAGTTTTCTGTCTAATGTTAGAAAAACAAGATTTCTGTAAATCTTGATTACCTGGTGGGGAAGATGCTGTCCACTGGTAAATGCTGCTTCTTTTTTTTTTATTTGTCCCCCATCCTCCCCCACCATATCTCCCTAGAAAGGAGAATTTAGAGCCTTCCTTACTCCATTTCTGTCCTTGAAGAGTGAGGGGAGACATCTGCCTAAAAACCCAGTAAGTGCTGGGCAAGAGAGGGAGTAACTAGGGGCACTATTGTAGTGCATACCCAGGAGTGCCAGAAACCTGAATACTTTGGGAATTCTGTAAGTTTTGAAGGCTGAGGTTTCAGGCAGGCATCCAAATGCAGTTTGGCATGCTAGGTGATTTTTACAAACATTGATATTGTAAAAATGCATGAAAACTACAACTCAGCAGGATGTTGTGATGGGCATTGTGCAAACATAATATATGAATGAGTCCTAAATTATTGCAGTGAAAGTGCCAAGATAGAAACAGATGCAGAAATTGGGTGTTTGTATAACCCATACTCCAAGCTGTAACACACAGAGCAGAGTAGTTGAAACCCTGTTGCTTTCCTCACTTGTTTAAAAAGAGCTGGTGATTTCTGGTTCTCCAGGGCAGCTTTAAACTGTATGTGGTTACTGTGAAACTTGGTACTGTCTACAGAAATTATTCACTTGAAAGTACCGTTGCTGGGGTTATCTCAAAGTAATGGAATTGTGCATTCATTTTAATATAATACAATACTTAAACTATATTTAATGCTCACTGTATTATTACTGGTCCAACTTTAACAGTTGTAGCTGTTATTATGCTGCTACATTTTGTTAAAATATTTATTAAAATATGAATCAAAACATTTTTTTTTATTATCTCATCTCTCCAGTGATGCTATCTTTCTGTATTTCAAATCCTCTGAGTATGAACTTACAAAGAAGCTCTTAATCTTGGTGGTCTGGAAGTGAATTTGTCCTCATCCACAAGATAATGATAATGTAGGGATCTTTGCAACATGATTTAACTGACTTCTTTTCAGAATATAGATTTTTAATATTGAGCTAATCTTTGTTGTAACTATGTTGTGTCTATGGACTGTAGAAAAAAAAGACAAATGTTTTCAGAACAATCTGCTATTTTAACTTGTTTGGTGTCTGCCCCTCCAGTCTTGCCTGGTGAAAGCTTTTGTCTTTAAATCTTGTCAAACTTCAGTTAATGTTGGTGTTTATGGGAGTTAGATATCATGTGAGTACTCTTTTTGACAAGAAAGTATAAGGTTTTTTCTATTGTCATCTTTCGAGAGTAGCTGCTCTTGAAAATGCATGACGAAGTTACAGAATTGCTGGGTGCTATTTGAAAGACTCATGCCTCAGGAAGGATAGCATCTGGAAGTAAAAAGTAAAATTTTCACCTACTGGAAGACAGAATATTATTGTGTGTCTTTTCTGAAGAGGAAAAAAATAATCGTTTTGTAATATCTTGAAGTCTTTATGAATTTGTAGCAATGACTTTGAAAAGTAACTACAGTGATAGAGTGGAGAGGTGTTATCCCTGAGTTTCACTGTGTTACCTGATGAGAACTTTCATATATATGTGCACGTAATATTTGAATATCATCTTATCAAATAACTAGAAATGAAGATTTCAAGATTACATGTTTTGTGTGTGCAGAATGTGTAGATACAGCTTAAGTGAGGGATACTTAAAGAAGTGTACTGAAATTATGATTAATTTTTTTCATTCAATAGGTAGTTAATGTCTTCATTTCTATGTGATTTTTACAAACATTGATATTGAAAAGTGCATGAAAACTACAACTCAGCAGGATGTTGTGATGGGCATCTTACAAACATATGAATGAGATCTCATTACTAGATCATTTCTTTGATCTCAAAGAAATGATCTAGTAATCATTTCTTTGAGATCAAACATAGGCTAGAACAGAATTCCTGGCTCTCAGCTAAGGAAAACTCTGTGAAACATCTGTATTCATTGAAGCAATATCTCTTTATAAGGTCATCTGTGGCTTTCAGAATTACATTAGTCCTTAACCAAAAATCATCTGTTGCCTCCCCACAAAATTTGCCAGTACTTCTTTACATCTACTGAGTTGCTTAGATCTCATTTATGTTTATAATAAACCAGACAGGAAATAGTTATCCTTCATGTGTGTTTACTATGCAGAAACAAAGGAGCATGAAAGTGTCATAATGTACCCATATCAAATTCAAACACAGCAAGAAGATATGCTGCAAACATAGCTTTAAACACGACAAGCAGCAAAGCCCTCAGAATATCAGCATTGTCCCCAGAAAATATTATCAGTGAATTAAAATCACTGGGAATATCTGCAACAGACTGTAGAGATTCTTCAGAGTTGTTAGAATCCTAGTTTTTGTTTCTTCAGAGTTGTTAGAATCCTAGTTTTTGCTTTCCTACTCTGAATGCTGCTGACTTGACCAGATACAAGAAGCAAGATAAAACAAACTGAAAGCACTTTCTGAGGGTTTTTTTCTCCATTGTCATTCCTCCAGTTAAATAATAAAACACAGTACTGCATTCTCAGAGTGGGAAAGTCTGGGTCATCCAGACACATTTCTGCTACTACGACGGTTTACTGCCCTTCCACATCATACCTATGTTTGTGGAGATTTTATCACTGCTGCACATGCCAGGAGCTCTGTTGGCAGGTTTTGTGAAGGAGCCTCCTTTTTAACACAGCCTTCTTAGAAATGAACTGTGACTTCCTCTAGGGAGATGTCATCGTGAAGGGAGTCCTTGCTTTCTAGTTTCATGGTACAAAATGATGGTTTCTCAGAACTACATTCAATTTGGAAAGTGATGAAATGGATAAAAATACACGGCTTTTCTTAAAAGCTAGCATATTATGACATATTTTTGACACCTACAGCTTACCTATGAAAGCTTATTAAATCTTTGACAACAATAGTGAAATGTCAAGAATTTGAGGCAAATTTTCTGCAAACACAAGAGTGATTCTATGATTGTATGATTTTTATTCTAGGAGTCAGCTAAATATTTTACCGTTCAGATACATGCAGATTCATGAAGAAGTGCTCTTTTAATATATGCCCTTTCATTTTGAGCAGCACAGAGTTTTCAGCAATATTGAATTTGGGTTTTATTCAAGTAAACAGTCTTTTTAAACAGTCTTTTTGGTGATACTTTGTCTTGAAGACAAAGCAAAATGTCTTCCTGAGAGCAAAAGGGCTTCCTGAGAATAGAGGTTCTATTACCCACATTGCTTTATTTCTTAATTTCAACAGATGATGAAGCTTATAATTTGTTTTCAGGGAACTGATGTAAATGGCTATGTTTTGAATTACTTTAGAAATTAAGCATTTCATTTAAAAGAGAAATTTCAATTTAAGTGTATGAACTTGAATACTGACTCTCTACCAGATTATCTATTTTTGTGGAAATGAAAAAATAATTAAAAAAAAAATTGACAGCACACAACTAGACTTCAGAATACAAGAGATTGTTTATCATTTTCTACTGTAAGAGGAATATGTTTTTAAGCTAAGTCACAAGTCTTCAGATTTTTTTTTAATTAGTGTACCAGAAAGGAGAGAGAGGAAAAAAAAAAAAGTGCTTTATAATATATCACATAGCTGAACAAAAACTTAACATGGTATTGAACTAACAGGAAGGTGTTTCTTTTCAGAGCAAATGCTTGAACAGATTATTCAAAGGTTCCACATTGCGTATAAGTCATTATTCTGAACCAGAATTTAGACCTCTTATTTGTAAATGTGAATTACTGCCATAGCCATCTGTGGATATGTCAGGAGTAGAGCTGATAGCAGAGAGAAAGGCAGACACCGTCCATGAAAGCCATGTACAATCTCTCCTGTGGCAATGACAATTTGGTGTCAACTGTAAATTCCTGCTTCCCTATTGGTCATTTTCCCTAGCCCATAGGTTTCTTAGCCATGTATAAACCACTGCCACTATAGTAGGGAAGAATGCTGATTGCTGAAGTTGTTTGAATGACAAAAAAAGGAAACATCCACTCAATATGTGCCATGAGTTATTCCTTCTATACACTCAAATCTTTCTGTTTCCATCTGTCTGAAGAAATTGTATTTTATTCAATGATATCCTGTATTACACATCTCTCTGTTTATTGAACTCAGGCAGAATTGCAGCGGAATTTAATACAGCAGTACCTATTAATAATCCTCACAATTTAGTTAATTTATCCTAATTTCTAACTGCTATTATCCTAAGTAATGTCAACCAGACAGAATAATGACATTAAAAAATTGTAAAACATTCTCTCAGTGTTATTCAGGCTGAGAACCTCATTTGTGAAATACCCAGTCTTTCCATTTCTGCTCTTCTCAATATAGGTTCACATCTTCCATGGGGAAAGTGGGAAGAAGGATAGGATTTTGCAAGGAAAACTGGAAACAGTGTGGAGTACTATAAGCAGCTGTATTGAATCCAGAATATCTTGGGCTTTAGTGGAGCCAGAAGGACTACAGCTGTCAGGACCATAAATATTCAAAGTCCTCACTGGAACTGTTCCACGTTGTACACTTATTTATTTGCTGTGCTATGTTAGAGTAGCAGGAAAAGTGTTTCAGTCAGGATTTTAAAATACAATACCTGACCTCTCTTTATGACTTAGATGGGAAGTATCTTTGTTCTTCTGAATGATTCTTAGGTATATAGAAAAATTAATTACCTATGAAATCTGTAATCATCAAAATAAGGCAACACGCAGTTGATAGCAGGGGAAAAATGCAAAATCATTTCAGATAGAAGTTGAGGGAAGATTTGGGACAGAGAAAGCTTTGGAATCCAAATGAAAGGTCTCAGTAGCCTTTTTGTCTCTATTATGGGTACCAAGAAGAAAAATTTGATGTGAAAGTCAGTAGTGTGAGTAGACTCTACTGAGCATTAGCTCTCTTCCATCTGTAAAAGTTCCAAGGAAAAAAAGCCTATGAGGTGCTTTTAAGTCTTTTTGCTAAGATTCATTAGTCCTTTATTTTGGAAATTCTTTCTTCCTCCACTGTCCCATTTCTTTTACCCAAAACCCAGTAATGATTTAACTTCCCACAGAAATTCTTACATCTAAATCCATAAATGGTTTTAGAGAAGATTACGGCACTTTTAAAAAATTACTAGCACAGAATTCTTGATGATTTTGTTCTTAATGAAAAAGAACCCAAACAGATATTTCAAAGATACACAGAAAGAGGAAAGCTATTTTAACTGGTTGTTTCATCAGTGAAAATTAAATGCAAAACAGATGGAATTCGAAGTGAACTGCTACAGTGACCTTCATGTGAGACAAAAGTGAATGCATCTTTTATGAACTGTCATAGCATTAAAACATATACCAGCCAGCAATGCTGGAACACATCCCTCAGTCAGCCCACCAGATCAGTTTTCACTGATCTCACTCATATCTTGGGGCTTTCTGTGTTTTGTTCAGTTTTGAGGTTTTTGGGGTTTTTTGGCAACAGGTTGTGCTGCATAAATATTTACATGTTTCCTTTTTCATAGCATTCTGAATAGCACAAACAAAGATACTGTGCATATTACTAAAATTTTTCCTTTTCTCTCTCTCCAAAGGTCTTTTCTACAGAGTCCTCCAGTGAGAGATGTTCTCACAAGGGCTTAGACATTTGAAATATTTTTTTAAACCGATTTCCATTTAATAAATGGAATACTAAGCAGTGATAAACTTACAGGCCAGACCATGTCTGGAAGGCTGCAGATTTTGGATGTGTGTGAGATGGCTTGATACCTTATTGCTGACAGGTGTCCTTAGAGGACTTTGCAGTAGTATTCTTTCCTTGACATCAAATGCACATGCAAAGGAGTAACATCCTCTTCTTAGCCACTGAAGGGATGCTGCCTTCCACAGGAACACCTTTTCTTGGGTTTTCATTATCCTAGTTTTAAACTCCTTTTTTTCACCTTTGAAGAAACTGGTACCTACTGGGACACCAGTGTAGGTTACAGCACAGTGTTTAATTACAGGAGTACAGGCTGAACATCCCTTGCACATGATTTGAGGAGAGTGAAAGTACTGTGCATATAATCTCCTTTTGTGCATCCACAAGAGCAAGGCTCAAGTGGATTACAACACTTCTGGGTGTAGAGCACCCAGAGGAATGAAGATAGCTGCTCATTAACAGCATTTCTACACATTCTAGGAATGAGTGTTCAGTGTGTAAAGGGTTGTTCATAAAAGTCCTACATTTTCCTTCCTTTCATTTCCTAAACAATGTGGCACAGCTCTTTGGGAAGTGAGTCACGCTGAAAGTTTGGAGCTGGCAGTGAATCTGTAGTATAGATGTCCTAAATAGAACTAATTAAAAAGGCTTGAGACCTCTTAACCTGATGATGTTAATCCTATGTGTTTAGTAAAGCTAATGTATAGCTTCTCTGCTTGTGAGTACGGATTTTGCTTATGAAATTTTGCTTGTGAATATTTCCTAAATACTGAAATGTAAGTCTGAATATAGAAAGTGAGGTACAGCTTTTTATGTGTTAAGGTATGTAAGTGTCAGAAAGCAAAGGCATGTTCCAAATAACATTGTGTCTCTGACTAATGCTTCCACCTTTGCACAGCTCTGCAAAATATCTTACAGAAGATATAAATGGAAATTTTTCAGCTTTACCCTGCATGGTAAATGTCTGGCATATTACAAAGGCATAATCATGTGCATATATAACAATCACATCTAACAGAAGAGTGAATGGTACAATTAGTTTGAATTATATATAATCATAATTCTTTCCATAGTATATGGAAAAAAGTCCTTTTGGTTAATTTTATTTTTTTTTCCTGGATTTAAGTTTCATTTAATATCTCAGTGTTTTTTTTCAGTTTTCACTAGTGATTTGTGATCTTCTATCTTAATCTCTTCTTCAACACAAATAGTTCAGGTGTTCACTCTCACACACAAGATGTCTTTTCCATACTTCCTTCAGCAGTATCACAGCTAGGAGTTTTGGCATACAGTAAAAACTCTAAATGAAACTGAGTGAGCCACCTGTGTTTAATCTGCCTCCTTAAACTCAGCCTTCAATATCCATCCAACATGACTTACTTTCTTTACAGATTTGACTAATCTTCTCATGCATGTTTGTCTGAGTAATTAGGATTTCTTATAAAAGTAGTTGGCTGTGTTTGAATGGAAAATGTAATGATCATTGTTTCTTCTTGCCCATAGACTTACATGATTGAAATTTGTTACATATAAATTATTTGTTCATATTTAATTGCAAAATGGGTGCTTTTCGTCTCTTTCCCCTAGTGTGGGTCATCATCAGAAAGAGTGGTGAGGGATTTTCTGCCTTGGTAACACAGGAGGCAAGTGTTTTCCTGTCTCCTCTGCCTGCCAGGGCAGCAGCATCTGCCTGATTTCCCTGAGCTCCCTACCAGCAGCTCGTACTCCAGTTTCATATTGCAGTCAACATCCTTGTGCTCCTCGGGGAGTGCAGCCCTGGCAGCGGCGGCTGCTCGGAAGAGATGTGCCCGTGTCCCTGTGCTGTCCCCAGCTGGCCTGGGAGCCCCACTGCTGCAGCCAGAGCAACAGGCGGCCAGGAGCTGCCAGCACAGCTGCGCTCTGCTCCCAGGGGACCCCCTTCTCCTGGGCCTCCCCGGGGAGTGGCTTGCCTGCACTGTTAATCAGGACCCAGCTTTTTCATAACATTCTCGCTCCCCCTGCTTTAAAAAAATTTAAAAATCCAGCAGCGTGTGTTCAACACTGCAGATGTTGTTTGGGCTCAATGTTCAGATAACATCAGTGTTTCTGTTTTGTTTATCTTCTGCCAGGGTAGCCCATGAGGACACTAGCAGAGACGGTGCTGGAGACACAGCTCCTAAGCCTGTCACTTTCTGTGTCAGTGGAAGCTGCACTGAAGGGACTTGTCAGAAGAGAGCTAGCTCTGCGAATTAGTAACTGAATTTGTAACTGTTGGCTGCTTCAGAAAAAGGGAATTTTCTTCATTGCCACATCCCACCTCATCAATATTTTATTGCTTTCACTCTCCCTGAGAAGCCAGAGTAGGCATAGTACATCTCTCCCCATTTGCACAGTGCATCAGAGAGTTTTAATGTCATTATACTGCCTAGAATGGAAGTTGCATTAAAAATGCTTTAGGAATTGGGCTTCCTGCATCTTTTTAATGTTATTGCACTGGAAGGAATGATTGCAATTAGTAACAGATAGCATTAAGGGGAAAGTAAGAACTAATTTTCTTCTTTCACCAGAAGTAAATTACAGAGGTCTTGTGTCTGAAAGAAGTGCCACATGCAATGGAAAAGCTTACAAAACTTAAGTAGTTCTCGATTATATTTTAATACTTTGGCTTAGTTCAATTATATTTTCTATAAGAATAAAATAATAGTGTCTTAACCATAATTCAGATGCATGTTTTGTTTGCTATGTCTGGTAATCTATTTTTATGTGGAGATAGAGCACATATTTAACATCTTGTTTTGCATCTGTACCAGGGCAGAGAGCAGATCTGGTGCCTCCTCGGATTACTAGTTTTTGTGACAGTAGAAATGGAGATAATGAATTTGGAGGATCCGGATTTCTTTTATAATTTGCTGTAATGGCCCCTTACAAAACTGCTGTGCTTCATTGCAGGAGGTAGGAAGCAATGACCTCTAGAAGTAGAAAGAAAATCAAAGCTCATGATTCCCCTAAGAGATTATTCAGATTCTCTGTCTTTACTAACTAAGCAGCAGTTCCTGTAATCTATCTGAAATATTTCTCTCTTAAATAGTACCCTAGGGACTGGAAAAGTGGGTGTTCTTTGAATATTGCTCTCTAATCCTACCTAAGACTAAGGACAGAGAAGAAGAAAATTCACTCTTTGTCCACCCACTTACGCTTCTGGCTTTGAGGGTTTTTGTTATTGTTGTTTTGCTTGATTTGGTCTCTTTGCTTTTTTTTTTTTTTTTGGTGTTTTATTTTGTTGTTTGGTTAGGTTTTTTGGGTTTTTTACTACTATGTATTTGCTTATATTTATATATAGGGGGTTATTGCTGTTGTGGCAAACCTAGAAATTATGTTGGATTCAGCTTGCACTTTCCCCTGTGATTGCTTCAAAGCATGATATTCTCCCTCTAAACAGACTACAATATAATGTTCTATGCTGCTTATTGCTTCTTTACAACACTTAGTGTTGTTACCAAGACAAGCAATCTACTTGTTAGTCCTTAGAAATATGTAAAAAACCCCACATACTCAGATAAATATGGCTACAATTTTAAAACTGCAATTAAGTAGAATTGGGAAATACATTTAACTGTTCAAACCAAATTCTTATTAGCAACCTACCTTGCACAAGGAAATAAACTGATTTTTCAATTATAGATTATGCTTAATCTAAAATGTGAATCATCTCATTGCAGATAACTTTCAAGTCTTTCCCCTTAAAGACAAAGCAAAATACTGAACACCTCAGAGTCCAATGTATTTTTTGGACAAAGGTCTCATTGCTTTCGTGTGCTGATCTAGTGTATTGTATTTATTATTTTCTCCATAGATTTTTGCTTTTTAGGATTTTGGGTTTTTTTCCCCCAGGAAGTAAAAGCTCATATTTCTTATGGTTGGTGTTAGTCTGAAACAATCTGGTAAGCTGAGCCAGAGTCATACAACACTAACTGTGCACTACTCCCAGCCTTATTGGTATTGCTGTATCCATGCTGGCTTGTGCCTTGCATGGATTTCAAACTGTCTAGTGATAAAATTCCTGAATGTCAGACATGTAGAATGTCTTTTCCCTTATCAGTTACCGGTGGTGTTTGGAGAAGTAAACTGATATTTGAATTGCTGCCTTCTTCCAGGGCCATAGACTTTTTCTTTTCATCTGTCTGGATGCATGTGTGTGAAGAGCTTTACTTAGTGTCTTGAATGTAATGAGAAAGAAGCTCTTCACTGTTGTAGACATCTGGGGCTTATCTGGTCCAGCCCCGTGGTGAGCAAAACAAATTTCAAAATAAGGTCAGATTGCTCAGCTGAGCTGTGAGAACCTTCGAGGAGGTACTGCTTGGGCAGTCTCTCCTCATGTTGATGACCCCAACAGAATATTTTACCTCTGTACATGAGGTAAATTGTGCTTATTGCTACTTGCAACCACTGCCTCTTGTTCTTTCACTGTGCCTCTGAGCAAACTCTGACAGTCTTTTCTAGAAGTTTCTTATTTTTGTGAAGCACATCAGTTACCTCCCACCTTTAACCTTCTTTAGTCTGCATTAACCAATCCCCTTATCTGCTCCTCATATGTCATATGCTCTTGTACTAAGCTTTTCACGTTCCTCTTAATACTGAAGTTAACTTCCACAGAGCAGATTAATGTGACTATTGCCTTGCTGGATCCCTTTTTACTATTGATTTAGCTAACAAAACCAGATTGTCACAAAGAAATAACATTTATGAAACATTTATTAATTACAGTTCAGGTTCTAAAATGAAAAAACCCCAGCCCTTCTGTTTTCCTAATTTTCCTTATGATTTTCAGCTTGTTTCCTCTGCATTATACATAGAGGTAATTGCCATGTCTGACCACCCAGCTCCATCAAGTCTCTGACCATACCATTCATTCTTGTTCTGCCTGTGATAACTGTGTCACCTAAATTCCCCCAGTCAGGCTGAGTGGCTGAACTAGACAAAAGGCTTGAGTACGTTTTGAGGACCAGCATCCCCTAAGGCCTACTTCTTTTGAGCACAGAAGTTTGGGTGTGGCAGAGCATTCTGTATCAGTGTATTGGTACAAGTGCCATCAGGTCACAGTATTCCTTGTGGTTTTCATAATGAGCCAGCGGCCAATCTGCCTCAGACAATAACCTGGTTCACCTTTGAATTATACATGCAGTCTCTCAGGGAAGTGTGTTAACTGTAATTAGAGCAGATCCTGAGTGTACCATGCAGAATTCTACAAGATCTTATACGGACATTTATTGAATTGAATTTGAAATTGTGCAGGGGAAATCAGGCCAAAAGTACCATCCTGAATTTTAAATTTGCATCACTTTGTAGAATATACGGTAGGAAAAATCCTCTGTGGATTCCATAATTTTCCCACTCTTATAAGATAGCCACCAATAAAACATTTATCATTCGATTGTAATTTTTAGCAGTGAGAAGAACAAAAATAGAAATGCCAACAGTAGTAGTTTGTCTCAAATTCAGTTTAGAGCATTACAGAACTATCATCAATATACATGTTCTTGTCAGCTGCTTCCTATTTGGTTTCCTCTTTTATAGGACTTCTAAATCATTTTTTTAAAAAAAGTTAATAGTATTTAAATGTAGTGTGGGTGTATATAAGTTCTGTGATACAGAAAATGTGATATTTCTATGTATGTATTATATATATATATACACACACAACATTATAAGAAACCAACCTGCATTAGTTGCCAGGAGTAGAACATAGCAAAGTTCTAAACAGAAGTTTCTTGCTTTCCTTATCTTTCCCTTACCTCCCATGACCAACAGAGCTGGAGAAATCACTTATTAAAATAAGTACCAACACAAGACACCATGGTTTGGCTGTTTGTGTAATTTGTCCTTAAACAGCATTGAATAAAATGCTTTCATCCCCAAGCCAAAGTCAGTAGCTCTCTCATGTTTGTGCATTCACAGATCACTTTGGTCATAATCACAGTCCCAGCAGGAACGGCTGAATTTGTTATTATTCTACCTATAAGGAAAAATCCCAAGCTTTTGGAGTTTGGAGACTTCTCCCACTAGATTCAATTCTCAAGGATAACTTAATTGCCTATGCAAAATTTATGACAGCAGAAATTAATTTCCATGTCTGTGCCTAACAGTGATCCTATTCCTTCTTGTGTTTGCAAAACATGGGAGGAAAAAAAAAAATCACATTGGCTGGCCTCATGAAATTAATCTGATTTTTTAATTCTTAAAGGTGGTGCTTTTATGGCAAAAAAAGAGGTGGAGCAGAAAGAGGTGAACTGGGCCTAAGTTGCTGGGTTTTGAGATTTTAAGTTGAATTGGTCTAGCTCAACAAACCTAATTCAGCTGAAAATGTTCTAAGCAAGAGCTTAAATATGAGTATAGCCCCGTAAAGAACTGAAAGTTGTTCTTCTAATAAACATTACAGCTAAATCTTTGTCATGGTTTGAGCCTGGCACAGAGCCAGTGCCCCCATGAAAACACCCTCTCCCTGGGGTCTGCTGTGAGATGTGACCAGGAAAAAGCAAAACAGGCTCCAGCTTAAACATAAAGAACACTTTATTACCTAAACTACAGAAAAATAGGAAAAAACTATAAGGAAAAGAAAAAAAATTGAAAACCTTACAAAAAACACCTTCCTCCTCCCCACCACCAGGATTTCCCAATCCGATGCATTCTCCCAAATCACCAACTGCCCAGCCTGGCACTACCCTTTAGAATACTCAAACTTCAGTCCATGAAGAGGAGAGGAGTCCTTCTTGCACCATAGGCTTCCCCTGGAAACACACTGAAACCTCGTGTGCTTCCAATGTCACTCAGCACCGCCCGGAAAAGTCCTTTTGCCGCTTGTGACATCTTCCTTCCGTGCCCAAAGCTCTCACCACTGTGCATGGACCAGAGCTACTTTTAGGGTTGTCTTTTAAGGATGCCTTGTCTCACTCCAAAAAGGCACAGTCTCTGCTTTGGGACATCTGTCCCCCCCATTTTTCTCCAACCCCCTGGGCCGAGGGGTCCCCACGATGAACCCTCCTGGTTCTGAGGCACTGCCTCCCCCTAAGTGCAGTCTCTGTGTCACAGGAACAGACTGAGTCCATGGCCACAAGAAAAGTCCAGCCAAAAGGCCACTCCAATCATCTCTCCCCACTCAGTCATCTCCACATCCTTCGGGCCAGGTCCTTGTCTCATCTCATCTCCTATCTCCCTTCTTATTCAGCTCTGAGGAGAATCAGCATTTTTGCAAGGCCCCAATCATGTAAGAAAGGGGTTAAAATTTCCAGTCTGTGTCTGTCTCAGGACGCCGATACTCCCACACGCGCTGCCGCTCCGGCTGGCCGGGCTGCACCCTTCTCCCCCCTTTCTCCTCTTGGGCCGGCTGCTATCACATTCAGACGCCGGCTCTCCTCTCTCCCTCCTTGGGGGGGGGGGGGGGGAATGACTGCCCGATGTCTCTTGGGGCTGCTCCTCCACCCTTCCATCCTCGAGGGCCTTCTCACCCCCATCTCTGTCCAGGCCCCGGGCCTACCAAATGGCTGCCCCTGCCCCGCCCAGCAGCAGCGGCTGGACAGGGGAGGGAGATCTGACCTCTTCGCCTCAACGTCCCAAGAGGCCTCTCAGGGCCGAAGTTCTGCTTTTAACCCCTGTGTATTCTCGGAGGTGTGTCCAAACCGCACTGGTCACACCAGGTGCCAATATCAAGCTCCGAGCATCCATTGGTTTGACCACAGCCTCCCAGAATTCCCACTTCTTCCTGGTCAAACCACCACAATCTTGTTTCCTTCTATAATGCCATTTAAAAGCAGAGAGAAAAAAAAATCCTTTAATAAATGACAACTTCTTTCCAATAGTGGATCTGCAAAACATATATTGTTTATTTGCTAAGCATGAAGAATGTTGCATAAGGCATAAAGCAGTCTGTGCCTCAAAGAACATTTTAATCTAACAACACAGATGTTGAGTAGGCAAAACATGCCAGAGTCCCCAGCAGTAGATAATTGGTATTTTTCATGAAATTTCTAATTAATATAATTTATTCACTGTTTCTGAGCTGAGTTGAAAAGACCTTGACTAAATACTTACTGAGACAAGAGTCCATTTACTACACTGTATGAAAATGTACTTAGTATGAGAAGTGTTTAGTAGGGTTTCATCTGGCATCATCAGATCAATGACTGACTGGACTACTTCTTTGAAATTACTTGCTTTACTGAAGATACTAGATAATTCTTTGTACATGAAGAGGGAATGTTATTGTATTTTATAAATTTCAGCAGTCCCTTCCTGCTATGATTTTTTCTTTCATATCTACACTGTATAGGACTAAGAATACTATTTGAAGTAGAGAAGACTACTCTTCCTGATGTTTGGGATACTAATCCAAAATAGAATCTGTCTAACTGCCTTGAAAATCTGGGCTCTGTTAGGCAGAGATGTAAAACACTTGCAGCTGCAGTCGAGGGAAAGGTGTGTTTTAAATAGCAAAGCTCTCTCTGTGATGTCAAGTGTTCTAAAAACAAAGTATAAAACAAACCCCGTAGTGTTTGCTCTTTTGGATGCCCAAAATAAAATGTATGTTGGCATGAATCTGTCTCTGGCAGACAGATCATGCAACTGCTGATTTCACAAGTCTTGTGAAAATTGATTATCTGTGAAGTTCTCAGACACCAGCAAAGATAGTTGCAAAACATCATTAGCATAGACTGCTCCTCATTTATAGTCTTATGCAAGAGAGAAGAAAATGGATATCTACTTATTTCCATAAACAGTTCTTGTGCATATAACTGAGAAATAGTTGTGTGCTAAAAGGCTGAATTTTCATGTAACTGCAACTTGCCAGCAGTTATTTTTAAAATTGCATTACAATTTCATGATGAAAAATATTCATTGTATTTTCCTACTCATGTATGAAGAACTATCCTTCACTGCTGGTGTAGAATTGTCTTCCAACTTTCTCTCCTAAAAATTTTACAACTCTAAGGATTAGGAGTCAAATGGATACCAAAAACCAGCAGCAAGTGATTGCTGGCAGGGATGGAGCCAACTCTCTTCCATGCATTAGACGGATACTGTCAATGCAGCTTTCCCATGCCTGAGCTGAGAGCACAGGATGGTGGAGTTGGGACCTGGATTACTGCTTCAGATTTAAAAAAAATAAAAAATAAAAAATAAAAAAAAAAATACCCCAACCCAAAAAACACACCAAACAAACAAGCAACCCCAAAACAAAACAACAAAACAAAATAAAACCAAAATACAGCCCAGTAGTACCAGGAAGTTGGATTGAGTTGTATTCTTCCCACCAAGACTAAGAAATTTTTTTCTCATATATATGTGAGTGATCTCCTGGATTCTCACCTTGCTCTCAGGATTCATGCCACACTGAAACTGCTGCAATAGTGAGAAAGCTTAGGTTTCATCCAGCATGAAGGCAGCAGCACCGTGGCAGCACAACATCAGGCGTGACTGGCATGGAGTGGGATGATAAACACATGCATAAGGCTTGCTCTGAATGCACGAGACTTGAATGCCCTGGTCTGGTATTGGCCAGTGGATTTTATAATGTAGTACAGGAGCTCACCTACAGGACAAGAAATTCTTTAGTTTAAGTAGTGGAAATGCAGCTTCCTTAGGCCGTGGCAGAGTACTTGCCTTCTCAATGTGAGAAAGGGTAAAGTGCTGAATATGCTCATGACAGGTACTCCTTTTCTAATTTTGTTGTTTTGTTATTTTTTTCTTTTTGTGGATTTATATGATGAAGGTGATGGTGATAATCAGTTTTTCCTCTGAGCAAAATACTACTTTTCATGGCTCTTTATTTGGTAATTTTTTTCAAGAGAAGTAGAGAGCTATAGAAAACAATACATATTTTTTTTCCTTCCTGAAGATATAAGATACTAGCCTTCAGAAATAACAAAATGTCTTCTAAAGCTTAATTTTTGAATGGGAAATATCTTGTGCTTAAACATTTTGTAGTTAATTCAAAAGGAGTTAAAAGTACTTTGTTTTATGTAAAGCCATTCTTTATTACATTCTTGATAGAATTAAAAATCAGCTGCAAGCAACAGTAATTTAATTAAATTTTATTTAAGCATAATGTTAAGCCAGTGCTTGTGAATCACAGTCTTTATACACACTCTGATCCTGCTTCTTTTCCAGTTCTGTTTTCCTGCCTCCTACTAGTATCAAATTAAAAAGCCCTAAATCAATATAGCCCATTTAGAGCCTGGCAGTGAAATAGAACTCACTAAATACAAGGGTATCCAGGTGTTGAAACAGAAAATATATTTATATCTCTTTCCATAACCTATGCATTCATTTCTGAGTTCAATGTAGCAGTTTAGTTCATGTCACATCTCAGTTTCTTGCTTATATTTTAGCAGACTGAGGGGCTTTCTGATGATCTGCTTAAGATTTTCTCCTTTCCTCAGTTGGTAGGTGTATAATAATAATATTAAATTAAACTTCATGGTACCAGCCACAACCTTTAAGTTCTCAAATTGAAACACACAGCAAATCTCATCTTGTGTTCAGCCAGTGGATGGGAGGTAAGACTGCTAGCGAATAGAAGATACTTTTTTTAATTATAGACAGTTATCAAACACAAAATCAGGTTTCATTTAGGGGCACACAAGGGATTATTTAGCACTCAGATTCCCTTTATTTCAATGAAGTAGTACTTTTATGTGGAGAAGATGAGATGTCTGCAAGTCAACACACAAGTTTAACCTAAAAGGCGTAAGCGGGCGCAGAGTGTATGTAAAGTTTGGGGCTGATTCTTCAGTACACCATCCTGGTGTGGGTAATCTGCTTGACGCCACAACATGTGCATAAACAAACAAGTTTTACTTCCAGGTTGAAATAATTCTAATGTTTTCTATACATATATCTGAGTCAAGATATCTCATTCTTAGATGTGTAAGGACACAGAAATAGTACGTGTGCCTTGGAACCCTCGATTTGACTGGTGGTAGTGGCTTGTCACATTGTTCTCTTGCGGGGATCCTGCAGAAGCTAGGAAACACAGAAGAAGGCAGTAATCACACTATCTATGGCAGTACCGTGCAGCTTCAACTGTTTCTTCTTTATAAATGATTGGGAATTTATCCTACTTCGTCTTTGGTTTGCTTCTTTTTGGTTGGTGGTTTTTGTTTTGTTTTGTTGGGGGTTTTTTGGTTTGGTTTTTTTTTTTGTCTGTTTGTTTTAGTTTGCGTTTGGGTTTTTTTGTTGTTGCTGTTATCATTGCTCCCAATGTTGAATTAGCAGGAAAATCTCATTGACCAGGAGTTTAAAAATTCAAACTGACAAAATTTGCATATGTTCTCCATGGAAACTTGCCATTTTAGGAAATCTCTGTTGTTCCATGAGAAAGAAAAATGTTTTGCCTGATTTTAGGAAAAACAAGCTGGTCAAACTATTAGTGATTAACAGAACATTCAACCAATTTGGACTTTTGCATATATATGGTCTTATAGGTAAGGTGATTATTTGCATGTATCAAATGCAATGACTGTACCAGGGCAGATAATATCAGACACTAGATTCCTAATTAATGTTGCATAGAAAATTATCACTTTAGACGCATAATAGGATTTCTCTACTTTGAGAGAAGAGAAAGTAAACAGGAAATGGAGAAGTTTAAACTGCAGAGTCTTTCATTCACAGAAGACTAGTGTGAACAGGATATATTAATATTTTCATTTCAGAGCCAGCTTTGAGAAGTTCCCATCAGAAAAAGTAGAGCTGGTAGTATTTTAGAACAAAATTTAAATAGGTTGGGGTTAGGGTTAGGGTTTAGGGTTAGGGTTAGGGTTAGGGTTAGGGTTAGGGTTAGGGTTTCCTTTGGAAATGAGAACTATAAGGAAACAGACTTATGTGTTTGGTATTTCTGTATGTTAGGTCTGTAACAAAAGGAGTAGTTAGTTCTACCTGTTTTCCATAACCTCTGGCTTCCTGCCCATTTTTCCTGGTTCTAGTTCCAATGAGTTTGGTCACTTACCCTACACTGTATTTCTCATTAACTGGGGTGTTTAACCCTGTCATCATCACTACCACTGAATAATACCTGCAGGGTCCTTGCCAGGAAAGGCTTCATCATCTTTTAAGCGACAGTTAATTGCTTAAAGCAAACATACTGTTGAATGTGCTTTCTGTAAGCAGGAAGTAGGAGAAGACACCAAATGCTGAAGGACGGCACTGGCTACTTGGGACCATCGTTAGAGTTTTGTCTTTATATGTGATACATCTCTTAGTGGTCCTCAATTAAGTGTGAGCTTTTGACACAAAGAAAACTATTATGGAGTCATGGCTTCACATCCCTTTGTTTTGCTTTTTGATAATAATTTCCTTCTTGCATGCAGGAAGCAGGAAGTGGGAGTACCTGTGATTCTAACAGACTAACACCGTCGAAGTCAGTTTTCCTGTAAATGGCTGCAGTACTCTCAAAAGCCTTTTCCATTTTACAATACTGGGGGAAAGCAAGAGGAAAATGTTGTCTTCATGTACATTTTCAAAGACAGATCAGGCCCCATGATCAGTGGTTTCCATGTCAGCTGCTTGGCATGTAGATTTGCCATGCCTCGACACATGCAGAATAGAGTCCCTTGACCAAGGGAAGAGTTAGAAATGGCATTTGATGAGAAGATAAAGCAGAACACACTGATCAGGCACAGTCCACATTAGATAAGTGTCCTGACCACGCTTGTTTGCACTTGGATGGTCCCTTTCACTGACCCCCGCCCCCCCCAGTTTTTTTGGCCATACATCATGCTCCTTTGGCTCTCCTCCATGCTTGTTTCCCCCCCATCCAACCAGGTCACTCCTGGTCCTTCTGCTGAATGTCCCATAATGAATCTTTCACGAGCCCAAAACATTCTTCCCAACATGAAGTCCCATGGCTCTGTTGTCCACAGCCCCAGAGCCTCGCAGTGTAGGGCTGCAGTGACAATGGATCTCAGGACTCCTGGTGGGGCAAGCTGCTCTCCTGCTCCCACTTGAGGAGCCCAGTCAGCAGAGGTCACCCACCATGGGTCCCCGTCTGATTTTCCCTTGTCTTCTTTGCTTGTGGAGAACAGTTACAGAAACAAAACCTGGATTCTTTAGAAAAAATACATTTCATTGAAAACCCAGGTAAATAATGGACTACTAGCATGTGAGGAGCTCTAAAAATATGTGAGAACTAGAGCTTGAGACAGAGTGGGGTGTGGGTTTTGATCCTGCAAGCTCTGACTCCTGCTTAGGGACCACCTGCAGCTGATTTGCCATCCAAGACCCTCCATGAGGGCCCTCCAAGAGAGCCCCAATCTAATGGGAAATCACTCAGAAATTTCCTCAGAGAAGTTCTCCAGTAAGGTCCAGAGAGTGCTGGTAAATCTCACAAAAATTCTACACTGGTATTTTGACCATTATGTTTCCAAGACAATTTAGTGAAATTACTGAATTGAATACGACAGAGATTTTGATTTTCAGTTGTCAAATGAATATTTCATTTGATAGCCATCAGATCTAAAAGAAAAAAATCTATGAGCATTAGTTCATGAAACATTATATTTCTAGTTTTATATATTTACCCTGACAGAAAGTGGGATTGTCTGCTGTCCAAAAATGCATGTTACTTACGGGAAAGTACAGTAGTAGTCATAGTGCTGATAAGAGGACTCAAAGAGTCCTGAAAAGTCCTTCTGCAGTAGTAGAGTAGGGTAGTTCTAGGTTAGACATAAGCAGGGCATTATTGTGTGGATGTGGAGGCATTGGCACAGGTTGCCCAGGGAAACTGTGAATACCATATCCCTGGAGAAGTGTTCCAGGCCAGGTTGGATGGGGCTTAGAGAAGCCTGGTCTTAGAGGATGGTGTGCCTGCGCTTGACAGGGAGGTTGGAGCTAGAGGATCTCCAAGGTTCCTTACAACCCAAACCCTTCTGTAATTCCATATTATAAAGCAATATGCTACCACAGCATTGTAAAAATTACATTTCCTAGATTATGTATGCATTGGTAACAGTATTTTCACAGTGCTTCTCAGCCACAGTTCTTCTGTTTTATTAGTTCTTAATCCTTTATCTCCTAGAGATAAAAAAGTGTGACTTCATTTTGCTAATGATTTGCAGATTCAAAAACTGAGGCAAAATCCAGCAAATGCTAAGATTATTCAGGAATTTGTTGGCAAAGCAGCACTTTCAGCCTTCAGTCATCCCTCTGAAGGTTGAGCCACGCTGTAATTTAGACACAATGACAGAAAAATCCAGAATTTCCTTTTGCCAGAAACACAGATAATGTAACAAGAGAGTGACATCCAGTGGTCAGACCCATTTTATTTCTGACTTTTCTATCCTCTGGGCAAGCAGCAGTAATCCAAATATAGACTAGACTAATTTAGCCCTTTTTTTTTTTTCCTCAGCATCTTCTGTGGAAAAACAGATCTTGAAAAATTTGCATTGCTCAAAAACTCTTCAGTGTCTATGAAGCCATTTTGGCATCAGGGCTGCTTTGAAATTCCTTGGTTGCAATTATTGCTTTATGCCTCTGCTGATTATAATTTATAGATTGTATTTTTGGATTGATGATCAAAGGCTCACAGGGCTGAGATCCTTTCACTGGCTGACTCAGACCTGCTGAGAGCTTGCAGAATGAGACATGTAACTGTGTGTCTGTGCACATCTTTGTGTGCATATTCCAGTAGTGGTCTTGGATGCTTTGCTCTTTCTATTTTATTACACATTTTAGGAGAGAAATTCCCTTAAGGGATACTGAAACATGTGACTACATCTGTCCACAATAAATCCACTCTGTTGTAAGCATAATATCTAAACTCTTTGAGGAGCATCTCATGGAATGGCCATCCGTAGAGTAGAAACACAGTTCTGTCAAACAGGCTATTTATTCATTTGAATGTCATTAAATACTGCTTTCTTCTAATCAAATCTAGTTGTTGCTATGTGTATTTCCTAACATCACAGAGGTTTTACCCTTATCAAAAGGAGCCAATCTCCACAGATCCCATACATAGCAAAACCTGCTTATCAATTAATGTTAAAATCAGGCAAAGTGATGACAGCAGGGGAATACAGGGGGGACAAGACTTATAATAAATGCTGTGTTACACATGGATAATAATCTTGTATCTCTTGGGAGTAAACTGATGACTGAAAATTTACATGATAAGAGAGGAAACTTTTATAGAAATGAAAAGTAGGAACTCTGGTGTGTTTAGAACAAGAGAAAATCTGATATTATCTCTCTCAAAGAAACATCACCAAGTGTGTATTCTCAATATGACAGTTACATTTCATGCCTTTTTATTCTTTGTCCCACAGCTGCTAATTAATGTGTAAATTGCTGCCTGTCATCAGACTGACCTTACAAAGTCACCTGATATGTATTCCTGTTAAAGAAACTATTTGTCAATTTTATAATTCATTTTATATCTAGTCAATTAATATGGGGTCATTCAATTAACTAGGTCTGAACTAAAAGATAACTGAATCAAATTATTTAAATAAGCTATTTTATTTTAGCAACTGGTCTGAAATGAAATTATGTTTTAGAGATGTGACATATGAATTGAAAAGACAAGGGGTATATCTGTTTGAGATATTACTTTCCTAAAAAAGTACTGTTTTAATTAGGTATATAGAAAAGCATTCTTCTAGCCAAGACTAGCAGGTAAATATAAAAAATTCAATTTTTACTGTAGTGAAATCAAACTTCATATAGACAAAATTCTAAGCTTGGATACCTATGTTACTAATGTATCTAAATTCATATTCAGAGTATGCAGTTAAGGTATTTGTTTAGTTTATTTTTGTTTCTTATAGTTCTATGGAGAACTATAAGAACACTTTTTTTTTCTAACTCAATTTAAGGGAATTTATTTTTTGTTTTCTTCAGAGCAGTTGGAGTGCTGATTTTCTTTTCCTGTTTTGGGGAAG
The DNA here is from genome assembly GCF_047830755.1 of Zonotrichia albicollis. NCBI lineage: Eukaryota > Metazoa > Chordata > Aves > Passeriformes > Passerellidae > Zonotrichia > Zonotrichia albicollis. The sequence continues at coordinate 2,456,406 of NC_133860.1, read as the reverse complement.
CTGCCTTTTTGGCAATGCAAGAAATGGCTATTGCACATTCATTTTGAATATTAAATTTGCGTGTCTGTTGGTTTATTATCTTTTGGACTGGTGAAATTAACCACAATGGTTATAACAAAAAATTATTGCCTTGTGTATGGTTCACTAAAATAACAGATCCACATTTCTGGCCATGCTTTACACATTTCTGGCCATGCTTTACCAATTATTTTGTCTTACATATATGCCTAGAAAAGTCAGTGCCCTTAGTTTTGGAGGGAGGTAATGCCCTCAGGTAAGTAAAAAACCACAATTTTAGTCTCCTGTTTTTGTCATACAGAAAATTGAAAAACATCACATGGTAAGCACTGACTATTATTTCTGACTGCAAGCCCAATCTAATCTTCCAGACTAAAATTTTTTCTCATTGCATTTTGTGGCAAAATAGTCATGTTTCATTTAAGGCAGTAATAATGTAAGCCTAATAATTGCCATGACAGAAACGTAGTGTTGCATGCAATATTCTCTGTTTGTAGAGAACCTTTTATCCTGAAAAATGTCAGTGCGTTTTCCAAACTAAGTATGTACTAAGGCTATATTTATCACTGGAAGGGGAAAGTACCCATCATCTGTCATTACTAGCACAGATCAAAAGTCAACTCACTACAGCTAGGCAAAACACATAGGTCTTAGCACTGAGGGTGCTAAGACAAAATTACATTGTATGGCATGTTGCATAGCCAAGGAAATTATGTTTGACTTGGGAGTACTAAGTAAATAAAATGTGAATAAAAAATATAATCAACATTTTTAATGTTTCGTATGAGTAGACATAGGATTTCATGGTGAGACTAATAATTCCATTATTAATGTAAGTGAAGACATTAGTTATGCACAGTGTGAACTCAACATTCTTTGGGCTGAATATTATGCATTGAAAATCAGTGGGATATATTCAAAGCCTTCCTTTCTAGGATGTCCTTCACCATCAATTAAAGAGGCTTAAAAATTCCAACTGAAACACAGGTAAATAATTGCACTCCTTGGTGAGGAAGCTGTTATTGTTTCTAATGCCAAAAATAACAATCCTGGCAGAGCTTGAATTTAAAGATATCCCTTGCTTCACATGGTACATGCAAGGTCAATTGCAGAAGGCAAAGTGTAATTGCATGGACATGCCAAGTTTCTCTTTGTGGAGCTGAAACTCCTCAGGTTCAACATGCCTGTTTTTCCTTTAAGCCTCAAAAGAACAAAACCACTCCCTCCCTTTTAGCTTATTCACTCCCTCTCTAGGTCAGCCTTTGCATGCCTGAAGTCCTCATGTAAGAGTGTTCTCCAGTACGGTTAACTTTGTAGTTGGTATTGCTTCTCCAGTGACTTTCTAATCTCACTTCAGCTTCCATAACCACACTCCAGTGGCTTCACAGGGATAGTTGTAGTACTGTTTCCTTGTCTTCATTATTCATCTGAAGTGGTTTGGGTTGTGTTTGTGTGAGTGTAGAGTGTGGATCTGCTGGTTTCATAAGGCTGAAATAATTTAAGTCATGAGCTTATATAAAAGTGGGGGAGGAGTAAAGGGACAATTGAGTCTTGAGTAAGCTTAAATTGTACAGCCAATAGTCTCCTGCATAATATATAGGAACTGTCAGGAGGGGATCCTTCAATGGACTCTGTGGTAGCTGGAAGTCTGTTCTATACATTCATATTTGCATGCATTGCATGGTGCAGTATGGATTTAAGATGGAGAGATAAAATATTCAGTCATTTATCAGGAACATAATGAGCTAATGTTATCATCTAGATATATTAGGTTTGCTTAGCAAGATTTTTGCAGCAGGGCAGCCTGTGGAGTGGGTGCTGTGAGAGGATGCTAGAAGCTTTCCCCATGTGCCCTAGAGTGAGTGCTCCAAGACAGACCCACTGCAGGCCAAGGCAGATCCCATCTGTGGCAGCACCTCTGGGATAATGTATTTAACAAGAAAAAACACAGGAGTGCAACAGCAGCCAGAGGCGAGGAAGGAGAATACGGGAGGGAAAGAACTCTGCAGACACCCAGGTCAGTGGAGAAGGACAGGCAGAGATTCCCCTGCGGCCTGTGGTGCAGACCACGGTGAGACAGCTGTGCCTCTGCAGCCATGGAGGTCCATGGTGGAGTCCGTATCCAACTGCGGCCACGGAGAACCTCACACTGGAGCAGCAGGGTGCCTCAAGAAGGCTGTGATCCTGTGGGACGCCCATGCTGGTGCAGGCTCCTCTCAGGACCTGTGCTCCTGCAGAGAAGCCCATGCTGGAGCAGGCTGTGGGGCACCATGCTGGAGTGGCCTGAAGGCCTGACCTCATGGGAGGGAACCCACGCTGGGGCTGTTTGGGAAAAACTGCAGCCCATGGGAAGGACTCCATTTGAGCTGTTCGTGGAGGATGGTCTCCTGTGGGAGGAGTCCCATGCTGGAGCAGGGGAGGAGTGTGAGGAGTCCTCCCCCTGAGGAGGAAGGAGCAGCAGACGCAATGTGGTGAGGTGACCACAGCTCTTTCTGTCTCTTTTTGCCACTGGGGGTAGGATGAGGAAAAAACTGGGAGTGAAATTTAGCCTGGGACAAAAGGAGGGGTGAGGGGAAGGTCTTTGAAGTTTTATTTTTAATTCTCATTATCCTACTCTGGTTTGAGAAAATATAGATTCATTTCCCCAAGCTGAGTCTGTTTTGCCCCAACAGTAATTGGTGACTGATCTCTCCTGTCCTTGTCTTGCCCCATGAGACTTTTGTTACATTTTTCCTTTCCTGCCCAGCTGAGGAGGGGAGTAATGGAGTGGCTTTGGTGGGCACTTGTCTTCCAGCCAGGGCCAAACCATCATATTAGCAAAAAAGAAAACAGAGCATCTGTTTCTGACACATTCATTGTATAATATTGCTGAAGGCACTGTATAGATGCCTACTCTTCTCCCAAGGAGAAGTTGTTTATTCTGAGCTTATATTAGACAGCTGAAGTAAAGAAGGCAAATCACTGCATTTGCTAACTAGTTCATTCATACAAAATACAGGAAAATGAAATTAAATTACTTGTTAAATAAGCAGAGATAGTTCCATTAACTGAAATAGTTAATCAGGGTTAACATTAGCTTTCAAAAAATCAGAAATGTGGTCTGGAGTCCTCTTAATTACCCTATTCTTCAAATATTCATATGCTAGTGACAAGAAACCTTACCTTTTGTTTTCTAGTAATTTTATATCAGATTAACAGTGAAGGCAGAGAAGAGGCATAATCAAAGGCTGTAGTTCTTGTGACCTGGAGAATGGATGAGAGACAGTGCATAGCTTTTGTTCTACTCATTACTTTCATGTAATCAGTTCCTAAAAATTAAAAAAGAAATCACTACAATAGTTTCTTACATCTGAGTTATGACATATAACTTTCATCTTACATATATCTTATTCAATATTATTCAATGTTATTCAATGTGGGGAGTGTGCAGTCACCTTTTAAAAAAATGATCAAATTTCAAGGACAGTGTTACCACAATTGTCAAAAAAATTCCAGCACTTCTGCTGTTTTTTCTGACTGAAAATTATTTCTTTTCATCAATAGTATTTCTACCAGAAATCTCTGAGTAACATCAAGAGGATATGCAGTGCTTAGTAAAAATGAAAATTAAGAGAAATTATTTGCACTGAAAAGAAGATTAGTGTGGTCATATTGCTGATGTTTGAAGTGTTGCATTGCATATACAGATTAATAAATTACCCCGCTTCCTTCTGGTTTAATCATTTTAGATCCGTCCGAGATAACAGCATGTTATTTGTTTTTGTGTTATTACACTGATCTCATCACAACTGCTGTTATTTACCAGTTTTATTTCAGCTCTGGAGGAAGTAATGGACATTAGCATAGAAAATGCTTTCTCTGGACATAGATATCTAATCAGTTGATACAGGTGCCAGTTCTTTGAAGTAGATCTGATCCTGCTTTAGTGTTTCCAGCATCAGTGTTACCCTTGTTTATGACCATGCGTGGGCGGTCTGCGGAGGGCCCGGTAACCTGGTGAACTCTGTGATAGCACAGTGTTGAAGCAAGAACACACCCTGCAGTGATCACGCCACTGCTGCTGCTGGCTGCTGCTTTACCCCTCGCGGTCAGGCTCACCTCCTCTCTTCGCGCAAGCACAAGACCTCTTTGATGTATCTCTTCCATATTTGTTACCCGTCAGTGCACAAATGCGCAGCTACTGAAGCTAGATGCAAATGAGTACTGAGCTGTTTGTTGGAGCAGGAGCAAAAATGCAACTCTGAAAACAAAAGTGGAGAATGCACAATGAAGTTAAATAGATCAGTTCAGTCATGGAGAAGTACACCTTGCATATCAAAGCCAGATTTGTCTTCATTTTCAAATAGTTGTTAAGATACCTGTATAGCAATTTTGAGTAAAGTAAGTTGGGATTTTGCATGTTTTATTTAAAAAAATATTTTTCTTAAGCTTTTAGATAGTGATCATATTTTAATGGGGGAATTATTTCGTATTTCCTTCATTCTATTTTCTTCAATTTTTCTTCCCTCCCTGCCTCCTTTCTCTCCCTCTTTCCCTTCATCTTCCTTCCTTCCTTCCTTGAATACACTTGTGTGATGATGGCTCTTTACAAATCCATGTGTTACGATTTTCATTACTTCTTGAGGTCTGAAGGAAACAATCCTTTTCAAAACAGATGTGATGCATTAAGGAGGTACCTTCAGGCATCTTCACCCTAACAGTACACTTTTTTTTAGCACACACCATACTGGCACATAAAGGTGTTCTTGAAAAGGTACAATGCTAGATAGGAAGACTACACATGAAAAAACAAATAAAAATGGGAATGAGGCTATTCAACCCACCCGACCAGCAATTCAGTCTCTGTGGTTTTCCTCTGAACTCTTCTTTCTTCATCACAAGGGACACTGCTACAAGTGATCCTCCTTTGAAAAAGTCCTTTACTATTTCTTAGCTTATTCTTAGATATTTTAGAGCTCAGAATTTGCCAGATGGGAAGGCTCTTAGGACTAATACAAGTCCAAGTCTCTCTTACATTTCCATTAAGTATTTTAGTATTAATAGATCCCGGTTAAGGGACTGGTTGCTGTGGTCAGTCCCACAGTTCACAGGGTGTTGTAACAACTGCTCAGGTGAAATAGGCAAAAAGCTCTACGCAATAAGCTTATATGAAAAACTGAGCTAGAGCTAAAAAAATCACAGTTCAGCAATCACAGTAAGTTGAAAAGAAATTGAAATCTTTGTATAGAGACCCCTTGGGCAGAGTCAGAACCAGCATCAAGATCTCTTGATTTCTGCAGCACTGTGCTAATTGGCTGAGGTATAAAACTTTTGAATGTCTACAAGAAGCATATTCTTCTTCTTCTGTGTGAGAATGATAAGCAGCAGCAGTTAAAAAAGGAAATAATATTAAATGTAGGACAACTATAAAATTATTTTTCTTTATGGATCCCTCAAGCTTGTGATAGACAGTAGTTTAATAGGTCAATCAGGAGCATCTTCCAGAGCAGTGTGGTTTAGATAACATTGCTTAGAGACATTCATGGTCTCTTTCATTAAATTGTAATTTTATTATTCTTTTAACTCATCCATCTTTAATTATTTCATTTAACGTACTGTATCAAAGTGGTTTACAGTTTAAATAATACTAGCTGGAGGAGGGTTTTTTTTACACTTGCAGTGAAATTATTAATTCTTAATTGCTTTTATGAGAAATAGGAAATTACCATCTCAGGGCCTTCTCAACAATGTTCACAATAATGTTTGGTGGTTTATCTTTTTTTCCCTCTCCTCCGTTTATTTGGGGAAACTGCCTTATCTCCTCTACTGGGTAGTAGTATACAAGTATTTCATACCTGTAGTCATCTTTGTTGTCATTTATCATTATCATCTTTGTTTTTATTATTATATTATATATTTCTAAAAATTTACGATATAGAGCTATATAACTTTTTTGTTTTGCACTCAGATTCTTTTCCAATGACTTGTAAGATTCTTATTGACTTGCTGATGGTACTTGTCTTCTGGAAAGCTTGAGTCAGAGGCAGTATTTGTGCTTTCCATCTTACTACCAGTTTATTCAGTGTTGCAGGAAGTCTGTATTCCCTGGATGCCTTTAGGAACTGTGTGTTCAAAGTAATTCTGTGTGGTGTAGCATCCCATTTCCAGGTCATTTCACAGTAGGTTTCACAGCGCCTGTAACCTTTCCCACATTGTGGAATCTTCTTAATACCTCGACACGGGATGTGGAGACTCCCTTCCTTCCGTTACATGATGACTTCACAGCAGACTTCCCACAATATTCCTAGACACTATCTGCTCACCCACATGCTCATTGGATCTGTCACAGAATTCTACCATCTTTTTTAGTTATTTTTATCTGCAGAGCTGTATTGATGACTCTCGTATAGAGTGTCTTCATCCTTTTACTTTCTCTGTTTCATCATTGTACTTTACATTAGTTGCCTTGGTAGAGGTTGCAAACACAGCGGTCTTGACTTTTCCTATAATTGCCAGGTATGATTTTGTAATCTTGTGTTGTTAGCACTGGGCCAGGATTTTCCTCTCTGATCACTCTGTCAGAGAGGCTGAGAGTACCCATTCATAATACATAGGAAATACAATCAGATATGATATATGCAAGATGTTTGTTTTACTAGAGTAGTACTCGGTGATTATTTCCTTTAGCTGTCTTAGTTGTCAGTGTTGTTTCATGCATTATTGTTATATCAAAATCCACAATAGCCAACAATTCACAGTCTACACCTCCCTCTCAATATGACACATAGATGTTTGGTATTAAAAAAAATAAGAGTAATAAATGCAAATTAGAATTTTCTCTGTTTATTTAGTATCAGTGGTGTTGTGCATCAGAACCTTTGGCTTATGAACAGACAGGAGATAACATAAAGATAAGAGCATTTCCAGAAGTTTGGGATGCAACTTTTTGATGAAGGAAGCAGCAGTATGCATGTTACGTTGGATTGTCTTTAAATATTGCCATAACAAAGTTCAGAGGCTTTGCAGAGACTCATTTAATCTTCCTTAAATAACTTCACAACTCTAGGTGTTTGATAACACCTACAGCATGTCAAATGCTTACTGTAAATGCACTACCATTTTTTCAGCTGTAGGTACTGCAGATTTTAATTGCAGTTAGGAAAGTTGTCCAGTACAGTTCTTCAAAACTCAGATTAATATTTTTTTTCATGGATTTTTTTCTACATTTGTGGTACTCAGCACGTACTCATAGCTAACATACAAAGTGAGTGAGGATTTCTTTAAAATTATGATCTGGAGTGTCATATCTGATTTTCTGAGACAATGCATGTTTGTGCCACATACTGACTAACTCTTTTAAAAAGATGTTTTTAAAAAACTGGTTTTTTACGTTTTAAACTTTGGTTCTCAGAAAACAACATACTATTTCAGTATTAATGCCTGAACATAAACACTAACCTCTCAGAACTGCAAAACACACACACAAAAATTTTGTGTTCTCTTTCCCTTTTTTCCTTCCCTACCCCCACCCCTATTACCACTGCATCTTCATCCTGATACATTTTACTCACTGTATCTCTGTTCATTGAGTGTATAAATTCACCTTTCACTCTCTCTCTTTCCTTTGCAAACAAAGTAATCTGTCTTCTTGACCCGGACCCCAAATGCAAATACAGCTCTTTCATTTGAGTCTTCCTCTTGAGGCGTGTGGGGCAGGCCTTTAGAGCAGTGGAGTAATTCCCATTTGATCTTTTTCCTCTGATCAACCTGTACACCTGCAGCTCAGCTGAAGAGTCCTCAGATCTTCCAGATCTTCCAGTCCTTCAGACTTTCCCTTGAACTGTGCAAATGACTCGTTATATGCAGGAAATTCACTTAGGCATTTCACAATGATACATCAACATCCACAGTGCAAAATTCACGTGTTCAGTCCTACAGTTCATATAATCTGTCCCAGCAAAAGTAATTTGGTTGACCAATGATATTTTTCTGGATTTTTCCCTTATCTGTAAGGATATCAGTTTTTATTAGAAACACAGTATATATTACACAAGGTGTTAGTGTTTCCATATTTCATCTAAGATTAGTTTCTTATCCAGACTGTTGAACAAAATGAATTTAGGGAGTATTGCCATTATTTTAAGTTAGTTGCAAGGTTTGAGTGTTTGATAGTATTTTAAGGTATCTGAAGAGGTGATTCAAGGCAGGTGCTCAGGGCAGGTTTAGTTATTTAAATCATTTGCTCGCTTCTTCGAAGGACTGAGGATGTAATGAAGAATGACTGTGCCCTTTCAACACCCACTTAAGTCACAAAACCAACAGAGAGCAGTAAATAAATCTGAGTTCTAACAACATTTCCTGAAAGAAAATATGGAGATACGTACCAGAAATTGCAATACATGTGAACTGGCAACCTTCCGTAAACTTATATGGTGCCCACTTGTATTGCTTTTCATTTCAGAAATCATTGACTATTGCCTCAGTTATATGAACAATGAGCTCTTTTAAAGAATACACACGAATTTCAGATATCTGTCCAAATAAATTCACATCATATGTATTAAAATATCTATGATAAATTTATCAACTCCAGTAAACTCCATCTATTTAGGCAGTTACTTCAAAGGCAAAACTAAATTTTTCTAACTTTTTTTTTCAAGTGATCATGTCAAGACTCATGTCTTGACTAATGTTACACATGTAGAGATAGACTTCTAATGGTTTTATGTACCTTTTAATATATGTATGTGAATAAGGATTGAAATAATTAGGGCTGTCATCTGTGTTGGTACCAAAAAAAAAAAAAAAAAGAAACAAAAACCAGCTACACTATACCTTTGTTTTTAAAAAAGTTTATTGAAGTGCAGAGCTGTGCCAAACATTAGTTTTTTTGGAACCTGTCTTGTCTGCTAAACTTCTTAATTTTTACTTGGCTCTAAGTTGTTTTTGCAACTATTATTTTGTTCAAATTTTCTCCAGACGTAGGATGACGAAATTCATGTTTGGTACAGAATCCAGCATAACCATATCTCCTTTTTTTGTCTTTACTGTTTGGCATTTATTAACACCTTGTTTAAGTGTTATTTTACATTTTTTTTCTGTTGATAGAGGCCATACATTTGCTTTATCATGAAAGTTCATGAGTTTTTATTGTTTGACCTCCCGCTGGGACAGACAATCATTCAATGCAATTAGCATGTGAGCCTTTTCTTGTCCTTAATAGTCCTCTTTTATTTTTAATTTGTTTGTTTACAAAAATTGGTAGCAAAATGATCTTGCTGATGAACAGTCTGAAGAAAAATAAACAGAAAAGATGCATTTTAATGTCAGAGACAGTGAAACTGCTATCAACCAATGATTTGAAAGGTGGTAAACACAAAGAAAAGAGGTGGTAAACCCAAAGAAAATAGATATTTCCAGACATCCATGCTATGGCAAATAGCTAGGCTGCTCCCATTACTGTGCTTCCTTATTGAACTGTAAATAAATTAAATATATTTTGACCTTTGATATAATATGTGGACTCACTGTCCTAGTTTACAATACTTAAAACTTTACAAACTGCATATTACCTGCTTCAGAAAATTTGATCTGGCTTTTCTTTGTTTTACTCTCTTCCATGACCTTGTCAGAAAAGAATACACTAGAATAACTTTTTTTTGAAATTCATGTGATATATATAAGTAAAATCAGAAGAAATCAGGAAATAAAACAATGAAGTGTTCTGAAAATTAATATGTTTAAAAGCCATGGAGGATTTATAGAAAACCAGGAATTACAGCCAAAACCCTGATAGGTTTTCCTTGTATAATTGTAAGACAGAAAATGTTATTTTTCTTTATTTGTTCTTGCATGCCTTTAAAGCACTTGGATTACTTCCCTGGGGGGAAAGAGTGGAGAACATCAATTGAGGTTTTTTAAAGAATTTGCGCAAACGTAAGTGTAGGATGAATATTCTTCAGAAATCATAAACATAGTGCACAGCATTAATTATATACTTTCTGGGTACACCAGAACCTCTTTTCCTTACATTTTCTGATGACTAAAAGCTCTATAGATCAGAATATAGTACTGCAACATTCACCTGTGTCAGAAGTTTCATAAAATCTGGTGGTGTGAACAAGTATTGTGACAACCCATCTGTCAAAAAAAGGTGAATCTTCTTGTGAGTGTTCTCACAAAGCGGAATTAGGCAAAATGGAACAATAATGTATATGTTTTGAGTGTGATAGTATAGTGACTGAAGTTCTACAAAAATATGAGGCCTAATGATATAATCATTCAAGTGGATGCATATTCACTTAACTAAATGAGACTTAATTACATAAATAACAGCACTTATGTACACATGTTTCTAAATTGGAAACAAAGAATATTGATATGATGGAAGTTTTAAACTAGCACTTCTGACCACTTTCCAAATAAAAAGATCATCTCTCCTGCATTCACCTAGAAAACTTCCATACTTAATCTCAGCAGATCTTCCCCTCAATAAGGAAAATTGACAGCTTCCAGAAAAGAACTTACCTTCTTAAAATAGTTAAAATCTAAAATTTTGTAAAACATGATATTTTCTTAGTTTCTCCATGTCTCTGTTTGAATCCACTAAATATACTAAAATTTCTCTCTTCTTGTTACCTAGAACTGAAGTAACTGCAATGTGAAGTTAGGCAGGAATTACCTTTACAACTAATTCAGATCTGGAGTTCTGTTTTAAGGTGTACTGGAAGTTTAAATTTTCTGGATGATACAAGCCATGTTCACATATTATATAAAGTCATGTGAACACAGTATTTTTCATCCAAAATATACTGTGGAAGAAAGCCTGGAACATTGTTTTTTAGATCTTGCTCTCTATTCTACCTTCCAATCTCACCAAATTTGCTGACTTTTCTTACAGTAGGCCATTTACGCAATATTTGTCCTATGCTAACTGTAATTTACTAATGTGATTTCCTTGCTGTCCAAATGAAGTTGAAAATCAAAGGAACCTGTAATAGATCAGAGCTCTTGGAAATATATTTCTGCTGCTGAATAAAATAATGCAATTTGTTCAAGTTTCTCCTGAAGCATTAAATAACATATAAACCATTGCTTTAGATTTTCATGTCCCACGAATTGAGTTAAAAATCTCTGAAAAATTGACAGACTTAATTGAAAGGAACTAATTTTGTTTCTCTTTTGCATTCAAGAGATGTTTTTTCTGATTCTGTGTTAATGGGGTCTGCTGAGTGAAGGTGAAATACTGACAGAAAGCCCAGCAAATATCTTTCCAAATTGTCACTAGGATCTGTCCAAACAGTATGATAAATGTCAAGTATCAATCAAAAAATAAAAGGCTCTGTCAGATAGAGACAGATACTGAGATGATGAGATTCATGTTATTTATACAGACAGGCTCAGGGAGTGAGTAGCTATTGTGGATACTTAAAATGACCAGAAATTCTGCCTATCTATTCTCCCAGTTTTAATCTACCTGTTGCATTCATTTTTAAGGATAGAGGGTAGAGCAGAATTTCACTCTTTGTGTCTAAATTTTACACAGTTAAGAGTTGTCCTGGAACAGCACAGCAGCTCTTTAGTTCTGCCTTGGATGTACTCATACCTTTTTAGCTAAAGGTTTGCCCTTTCTCTTTGCTTGCAAGTTTCTTTTTTTTTTTCCTTCACTTGGAGTAAATTCCAGCATCAGTCTCACTTATTTCCACTGTAAAACTGTCATGTCTGACAACTGAACATACACCTCCAAACAAATTTCACACGTTGTAGGTAGAGCTTGCTGGCCTTGTAAGACCTGTAGTTCAGGAGACAGATTTTGGTAGTGATCTATCTGAACAGAGTAGGACTGAAAAATTGAGAAGTCAGGCTTCTTTGCATTATTTATAACTTTACTGCCTACCAGCAGTCATAACTAAAGGACCTTTGCAGATCAAATTTTTAGATAGATTGGTTGTCTTACAAACAGAAGTGTTGTCTTCTAGAACTCACTCTTTTTTTTTTCCAGAAAGACTGCCTGCAAGGTGTTCATATTGAGCTAATAGAAGTTGTAAAGTGGATATATGTTACTTGTGTAGTGTCCAGAGAAGCACTGAATGGCTTGGATTGGACAGAACCTTCAAAGATCATCTAGTCCAACTCCCTTTCTGTGGACAGATAGATCAAAAAATATGAGGAATAACTCCTTTTCTCTGCCCATACTAAGATATGTGTAATAATATCTGTAAATTCTGATTATGCCAAATAAAAAAATTATAAATGTAAGACTATTATGAAGAGAGATTGCCTTATAAAATATTAATTATTATCAATATAATTAAAATTCATGCAGATTCTGTGATACTTTATGAACTTAGATCCACAGATTTTCTTTCTGGCCACTCAAGTACCAAGCTCTCCTCCATACAGGATCATACCTAGGACAGGGTTTATCCAAGTGTGGAGCTAAATGTCTGTAGTGAGCACTCTTGTATGTTTCCCTGTGCAGTTTTTAGGGTGTTCTCTGACAGTCTTGGGTTTTTTGCTAAGTGTGACCTTATTTTGATTAGTGTAGAGGAAAACCCTTTGCTTTGAGCTTTCTCTGCCATGTTGGCATGTCGGTGTGGTGTCCTCTGACTCCCTCCAAGCTGTGATGATGTCAGACTATCACTGGCTTGACGTTTTCAGGTACCAGAAAAATACTTTTTCCTTATGAAAGTAGGAATGGTTTGACTTTTGTGAAGCAAAAAGTCAAACCATGCTTTGAATGCTTTAGTCAAACCATGCTTTTGCAACAATGAAAGATTTTAGACTGTGGTTTACTTGCTAGTTTGCTTTCTAGACAGGATTGAGTGTACTTTACTTGGATAGACTGGAAACAAAATGACTGCCACATTGGGTAAACAAAGAGAGAAATTTAATGTTTTTATGCTCAGAAAATAAATAATATCAAGCTACAAAAGCAAAAATACTCTGAAAACAATGTAGGAATGTGAGGAGAGCAAAGGAAATGTAAGCTACAAGAACTGTCTTCTCATAAAATGTCATTCATAAAACAAATCAAAACAGTTATGTAACTTTAGTAATTATTTTCTTTTTCAATTTGTACATATGCCAAAAATGCTTTGAAGATTTCAATATAGAAGTTACATGCAGGATTTATCTGAACATTCAAGCTCACAGAAGGCTATTGTGGGTTGGGTATGGCCATGCTCCTATTAAAAAAATACCTTTCTGAAACAGAGGTGTGATTTGAAGTTAACCAGGTCAACCTTTTGGAGTTGTTCAAATAACTTTAATTTTCTTATTCTCTGACTAAGAAAAAAGTTGGAGATGGTTTCTGTGGGACTCCAGGTTTTAATCTGGGAGATCAAGTGGATGTTACTAACCAAGTAAAGAGGGTTTTTATCAAAAAGAGGGATAACTTAGAGGTGACTTGCTAGCTGGTGACTCCAAGATTGAAGGGAAATGTTCTTCACTTTATGTTTTCATTGCGTCTTTCTGAGGGTGACATCTGGAAAGCATTCCTAAAAGCTTTAGTTAACTTTTTTTTCCCCTTTCATATGTCTCAGGAAAAACAAAGAGGAAGTAAAAAAATTTCTGAATTTCCTTTGTGACACCTAATGATGCCCCTCCAGAAATAGACTTGAATATTTTTGAGGGAACCTCCTGATCATAGAAGCATAGAATATTAGAATAGTTTGTGTTGGAGAAACTACTCCTCCTACTTCAACCCCCCCGCAATGAGCAGGAATATCTTTATATCAGGTGCTTTGACCCCCATCCAGTTTGAACTTGGATGTTTCCAGGGATGGACATCTACCACTACTCTGGACAGCCTGTTCCAATGTATGATCAGCTTCCCTGTAAAAAGCTTTTTCCTTGTATCTAACCCAACACACAACCTGTTAGTCAGTCAGAGCTGGTTCAACACAGTTGGTGAGTTTGCTTTCCTTCTGACCCATACATTCTGCATTCTTTGTGTCCATTACCAGTGTCACATTCTTCTCCCTCAGCTTTGTTAATCTTCCCCTAGGTCTAACATAAGACCCAAAAACCACTTTTATCTTATCTCAAGTTCCTGCAATGGTGATTTAACTTGCAGTCCATGTTCCAGGTGTCCTTGGAAGCATATTTGGGGGTGGGCACATTCAGTGGTCTGTCCCATAACTTTGGGGGAGTCTTTGCTTGAGCAGTGATAAACAAACAAGCAGCTTCTTTTTTTAGTTTGTCAGAGTGGGAATTTTTGTCTGGCTGCATTAGCCACTAATCAGATCTTGCCTCCACCAGGCCTGGAGTTAGTGCCATTGTGTTGTTCCATTCTGTGCTTATGGCAAAGTAATTCTGTGGCCTTAACAGTGTTTAAAACAGGCAGTCTTTAAGTCCTTACACCTTCTTCTGCTGGTGACTCAGAGCTGGACATGGGATCCCCAGGTGGGTTCTTATGTGAGCAGAGCAGAGAAGCAGAATCCCCTCCCTCACCCTGCTGCCCATGCTGCTTTTTGTGCCTTTTCTAATAGAAACATAGCAGTATCACTGGAAATAATAAAAACTTAGACTTAAAAACAAACACTGTTTACAAATGCTTTTGAAAGAAATGTTGATTCCATCCTCTTCTTCCTTCTGATTTTGCTCATTCCTAAGTTTCCATAAATTCCTCCAGGATAGAGGTTTTCAGCTTTCTGACCATGCAGAAAAGCAGTATAGATTTCTGGATGCATTGAGATTACAAAGAAGAATGGGACATTTTCAGCTCCGTCGCAACAATTCATGGTGCCCATCTGTCTACAATTGAACGTCATTAAAACTTGAAGGTTCTGACCCAGCAAGCATAAAACTTTTTGATTTTCTAATGATTACAGAATTTAATGTCCTTATTTATTTTATGATGAAATATGTCATGCTCTGTAATCACCCTCCATGTAAAGTGTAAAAGTTTAAAGTGTATATCCAACAGCAACAACCCTGCCCAGCCATCTTATATTGTACCTTTTCTGGAAGAAATCAAGAGCTGTCTTGACAAGAGCTTTAATAAATCATCTTCCAGTCTCCAGCAGTGCGGTATAGATGCTTATGCTTCTGTTGCCTGTATTTCATTTTTGGCAGCTGGGGTTAGAGATCACTCTTAAAAGTTGTCATGCTCTTTCCTTCTATGGAAAACAAAAACTTACTCAAGGTCTGGCTCCCTTTTTCTGCTCTTTGTTGCAGTACGTGGTGCCAGTCTATTTTTAGTATTACCCATCTAACTTTGTCCTTTGAGATATCTGACTTAAAAGAAAACAGCAATGAGGAAATAACTCCTCATGATAAAAATTATATGGATTGTTTTGCCACTCAGTCACTGATTTTAAGATCTTTAATACTTGGAAGCCTTTTGGGATCCCCTCTGTAACACTTCCCACCACAGTGCATTTCTTGAGGGCGGGAAATGGACTACTGTTAAAAGAGCTGTCAGTTTGATAGAGAGGGAACTAACATTATATATGTAATGAAGATACAAATTATTTTGGCACCAAATTATAGCACCTTCAAAATATTCTACACTTTTTTCTTAAGCCTCTAAGGAGTGTTTTTTATATGCTTTGTTGATATTAGATAACTTTGAATTGCTTTGAGACAGGGATATCTACATTTTGTGGTAACCCATTTTGTTTGTATATTTTTTTCCTTCTTATGAGCATTTGTTCCATTTTTCTAACAGTGTCATTTAAACAAGTGTTTCTATAAGCCTTTAAATGAGTTTCCCAGATTTACCTTTCTGTGGTGCCTGACTTTAGTCTTAAAGATAAAGGAAAATTTTATTCAGACTTTTTCACTTTTGAGGATGTTTCCCGGTATTTTTTTTTTCTTCTCCATGGACTCCCTGTGCCAAGCAGTGCATATGCTGCTTCTGCAGTCTTCCTACCATTGCCAAAACCTAGGGGGTCACTTCCTTCTCCTCTTCAAGCTATTTTAGGACCTCACTCCTCTGTGACTTCTTTAAAATTGACCACTGTGGGTGAATGCAGTCACTTGGGTCAGAAGTCTTGGATATAAGGAACACAAAACCTGACAACATAGGTCTGAGGAGCCAAGCTAAAAACAGGAAGAACACTTGCCTGACTTGTCTTACTTTCCAGTCTCTGGAAAGCTTGGTTGAGAAATGAATGGAAATTACATAATAGGAGAGTTCAAGAGTTTTCTAGAATATCCAGCAATGTCACATACCAGCTCCGGGTCTGTGGGATCTCAGCACCTCAGGACTGAGGTGCCGAGCCACCAAGACCACCCTTGGGGGGCTCGGGAGTCCTGGAATGTTGCCAGAAGTGTCTGGTGGCTGGACTTTGATCCTACACGGGAGACGACACCTGTATGAGGATAGGAGGACTTCACCGGGGTGAATGGTGAAGGGATTAGTTAATTAGAGAGTGAGACACAGGGTTTAGGATTTATGTACAGGGGGGTTTAGAGAAGTAAGATGGAGGAATTGGGGCGTGTCCTGTCCTTCTTCTTCTTCTTCTTCTTCTCCTCCATCTTCTTTGGTGATGGTGGCACTTTTGGATTGGTCATTACTGAAAGTGCACCGGACAATAAAAATAAAAAGGATTGGGGAAAAATGATAAATATTGTACACGTAACCATGGGTATAAAGATAGGTGACTGTCCGGAGGGCTACACAGTGTGCTCATGGCTGACTGCTGAGCAGACCTCTGTCGGGCCGAAAGAAAATCTTTTAGATAAACAATTAATAAACATAAAGACCGAAAGAAGAACTGAAGCCTCTTCTCGTTCTTTGATACGTGGACTGCCCCAAGGCCACTCCGGGCCTTTCCAGGCCCTTCAAACAGCCGAAAACCGGACACGGGTCTACTCAGACACTTTCTGCTACAATTCCTTTGGGAACTTTATAATTTTTTTGTATTTGTGGTCTTGGAGACAAGAAGGAAACAGAGAAGGAGTGCAAAACATCTTAATGTGAATTGACTTAGGCAAAATTTATTTAAGTCCATAGCCACACTGGAGACCATTGTAAAATTCGCATTTATTGACTTCACATTTTGTGAATCTGAATTTTACTTCGCTTATGACAGTGAGTCCTGTACCTCATGCTGAGCTTAAAAACTGGTTTCAGAGTCAACAGGATCTGAGGATTTGACAAGAAATAGGGAAATATAAGGAAATTCACTCTGATGACAGATTCTTGGACAAGGAGCTCCTATGAAATTGAGTTAGATCAATAGTCAACACACAGTCACACAGTCAACTGAAATTGTTGTCTCAAGCAAATACTTTCACAGGTTTATTGTCTTTAGGGAATATTAAAAAAAATGGTAAGTAAGGCAGTTTCTAAGCCCATGGAAAAGGGAAATCAGTAGTACTGATACTTGGGGTGAATGGTTCATGTCCAGAAAACACCCTAGCAGCTGAAATAGTAACTCTTAAAATAAAGTACTTGACTGAAGTACTCGTGAGCCTCCTGAAACACAGATATTGGAGTTTGCAGAGTGGAAGAATGGCAGACACCAACTTACATTTGTTCTTTGGCAATGCATGCAAATGGTGTTTCCTACCATCTCGGGCCTGAAAAGTTTGTTCAGGTGACAGTAATGCATTCAGGGGTGCTCTTTTCTTCTTTCATTAACTGCGCCAGCAATTGTCCTGTTTGTGCTTGTTCTTGTATGTGTTTGACCCAGAAGTGAGTATGAGAGACCAAGCATAGAGCTTGCAGTGCATCCACCTAGGAGACGAGTGTCAGACTGCAGTGAACACCTGTCTGTCTGAGAATACAAATTTAAGAAGAACTTACAGTACCTAATCCTGTAGCGTCTTCAAACCAATCAATTTAGATTCAAATTCCTTGAGGCTGAGAAGGGTATTGAGGTTGAATTATTCATTTAGAGGGGAAGTGGCTGTACCGACATAGTTCTTTGTGAACATTTTTTTCCATCTGATTGAATTTGACAAAATCACCTTTGCACTCGTTTGAACAACTTGGGGAGGGGGGGAGCTATCCTCCTTAAAGGACATATGTATTTTTGATTTGCAAATAAAAATCTCTGAATGAGGATGGTTTTTTACTCAAGTGTTGAGCTTCTTCCTGTTTTCAGATATTTTTGTACCATTATCAAAGTATTGAAGGAAGTTTCTGCTGAACTCCACAGACAGATTCTGAATATTTGTGCAGATATAGTCAAAGGCATGTAAAATTCAGCTACTTCATATTGGCATCTACATGTATCTACAAATATCTACAAGTATCCTAAGTCTACATCTACATGTATGTACAAGTATCCTAAGTCCAGAAAGGCAAATGTGAAGCATGGGGTTGGAACAGGAAAGAAATGAGACAACTGAGCAAAGGAAATTGTAAAAGAAAAAGCTAGATGGAAAAACCAATGTTATGAAAGGGAATTCTATGGAGAGATATTAATAAGACACATAAAAAAGAAAACCTGCAGAAAGATTTCCCACCTTTTTTTTTTTAATTGGAAAATTGGTGACATATAAGTGAAAAGAGAAACAATGAAGTGACAAAGCAATGGTCATCATAATGACTCTCTCACCTATTCACTACTTTTCTTAAGTTGGAATAACTCAAGGAAGGGTTGTGGGGTCATGTACAAACGGTCGTGAAAAAATGAAAGAGAAAGACAAGGGGGGAAAGAATTTTTTTCCAGAGGGCTTTTTGTTTATTTATTTAATTTTAATTTTTAAGACAGCATGGTTCCAGTTTTCTCTTTATAATTTTTAGAAGATATTAAAAAAATCATCTTATCCCATGATTCATTATCACCAGATGATTCAACTGCTTGCTTTTACATCTATCACCTCCTCCTCTACAATTTGAATAAAAGACTCAGTGTAGACTTTGATAAAACAAAGCAAGGGAGTAAAATTTAGACGTTTCCTTGCTAGCTCCAAGGATGCTCCCAAGAGTCATTGCATGCAGAGCAGCAGCTGGATGTTCATTGTGCTGAATCAAGTTTAATGAGAATAGAAACTGTATGTACTGCTCTAGAAAGTGCACTGGGAGCAATCTTCAGACATTTTCAGCACCATAATATCTTGCAGAAGGAATGAAATTGAATCTGCCAGTTCTACTTACACACATATGAAAAGAGGCTTTAATTGTTGCTTGATTAGATTAACATTTTACTTACAGTCCTTAAATGCACAACATTTTAGGTTTTCTAAGAGAAAAATTCTCACTTCCCCTTTGCCGTCTTTTACTGTTAATTTGCTGTATATTATTTAGTGGAATATTTCATGGAACAGCACCTTGTGAAGGGCTACATTGTACTTGCTTGACATGATATATTTGTTAAATGACTAATTTCCTCAAAACTTCTGTAACACATGGTGTTAATTTCCTGAAGTAATACTTATGATAAAATTGATGGTGTAAGATACTAGTGGTTAAATGGAAACCAAGTCTGTTCTGCCTGTAGTGCAGCTGATAACTACAGTATTTCAAGCCCACAGATGACACTATGATCACAAAACCTCTTTCAGATCATCTTCTGTGAACCCATTTAAAATTAATTTCTAGATAATTTATCTCTAGGTGGGTACTTGAGGAATAGCAGAATTTCTTTCCTTCCAGTGCATCTAGTGTGGTGTTATAAAGGCATGGCTGTGGCAGGATTATTTTTTTTCCAGAGGCATTTAAGTCTTTTATGAAAAATATGCTTGTGTTATAGATGGGCCAAATCAGTTCTACTACTAAGGATATTTTTTATGAAATTGAACTAAGATAATCCATGATGTGTCTAAGACAAAGGGTCGGTGTTCAAAATTCAGTGAAATATCAGCAGATCTTCACTTTGCTGTGAAAGACTCTTGTGTCCCGTACTGGAAGTGTAACGGATGTTTGCTATTTGGTTGAAACATCTGAAGAGAGACACTTATGCACAGTCCTGCTTTGAAAAGTTGGCATTCTGTGCTTAAACTTTTAATTTTATAAAATGAACAATATGAAAGCATTGTTCAATTAAAGTTGAAAGAACAATGTCACTACAAGAAAGTAATTAATTTAGCTCCAGGCAAAAAGCATTTCAAAAGAAAAAAATGCTTTAAGTAAATGTTATATTAAATTCATAGCTTTGGTTGTGCTCATGAGTCTCAGTTTCCTTTCCCTGACATGAGTTTAAATTAAAAATGACTTGATTGAAATACATTGAATTTCACAGACACACGTAAAAGAAGACTCTGATTGAATCATGATTATTTATAAGAAATAAGTTTAAAGTATTTGGCGAATAGAGACAAATGGGAAAAAAAATTAGTTTTAAAATGTAAGCAGGGATTGCACCTGATGTTTTAGGTATCCTGAATATAAATCTATAAAACTTCACAAATATTAACTACAAATATAAAATAATTTCATACTATTTAGCTACTATTAGCTACTATTAGTAATAGCTAATAATTGCTACTATTTAGCTACATATTTGGGATAGGAAGGAATCACTATGATGAAGAGTCTGTGTTGGAGAGTCATCAGGAGAAATGTGTGGTTTAGATAGCATTGCTGACTTTTCTGTTTGTGTCTTTTGTAACAGTGCTGTGAGGCAATAATCATGGAGTTTTACTTGCTATTGTCTTGTAGCCAGGTCTCTTTTGGGTACAAAAGTGGCAAGAAAAATTTAACTAAATCAGATCACCAGCATGTTTTGCTAGCTTTCCACTTGCAATGTAATTACACAAGAAGTTAGACAACTGATTAATTCCCTCTTAGTTTTGGAAAGAATATATTGCTGGTCTGGCAGGGCAGAAGGGGGAGAAGAGGGAGTTGTTTATATTGAACAAGGATCCCTCCCTAAAGGCATGTCCATGTTCTACTTAAATGCAGAATCTGGGAAAAAAGTAATTAATCTTGCTCATCTTTAGAGCATTTCTTTTATTTTGGCAAAGCCTTTTGCAGTGGGCTAGAGGGAAAAGAAAGCTCAGTGGGATGACTTTTCCAAGTTTGGCAAGTGTCAGGAACATTGTGGCATTTGTTCCTTAACACTGAAGGAAAAGTCCTTTGCTCCTCTTCCTGTGTGGGAAGCAACTGTATTACTAGCAGTGTATTTTTTACAAACTAGCAAGAAAAACTGTGGTTTCTTACAGTGAAGGGAACAGAGTGTGATGTGCTGTCACATTTCTATACCACGTTTTTCCAGAACTGCCCTGCCTTGCCAGCAGGACAAGAGGTTCTCTTTATTTAAGGATGCTGTGGGTAGGAATGAGAGCAAGATCTGTTTACTTGCTTACATCTTTATAATGCTCTTCAGGAAGGATATCTTGAAAAAACAGAAAACCAGGGAGGATGGAAGCAGACTCCAAAGTTTTCTGTAACCGATCAACTAAGAGGGCACCAGGTGTTTAGTATTCATTCTGAAAACTGACTTGCTATACTTCCCTTTGGAGATTTGATTTCAGTTTTGCTCTAAGAGATTTATCTAGTGGATTAGATGGCAGAATGAAGACTTGCCAGACTTATATTACATACACACACACAAAGGAAATGAGAAAATGTTGAATTCAAGACTTTTGCTTTTTATAAATGCTGCAGTGTAAGCCAAAGCAGTGATTTTTTTTTTAATCTATGATGCTGTAAAAATGTATTTTTTTAAATTTTGTTAAAATTGGCAAACATCAAATGAGTCTTTGTAGGAAAGGTACAGTAAATTTTGGTAATTACTGACATGACATGAGCTCACTATATGTAAGGTTGAATTTTTCCTATCCACAGTAATTTGCTTGTCATACAAAAAGCACTACAATACAAAACATACAAAAGCCACTAATGTCTTGAACTCTTGCTAATCCAAATTTGAACAAAGACAAAAACAAAACCCAGCCAACCAAACCAAAATTCTAGTGACACCTATTTGAGATAACACAACCCCCTGAAAACGCTTTACACTTGTAAAAGTGTACAAATCACTTCGTAAAAAAATACTAAATAGTGATTCCCTCTGAAAAGTATTTTCCTATCTCAATAGTGGCACCAGCCTCCCCAGCTTTCCTACTCACCTATCTACATAGAGAAGATTTACTTATTGCCTCTGGCATCCCGTGCTGCATTCAGTTAGGTCTGGATTTTGGCTTTCCCAGCCTCATCTGCAGATGCTCATATGATGTCTCTGCATTCCTCCCAGACTCTCTCCATTCACTTTAAATGCCTATTCAAGAGCAATGCAAATGTGGAAATGCCTTTGTTCCTCTGTGCCATGAATACTGACTCAGTAGTGAGTGGAACATTCCCTTCTTTGTGTTGTAAATTTTCTGTTACAGGCAATCCATAGTTCAATATATTTACAAATTCTTGCAAAATACAGTAATCCTCAAAAATGTATTTTGAGGTGTATATATTGAAAAAGTTAACTGGTTCCTTTTATTTCCTTATTCTGGGCATTTTGTGTTGATATCCAAGGAAGCAGACCATGATTTTGGTAGTTATTTGAGCTTTCACACAGGTGAAAGATATTCACAGAGTTTTGTGCGATCAGGACAAACATGTGAACTGCCCAATTCTGCCATTCCTGTTTCTGTCTCAGAAATAACTGGTGTTGATTTCTTGAGGGAGAGTATATGCTGCTCTGCATTAGTATTTTTGTATGTCTTCATCTACTTATTTTAGGTGACAGTCTGCTCATCAGGCACCTGTCAGGGCTTGTGTTTGCTCTGCAATTGCAGATAGTTCGCTTCTGTCTGACCCCCTGATTTTCATACAGTCTAACTGCTTTAGTTCTCCATGTCACTGACAGCACTGTAGACTGTTTTATTATTTGATACTCTAGCCCAAAACGTGCAGAAGGTTCTGGAACCATTTTAGGAATTGCTTTCATTCAGGTGAGTTTATGGTGGGAAAATGTGATAACCAAAGGCTTTAACTGGAAGTGGTAAAGTGGTAGCCCTGAAATGTCCTTTCAATGACAAATTATGCTCTAATGTATATTGTAGCAATTTTTGCAAGAAAGTTCATAACTGTCACAGTGCTTGTGCTCAATTTAATAACCTAACAGGTCTAGCAGCAGAAGGTGTTTACCTCTAGATTAAAGAAACGTGCTTAGAGCATGTGCCTCAGTTCAGACATCTGGTCGTAATTACATAGGAAATCTTTTACAGAAAGCCAGATGTAATTCTAGGCTATTAACCACCAGGTTCTATTGAAACTAAAATGCATTTATATCACACACTCTCTTGACACAGTTCTGGAGAGCCATTTACTGCTTTGCAGGAGTTCCTGTTATGTCCAATTGTAGTCATAGCAGAGGACTGCATGGTGTTTAGATGAGGAGTGATTTTATCATCCTGAAAGGTGATCCCCAACTACACAAAAATTTCAGGCAGCCTCTCTAATGACTCTCCCCATATGCTTATTAAGAAGTACTCGTGGCCTGCAACAGGCATTGTTCTTCAAGACTGATTCTTAATTGGGTGATCTTTTCAACGCAGAAGGGAAGGCTTCTCTAGGATGAAAGCTGCAGAAAACAAATGTTATTAGAGATGTGTATTTTGAGAGGCTTGGGAGTGGGAATGATTTCCATCAATTTCTAAGAAGATAACTGGGACTTTTCTGATCTTGTAGCAAGACCTTAAATAAGACCTTAGGTTTAGATGCTTGCTGGTTCATGTTCCACCGCTGAACCTATTGTCTTTTGTTCTGGTTGCCTTCATTAGGATTATACTTTATTTATCATTTTCTAATTCAATTTTCATTAAAGAATCAAAAAGTTAAAGATAGGTATGGTACAATAAGATTGAAACTTTCATGTGGCACTGGAATTCTAGCGCTCAGCCTGCTGCTGCTTGCTCTTTGCCACTGTCCTGCCTAAGTCAGTGTCATCTTCATGGAGGCAACAGTAATGTGAATATGGATATTGTTGGGTCTGAACAAGAAATGCTGATGTTAAACATTCAAATGTGGCAGTATCTGGAAAAAGAAAAGCGTGCATTGAAAATGAAAATCATCTTGTCATTGTCAGTAGTTCAGGCTGCAGATTTCAGGCTCTGTCAGAAGAATGTATCAAGGACATATGTGGACAGCTCTACCTGCTACTGAAGAGCTATGATGCTCTGAAATGAAGTGTGTCCATATGTGCTTTTGTCTGTAGGTCTGACCAGAAAAAAACTATTTATAAACAATAAGTTGACTATTGACTTTTAACAGAAATTATTAAGCTAATAAAACTGGCAGTAAATTGGTAATTCCAAGCTCTCAGATGTTTGCATGGGTATTTGCAATGCTAGAGTGTGCTGCTTCCTGCTTCTTTAGTTGTCCTAACTCTCGTTGAGGTACTGTTTCATCTGTGGTGGTATCTCCCCTGTTCTTTTGGGAAAGATGAGAGATAATCCAGCATTATCCTACTGCCAGTTTCTAGATCAAAGGACTGAATTAGCTTTCTGAAACCTCAGCTATGATAATTTGCTTCCTCAGAAAGACTGGAGACATACTTTTCTTTTATAACTTTCACTCAGGTCACTGGAGATAGCTCTCTTGGCACTGTTGCAGTTGAGATCATCAGTCTCAGACCATTCTGAATTTTCCCCTCTAGCTTTGTGATGCATTGAATGCTTGATCTAAACCAACAACTTGTTTTGAGGTCTGTTTGCTTTATTTCCTTACAAACTGTTGAAAAATCATTAGCCTTTGGGTACACAGAGCATTTTTCTGTCCTGCTTGTGTAATTATCTGTAACTATACCAAATTATAGGAGTGATTTTAGAGGAAGTATGTGGAAAAGAGCTTCCTTTTCTGTAATGCTCAGCATGTGTATGGCCTGCGAGACTCATTGATGCTGTGCTGTTGGTCTTATTAGCATACTGCATATTTCAGGTCCCAGGAAGCACTAGCCAAGAATGAAAACATTGCATGTGGTGAGCTTACTCCTAGTGGTGAATTATCTTGTTTTTCCAGCATTGGATGAGGCAATAGAACTAGCTCTACAACTGAAATAGTGCACATCATGCAGCATCTACAATCCTTCTCTGTCTTCTTGTTTTGCTGCTGTTCTATTCTAAGTTCCCAGTGGCCCTTAGTCTCCAACACCCCCAATTCATGTCTCACATGGGCATAAATGTGGATGTAAACCTCCTGAGTTGCAAATCTTTATAAGATCCTTCTTAATCAACAAAGAAAAGTTGGAACAAATTGACTAATATGTAAAAGAAGTTAATGGATTCTTTTGCATTTTTTTTATGAGTCAGAAGCAATTAAGTGACAGGTCAGAATGTCCCAGACTGCAAAATCCCTGAGGTAAATATGAGCAATTTGTACTCAACTGTTCCAGGTAAACTTCCATTTTTCCTTTTTAAACATTGGAAAAATTTTTCAATCAATACACACTTAATTATTCTTTCTAAAGGATGCAATATTCTAAGGAAGATATAGGTATAGTGGTAGGGACAAAACTCCAGCCTGTGCTGACTGAGTGCAGCTTTTAGGAAGAGGACAGTTAGGATAGTTTGTGGTGGATTTTTTGGTATTTGCTTTGTTTTCTGTTTTTGTTTTTTTTTTTTTTTATGGGTGGGGGGTGCTGTTTTAGGGTTTTTGTTTATTTTATTTTACAAAGCAATATAGCAGGTTGCATTGCCAAACTTGGAAAGCGTTTAGGAAAAGGAAGTTTGATGATCTGTGAGAGCCTAAAGGATATTTTGAAAATATATTTATGGCAACTGATGGAGAAACAGATGGTAAAAAAGCAGAGCATTATTAAATGCAGAATATTATGTATTTTAGGAGCATGGGAAAAGTACCATTTATTTGTCAACAGTAATATTATGCAATAGCATTACAATGAGAGCTGTAGATAAGAACTAGATCTCTAGGGATAGGACCCATTATTCAGTCAGGAGATTATGGGATACAATGTCTGTGATAGGTGCACAGGGCCTAGGAACAATGTGACAGCTGCCCTCGCCAAGCCCTGTTCCCTGTCATGTCAGCATGAATCCTAGAGAAAATCAGAGCTAACCAGATGTGTACATTTGAAAAGAATTCACTAATTACACTGTGGCTTCTTCAATCAGCAGCTGGTCTGCGAAGTCAGCCATTAGTTTTCTAAATCACGATTTCCCAAGGTGGTCAGGAAAGGTTAGTTCTTGGAGTAGCTGTTGTTAGACCTGTTTATGGGAGTTGGGAGGAGATAGATTTTATTTGTTCCTACTTTGTGAGCAATGAGTTCATATAGAATTCAGAATTTCTAAATAGTTTTGTCTGAGTGACTTTAGATCGGTGCTCTGCCATCCCTTGGGAGCAATTTGTTTATTTGAATTGAAGGCGACATCAAATGTCTTCAGCTTCTTTCATGCTGTAGACAAGAGTCCTTATTACTCAATTACATGCTTTTAGGTTCATTTGATGTTAATCCTTTTTCTTCCACCCCACCACATATTTGCCTCCTCCTTTTTCTGTTGTTTTGGGGGTTTTTTTCCACGAGCTTCTGCTTGGAATTGCTTTTGCAAATCCATTTGCTCTTGCAAAATCCATTTCTTTCATAGTTCATTTTCTTCAGTTCATTTGCTTGTTTTAATGGTAGGTCACCATTTTAACTGTACAAACTAAGGCAGACTGTTTAATCAAATTTCAGTCTTAAAACTAAGACATCTTCAGCCATGAAGGTTGTACTTATCCCATCAACAGAATGTCTCCCGCTACAGGATCTGATGACAGGGCAAATAGAAGCTTGCCAAGTACTTTTTATGGCTTGAAGGTTTGGGTCTTGGTTTGGTTCCAGCTGTTGGCTACAAATTTTAATGTTCTCAGTTATGGTTCATTGCACTCTTTTTCCCCACTCTC
Source organism: Zonotrichia albicollis (assembly GCF_047830755.1). Taxonomy (NCBI): domain Eukaryota; kingdom Metazoa; phylum Chordata; class Aves; order Passeriformes; family Passerellidae; genus Zonotrichia; species Zonotrichia albicollis. The sequence goes on along the minus strand of NC_133860.1, from coordinate 2,429,669 downwards.
TTAAGGAGTAAGTATTTGTCATTGCAAATTGCATAAATTTGGACTGAAACCAGTAAGTCTAGTAAGTTTTCCATACATATCTGTAAAAATCATTTGTAGTCATGTACCTTCTTTTTTTAATTTTTTTTTAAGAACCTGAACACAAAAAACATCCCATCTGACAATCCATGCTCTGGTTGGAAAAGTGGTCTTTGCTTTTGAGAACTACCCTTTTCATTGATTCTTTGTGATGCAGGTTTTCCATTTATACTGTAATAACAGAGATACTTTAGGTCTTTCACAAACCAGCAAAGAGTATTCATGTAAGTTATTTTTTTAAGGTCTTTTTCTTGAAGGTGCATGTTTTTTGAGGCTTTTCTTGCCATTTCTATGGCTTTTCCTACCATACCATTCTTCATGTAGCAAATGTCATCAGACTAGTCATGGATCTAAAAGATCTGTGACATTACTAGGGTATTATTCAATCCTGCTCCTGTTGTTATTTTTCATTCCTGTCCTCTTCTAATTCTTGTGTGTATGCATGAGCTATTTGTATTCTCAAAGTGCAGTTTATATATCTTCCTTATTCATCAGACTTCTTGTGTTTTGCTGATTCTATGCAAACTTGACATAGTACTAACTAGCCATGATAAAAATTTGCAGGAGTAAATATGAAAAATAATTTCAGAAAGAACAGTTTAAACTTCTTTTTTCTCACAGTAAATTCTTCTTTTATTTCACTTTACCCATTTAACAAAGAGAAAATTATCCTATTATCCCTAAAGTAATTGTCTAGGGCTTTGCATGAATAAATGTGCATCTTTAAATGGCTCATTTACAGAAATTCATAATCATACACTAAAGGTCATTCTTTGAATAAATTCAAAGATCCTATCAGTTATATGGATCCTAAAATTGAATCTAAATTGATCAAAACAGAGTGGCAAGAAACTGTGCTTGAATCTAATGAGGTCTAGCCAGGATGTTTTAAGGGATGTGTCCTACCTCACTGTTTTGATTTTGGCTGGGATAGAGTTATAGTTTTCTTCCTAGTAGCTGCTTTAGTGCTGTGTTTTGGATTTACTGTGAGAAGAATGTTCACAACACACTGATGTTCTGGTTGCTGCTAAGCAGTGCTTACCCTAAATCAAGGAGTTTCAGTTTTCTGTGCTCTGCCACTGTGTAGGCACACAAAAAACAGGGAGAAAGCAGGTCCAGCACAGCTGACCTGCACAGACCAAAGAGGTATTCCATGCCATAGATGGTCATGCACTATAAGACATGCGACTGCAGGGAGGACTTATTTAAATATTTGACAATTGGCTACTTTCTGGTCTTATTTAATGAAATGATCCATTGCCTCCTGATATTCTTGCATCAGAGGTAGGAGGAAAGTTTGCATTTTAGATTATTTTGAAGGCAAGACTTCCACTGTGTTGAAGCTAATATCCAAAATCTTAATTTGAATTAATTTTCATAAAAGGACATACCCAATAAGAATCTGTTTCACCCTCTGTTTCTACACTGTATTTCTATGGCAGTATTGACCATTATTTAGATACAATTGAAAATCTGACAGGCAAGAAATTAAGGGGTTTGTGCAGTTTCTTTTTCAATTGTGCTATTACTGAGCTAATAACTTTGTAATTAAATGTAATTTGAAGAGTTCATCACATTGGAAATTTTGACCAAGGTCTTTAGGGAAGTCCCTAAATGTGATAAATTGTTCCTTGTTCAAATGATTGTATTTTAACTGGACATTCTTGTGTCAGCATGTCTGTTCATAGACTTTTTTTGGTCTATAAAAAAAAGCAATGTATGGAGTTGACAAATATTAGGAAAGAAGGAAAATTTCTATTGCTTCTTTTAAGTCCCTCTGCTACCTGCTAGAAGACCTACCTTTCCCATCCCAGCCATTGCATATTCTTTGTAGCTTAGTGCCAGGATGAGGTGCAGTGCTGTCAGAGAGCTCACGATGCTTGAATGGCACATTTGCCTTGCTGAAGCAGGGGCCCTAACTGTGCACCAACTTTCTGGAAGCACAGACATAGCTGGAGACCTCTCCGTGCATTTTGCAGGAGGCTTTTGAGACAGCAAGGTTTGAGGGGATGTTTTGGAAACTGGCATCTCCATGCCCCCACGGGAGGGCTGCAGGAGGCAGCGGGGCCTGCCCAGGGGCTGTGAGTGCAGGAGCTGCTGTTCCTGCAGGCAGCTGCTCGGAGGCCACCAGCCCTGTGGGCACATCCTTAGCTGGGAACCAGCTGCTGCAGCTGCTCCTGCTTCCTTCTGGCTGCTCCTGTGTAACAGGGGAAAGGAGGTGATGCCAGAACATCTCTGGATCGTGTTAGAGCTGAATGCAGAAGTTCTAGAGAGCATCTGTGTATCAGAGGGTACAGAGTGGTCCCCTGCTTCCTCTCCTGGCAGCTGCCTTGAATGCTCTTCCTAAAAATCAGGCCAGCGTGTCTTGTTTAAGATGAGGAATGATTATGTGCAAGACAAAGCATACAGCTGTGAACTACTCCCAGAAGTATTTCTGTCAAGAATCATCAAATTTCTGTATTTTACAAATGCTGTTTTTCTTGTCAGCCCTAAGCAGTATAAAGCCTTTTAATACAAAGAACAAAATTGTGGGGTATATATAACCGACTTTGTACACCATTTACTTAGAGAATCCTGCTTGTAGTTTGGGGTTTTTTTCTTCAAGGATTTTTGATTATCAGTATAGACATCATGTATCACTTGGTGTCTATTCTTAAGTACTTGGTAATATTTCTCTATTCCTGTTAAATAATATATCAAAAATTTATTTTTTGCATTTCTCCTGTATTCTTTGTTCATTTTGAATTCCAGATGAATGTGGCAGCTCTAATATGCATCAGGGTAATGAATCTTTCCATGATATTTTGATGAGATGTCAAATTTAGCTGTTAGTTTGGGTCTTTGAGTTCTAATTAGTGGGTCCAACCCAACATAAGCAAACAAAGGTTTTGTGGCTTTTCCTTACTGTGTCAACTGAGAGAGAGCATGAGGTGTAAAATGAGAGGGCAGGCAGCCTGACAAATCGTAAAGAATGTGAAAGAATTGAAATCCCTGTTTGGACTAAATCAGTGGTATTCATCCAACTTAATCTCTCTGAGATGCTTGTGTACATAGAAGTGAAAGCATGAAGCCTAAAGTTGTTTCAGAGAGGGAGATAGAAGAAGCTCACAAAGCCAAACCCAAAAGCTATGTGAGAAAAGAAGCAAACAGGAGATACTGTTCTGGTCCTTCAGCAGAGTTTGAATTGCTCCTGGTGTATTGAGATCACCATTACTTTGAGTGAGTGGGCATCTCCTTTTTGTGGTCTAGAAAAAGATCACAGAACTATAGAATAGTTTGGATTGTTAGGGACCTTAGAGATCTCCTCTTTGCAGCCTCCCTGCCGTGTTCAGGAACTCTTTCCATGAGACCAGACTGCTCACAGCCATATCCAACTGGGTCTAAAACATTTCCAGGGATGGGGCATCCACAGCCTCTCTGGGCTACCTGTTCCAGTGCCTCACCACCCTCAGAGTAAAGAATTTCTTCCTAATATCTAGTCTAAACCTGCTGTCTTTCAGTTTAAAGCCACTCCACCTTTTCCTGTCACTCCATGCCTTTATAAAAGTCCGTCTCCACCTCACTTGCGGGGCCCCTTTATAGAGCAGAAGGTGCTCCTTGACCTCCCTGGAGCCTTCTCTTTTCCAGGCTCAACAGAAGCCCATGTCCCTTAGCCTGACTAGGACTGGTGTTCCAACAATCTGATCAGCACTGTTGCTCTCCTGTGCGCTAGTTCCAACAGCTCCATGTCCTTCTTGTGTTGGGGTCCCAGAGCTGGGTGCAGCACTGCAGGTGAGGGCTCACCAGAGCAGAGGAGATGAGGAGAACCCCTCCCCTTGCCCTGCTGCCCGTGCTGGTTTTGGGGCAGCCCAGGTCATGGTTGGCTTTCTGGGCTGCTGGTGCTGGGTCATGTCTGCCTTCTGGTGCACCAACACCTCCAAGTCCTTTTCCATGGGGCTGCTCTCAATCCATATCCTACCCAGCGTGTTCTTGTGCTTGGGATGGACATAAGTTTTTGTCCTTCCCCCCAACCTGCTCAGGTTAGCATATTATGCAACATAGACCCATTTGTCTTTCTAGTTACGTTTGCTTGCAAATAGCATATCTACCTTATTTTTTCATTATTTTCAGCTGTTATAGGTACTGACACATCAGCAGAAAAAAATGAAGTGTATTGTTTTAACCAATGCTAATATCAAAAGTAAGGAAGTTTTGATTTTTTATGGGAAGTAACTACCACAAATACTCTAAAGGGATGGATATGGATATAAGTATGGATTTTTAGATTAATTTTCTAGGGTAGTTACAGGAAAAGAACACTTTGGAAAACTGTGGTATACAAAATAGTTCAAATTATTATTTTTCTAAGGCTGCATGAACTATTAATTTTTAAAGATTATCAAACATCCAGACAACTGGCAAATAAGCCAATATGAACAAGCACTTACAGTCATTTAGAATTTCTTTATTATTCATGAACATATTTAACAATACCTATGAAACCCATACCCAGGAAAAATCAATGCATCATAGTTTAAAGAGAGCTGCTATTACAGGCATTTATTGAGTTAGCACATCTGTAAGTGGAATGTACTCAGAAACAAATGCAATAGACCATACCACACTGAATATAAGGAATTCTTATTGTTTTTTCTGCAGAGTTCTAATCTTAATCCAAATATCTTTTATTTAGATAATTTGTGACAGCTGGTAATGAAGTGTATTTAAAGAAAAAAAATTGTAAATGAAGTCTTTTGTGTGTGTAAATTAAAGACAATTTGTCACATCCCCAAACAATGTGGAAAGGATGTAGTATGTACAATATTAATAAAAAAGGAACATTTAAGATTTGTCTTTCCTGGTGATTAACCGACTTCTAAGAAAAACTGGGGAAATGGCATATTTCATTAAAACAGATTGTTTTCTATAAAAGGAAAATAGGAAAGGTATGAACAAAAAAATTGTGGAGATAAATAAAAGCAAAGGGAAAAGATCAGTACGGTGGAGATCTTTAGCAGGAATAGCACTTTCACAGAATCACAGAATATGTCAGGATGGGGCCACAATGATTCCTCTGTTCTGACTCCCCTGCTCAAGCAGCATCATCCCAGAGCACCTGGCACAGGATTTTGTCCAGACAGTTCTTGAGTATCTCCAGTGAGGGAGACTCCACAGCCTCTCTGGGCAGTCTGTACAAGTGCACAGTCACCTACAGGGTAAAGAAGTTCTTCCTCATATGCAGGAATTGGAACATATTGTGCATCAGTTTCTGCCCATTACCTCTTGTCTTATTACTTGACCAAGAAGAGCCTGGCTCCTTGACAGCCTTTCTGCAGATAATTATATACCCTGATGAGGTCCTCTTTCAGTAATTTCCCTGCAAAATACTGTTTTCTCCAAAATTTAGAAGTACTTGTCTAACACTTCTTCAATAATGGCATGGTGGTTTTTTTTTCATGACAAATACTTTACAGTGTGAGATATTGCACAGAATAAGCAAGTATTAAAGAGCTAATACTTAAAAGCATATGGCATTGTACATATTGCATGGCATTAGGTTGATAAGATTTACTTAGCTCAAATGAAAGCATTGTCAATTTAATGAAAAATATTCTGAAAAATATCTTTTTTTTAGATATCTTTCAGAACAGAATTTTTAAAAATGGCTTCCCTATTATTGTGTTAGACTAGCTATTGTTGACAATAGAAAGGCAAATCAAAGTAAAGGCTGGTATACCCTTCTTACCTGTCTGCTGGTTAGATTATTTTTCCAGGATATTGGAAAGAGAAGTAAACATTGGCTTAGTTAATCTAAATTATTTAGTGCTTCTTAGAGTCAGAAGTGCAATACTGGTGTCCCATTACCATCTCCCTTGCAAACTGTCCACAGTCTCAGTAAGTCAATTCTGATGATGATTATGATGAAGATGCTGTTGCTGTTGTTGTTGTTATTATCAGTCTTATCAAGTCACAGTTTCTACCAGAGAAATACATGTTCTCCAAAGTAACTAATTCAAGGGCTGGAGGTGAAGGAACTATTTTCCAGAATTTAAGGCCCACTTTACATCAATAGCTAACAAAGAAAAGATACTGAGGATAAGAGGAAGACTACTGGACTGCTGGTAAAAGTGGTCTCAGGGAAATAGTAATGAAAAATGAAAATCACCATACCCACCTGCAAACTATATTTCCACTCAGTCTCCAAAGTTTTGGAAAAAAACACTTTTGCTGTAGAAGAGTACTAGTAATTCCTCAATATCTTTTTTTTCCTGTATCTATCACCACTTACATTTTTGTGGGCTTTGGAAGGCTGTTTTAAAGCATTGTATCCCTTTGTTTCATTAAGACAATCATTAATTATTTTAAGGACCATTTGTATTTTATCAAGGTTTTAAAATCTATGCTAGTATATATTTTCTTGAAATATACAAAAATCACCACAGGGACCTATATACAGTGAATTCAAAATTTTCTTAATTACTGAAGTAGTTTATAATATGCTAATTCAAAAATATTGTAGCCCTAATTTATGCAGGGAATTAGCTAAATCATTAATTAATCATTAATTTACACTGAAAATCACAGATAACTAGTGATGCATGGAGAGTAATGCTATGTGAGGTTTCCCCTCACACCAAAAGAGTAAGGAGATTTAAATGTCTTACACAAAAATATACTGCTTGATCGGTCTTCACTTCAGTAAAAATTCAAAGAACCAAAACTCAAAACTGAATTTATTTTTCTTCAGATCCTGTATTTTAAATAGAAATATTTTTGTACTATATTATAAAGAAATAAATAAACCTGTCTACTGCAATTGATTTTGCAGTCTTGTCTAAGGGTTGTTGGCACCTTAGCAGGGTTTTGGATTCCAAGGTCTGTATTTCTGCCATCCAGCCACAATCACAATGATACAATAAGTTGCATTTTTGTACCTGTACTAGCATTTTCATATATCATCATAATTCCATAAGAATCCAAGTAAATTCTGAAATAACTTTTGCTATTAAATATATATAAATAAAAAGGTACTCTATATATGTGTATATATATATATATATATATATATATATATATATATATATATATATATATGTATGTATACATACACAAACACACACACACACACAAAGACAGATATTTGCATTGGTGTTACACATGTGCATTTGTGCTGATTTGACCCTGGCTGGATGTCAGGTGCCCTCGCAAGCTGTTCTATGACTCCCTGCCTCAGCTGAATAGAGAAAAAATTAACCAATGGCTCATTATAGTTGAGATAAGAATAAGGAGAGATCACTCAGTAATTACTGTTACAGGCAAAAGAGGCTCAGCTTATGAATATTATTTAATTTCTTGCCAATCAAAGGAGACTAGGTTCCATTAACCCCTCCCTTACTCCTGGACTCAGAGTAATTTCTAAATTCTCTGTCTCCTACCCCTGAACAGCCCAGGTGCATGGGAAATAGGGTCTGAAGTCAATTCATCACCCCTTATCTCTGCCACTCCTTCCTACCCAAGGAAGATTCCTCAGCCTGTTCCCCAGCCACAGTGTGGGGTCCTTCCCATGGGAAACAGTCCTCAAAAAACTTCACCAAATGGGTCCTTCCCACTGGCTGCAGTTCTTCACAAGCTACCCCATTGTGGGCCCCTCCCATGGGGTCAGTTCTTCAGGAACAGGCTGCTCCAGTGTGGCGAGCTTGTGGGGTCGCAAGTCCCATCAGCAAACCTGCTCCTATGTCAGCTCTGGTCTCCACAGGTCCTGCCAGAACCCTGCTCTACTGCAGGCTTCCCATGGGATCACAGTCTGCTTTAAGCATCCACCCATTGGCGTGGGGTCCTGCACAGCCTGCAGATGGATCTCTGTGCCCCCTGGGTCTGCAGGGACACAGCTGCCTCACCATGGGCTTCATGGGATTCTCTGCCCCAGCTTGGAGCCCTTCCTGCCCCTCCTTTTCCACTGACCTTGGTGTCTGCAGAGTTCTTTCTGTCACAGTCTCACTTCTATGGCTGCTATAGTGCAGCCATGTTTTTTCCTTCTTAAATCACATCAGTGTCACTGATGGTCACAACCTTCTGTTGATTGCACTGCAAGGAGAGAACACTGAATGAAAGGAAGAGTTGTATCAGTTGGTATGAGGTAGACACAGAATTTTTTCTTTCCAGAAAAACCTTCTGTCATACTCCTGAAGTGCTGAGTCTACCCCAGTAAAAGACCAGCTACATAAAATGTTAAATCTGAGACAACAATGGACGTAGCCTGAGATGTATCAGATGTATCATATACTAACTTGTACCATAGAGTGTCCTAGAAACAAACTTATTGTATTCCTGCAAGTTCAGGAAGCAAGACTCTACACCAGCTATCATAAGTAGGTTCTTGCAATACCCCATAATGCTATAAAATTTTGTCCATCATACTGTCATACTCACATAGCAGTTTTGATGCTTTCTGAGAAAAATCCAGCTTGTTTTCTCCAATGAAGCATCAAAGGAGAGACTGCAAAGAAATAAGCCCTGGGCAGCTGCTCTTAGTTATCTCTCATACGTGACAGGGTGGAATATTATTTTTGAAGGGTACGACTTGCAAAATGATGGTTTTTTCTTCTCAAAGTTTTTGAAAAGAGCAGACTGTGATTAGGTAAAAAATGAAAATCTTCCTGTTCTGAGTATATAGAAATATTTACTGTTACAAATTATACTTAAATTAAAGTTAGCAGTTTTACCATACCCCTGTGTAGCTTGGCCAAAGTCACGGGTTTTGTCCAGAAGTAACCATGGGTGTGGAACAAACTCATTTTTACTTGTCAAGTGTATAGCTTTATTTCTTGTTTTACTTTCCCCCCCCACACCTTTTTTCTTTCTTTTTTTTTTTTTTTATTTTATTTCCTGGCTCAATATGAGCCAGAGTGTGCCCAGTTGCCAAGGAGGCCGGTGCCACCTGGCCTGTGCCCAGAACAGTGCAGCCGGCAGCACGAGAGCAGGGATCAAGCCCCGGCACGGGGCACCGGGGAGGCCTCACCTCAAGGCTGTGCTCTGTTCTGGGCCCCTCACTTCAAAAGCGACACTGAGGGGCTGGGGCCTGTCCAGCCAAGGGCAGCGAGGCTCCTGAAAGGACTGGAGAACATCTCTCATGAGGGACAGCTGAGGGAGCTGGGGTTGTTTAGTCTCAAGAAGAGGAGGCTCAGGGGGGACCTCATTGCTTTTTGCAGCTCCCCATAAGGGGCTGAGGTGAGTCGGGGCCTGAATCTGCTACAGTGCCTGCAATGAGAGGACAAGAGGAAATGGCCTCAGGCTGAGACAAGGGAGAGCCAGATTAGATACTAGAAAAAGCTTTTTTGCTGTTAGGGTGGTCATGCTTTGGAATAGGATGTGCCAGGGAGGTGGTGGAGTCACCATTCCTGGAAATGTTCAAGAGGCATCTGGATCGGGCATTGGGTGATGTAGTTTAGGGGTTTGGGGCAATGCTGGGTTGGTGGTTGGACTGGATGATCTTAAACATCTCTTCTAAACTTGATGATCCTATGAGCCGATGGTTGCTTTACTTCACTGTTTAAAATCTCAAACTTTTTCAGCATACTAACTGCTTTAATTACTAGATAACAACCATAAAGGTATAAATATTTATATACATGTATATATACCTTATAAATATATAAAGAAGCTCTTGAATGTGTCATGCAGTTTCAATGGCTTTCTGTGTCTTGGCCTGCCAAATAGTTGATTTATAAATTATCTTTCTTATTATTCTGCATAAAAATATTTCTAACTTAAAAAACAAGCAAGACTTTTTTTTTTTAGAAAAACTATAACCATGGACCACCTGGCCTACAGATATTTTAGTGGTAAGTAATAGAATATTAGTACTTTAATCAGTGATCACTCATTCTTCAACAAGGTATTCAGGTTTTGGGAAGATTAATATTTGTGCTGAAATCTGTACTGCCAAAACTGTAAACATGTTGTCTTTTGATTATTTAGGAGAATGTACTGGGAGTAAGGCAGATACTGAAGACATTTAGCTCATAAAAAAGAAAAACTTACATAATTCTTCAGATACCACTGAACACAGACTCTGCCAAGGTTATGTAACTCAAAGACTTCCCTCTGTTGGCAAAAAGACACAAAATAATTTAATATATACCAACTTGTAAACCCCTATTTCCCTTTTTATAGTTTCATGGCAAGACCACTTCCTATTTTTAGCCTCTTAAAATAGTGTTTTGGAATGTGTTTTTTGGAATAGCTGGGCTCTGTAAAAGGTGAATTTCCTTTCAGGTCAAATGCAGCTTAAAACTGGAATATCAAAGGTGCCCACAGAAAATCTACTAAATGCCATCAATATGTACTGGCACATTTTCGGGTGTGTGGCAGAATGTCAAAGAGTTACATCTTCTGGGCTTGGTACTGGTCCTGCTCTACATATGTGACTGAAGTGAGAGCTCAATGCAGTAAATGCCTTACCAGATCCTTTCATTGCTTGTCCTCTAATCTAGGTAGTGAATCAGTTAGTAAAAAGCTAACAAAGTTTTCTCAGGCAACGTGTAATAAAATACTTGCCTGCGCTGTGATGTAAACAGACATAAATCAATAAATGCTGTTATTTCCAGGGTAATAGGCAAAAAATACTAAAAATCAAAAAGCAAAATGGAAACCAATTGCAGTATGAGAATGGATATGAAGGAAATATAGTAGGTAATGTGAATTTTAGATTTCAGAAGGAGAGCTCACTAGGCAAATCATAGCATCAAATAGTGATGATATAAAGCAAAAAAGCTTTACTTTTAGCTAGTTTTTGAGCTAAGAAAAATTGTATTTATCTAGCTGGATGATGGAATGTAGAAAAAAACTGTATTACCTGGAACTAAAATACAGCCTTAAGCTAATCCAAGGTAAGGTGGCCCTTTATGAAAGAAGAGAATTTTTCCTATCTGGCTTTATCTTCTACTGTGCTTCCTTAGTAAGCAGAAACAATGCCCAAGCTGAATCTTAAGAAATACTCACCACTATACAAATTTGGTGTGGTCTGAGGCATTCATCTGAGGAAAGGAAAAGAAATGCTTTCACTCCGTGTTCTTTAGTTGAAGTCTGTGTATATTTGAAAAAGAATCTCATTGTATGGCATTGCTTTAGTTCCTGCTTTTACTGTTCAGATCACAGAATTGCAAAATAAGCTGGGTTGAAAGGGACCCACAAGGATCATCAAGTCCATCTCCTGGCCCTGCACAGCACCATACCCAACAGTCACACCATGCTCCTGAGAGTATTTTCCAAAAGTTTCTTGAACCCAGACGGGCTTGGTGCTGTGACCACTTCCCTGGGGTGCCTATCCCAATGCTCAACCACCGTCTGGGTAAAGAACCTTTTTCTAACATCCAACCTAAACCTCCCCTAATGCAACTTCAGGCCATTCCCATGGGCCCTGTCACTGGTCACCACAGAGAAGAGATCACAGAGAAAATTGTCAGCTCATTTTCTTGCCCTCATGAGAAAGTTGTAGTTGCAGTGAGGTCTCCTCCAGGCTGAACAAAGTGCCGTCAGCCACTCCTTGTAAGGCTCATCCTCATGGCCCTCCTTTGGACACTCTCCAATAGCTTTATAGCCTTCTTGCATTGAGGCACCCAGAACTGCCCCCAGCACTCGAGGTGAGGCTGCCCCAGAGCAGAGCAGGACAATCCCCTCCCTTGCCTGGCTGGCAATGCTGGGCCTGATGCCCCCCAGGACACGCTTGGCCCTCCTGGCTGCCCGGGCACTGCTGGCTCATGTTCACTTTGCTGTCAACCAGGAGCCCCAGATCCCTTTCCATGGCACTGCTCTCCAGCCTCATTCTCCAGTCTCTCATTCTCCAGTGTGCCCGTTCATTCAGGACTGACCCAGCCCAGCTGCAGAATCCAGCACTTTCCTCTGTGAAATTTCGTATGGTTGGTGATTGTCCAGCCCTCTAGTTTGCTGAGGTCTCTCTGCAGATTATGATCTGGTATATACAGAAAATCAACAGCAATTAGCCTGCCGTTCTGAGCAGTCTCCCTGTAGAAATCTAATCAAAGAAATCCTGCTGTGAAGAGAGTTTTAGTAGCAAATAACACATCAGAGGGTGCTGGACCATGAGATGCAGTAAAGAACAGCTTTGGAATATAAGGAGGGAGGTATCTTAACGTGATCTGTGCTAGGCATTTCATGTGGTTCAGCCATGGCTCATATAAGCTGCTTGGTAAAATCTGAAAAACAGATTAAAATTTAAATGAATGCTGGAGAAAAATTTACTTGTCTTTCTTTCTGTGTAAGCAGGAGCATCTCTGCTCTAAGTCTAACTTGATTAACAGACCTTTATGAAATGCATCTGCTGTGTTTCAGTAATGTTAAAATACGAAGGCTTCTTTTATCAGACTATAAATGTAGGGCATATTCTCTGCTGCTATTATTAGGACTTTCAACTGATTCTGACATTCGTGTCCTAATATATTTTCTTTGATCCTCTATGGCATTTTGGAAACTGCCCTAGTGTACCATTTTTTCCCCTTTTAAAAAAAAAAAAACAAAAACTTTTTACTAGAAATTTTCTTTTTATCATCTAGACTAAGTTTTTCTGCTTGAAATCATGCTAGAGCTGGGGAAAAATTTGGAATTTTCATTTTATAAAAACTTTATTGCTTCAACATTTTAGAGAGTCTGGTCTCTCTAGAAACATGAAAACCATGAAGTCTCCAGAGAAAAAGAATTTGAAAAGTTTTATGTAGGAATCATGTGAAATCAAAAGAAATTGAATCAGTTGTGGGGGTTTTGACTGTCACATTCTGATTTTCTTGGAGGTGACTGACTCAAATAAGCATTTTGTGTTTTCTAGAAGTCAATGTCAGTGTACCTAGAGTACATACTGGAGTTTAGGCATCCAGTGTAATCCCAAGCAGCTGAAGAACTCAATTGGGAGTGAGAAGAATGCTTTAAAATGAATCAGAGTACACATTTTCTGTGTAGTATCAAATGGTCTTGGTTAGATGGCATTCGAAACTATTATTTTAATCAGTGCTGAACCCCCTAGAGGTTTGGGGGTTTGGAAATTGGGTTTTTATTCAGGTGAACTAATTTTCTTTGAATATTAGCATCTACCTCAAGAAGTAAGCTTTTTAAAAAATGAAAATATGTTTATAATATGCATGGAGAGCCTGCCTTGTGAAATTAAAAGGAATTGCTTGAAATTTCTTGTCATCACTATTGAAAAATTTATCATGTCCTTGCCCTAGATGAGGATGATTTTTTTCCCATTGTAATGCCTATTGTTCTCGGCAGGAAAAATGCTTCTTTTCATTTGCTCTTTGCTCAGTAGACTATGTCATTTTCTTTTAAAAGTGTCTTTGACTTGTAAGGCCCTAATAGAGTCTATGCAATTTGCATTTGCTTTTTGGTCTTAATCGATGTATATGTCAAAATGGATTTTATTCTTTCTCCAGACCTTTTATATTGTTTGACAGCTCACAAACAATGTTCTAGTAAATAACTGGTGTTATCTGACTCTGATATTTTCACAATGTGGTTCTAAAATAGAACATAGTCAGATTACATTTGCAAAATAATCGGTAATTTGTTTATGGCTGTAAACATTTGCTGACTTCTACAATTTAAGAACAATTTGCGTTCATAGGGGGAAATAGCTCTGCTTGGCCATTGTTTCTCAAACAATTACAAAGTGTGAAACCCCTTTTTGAAACCATATGCATAAACAGGGAGGCAGTCCTATTCTGGGAGTCCAAATGACTTGCACATATAAGTCCAACACTAGGACTGTAGTGCCATCTGCTGAAAAGTAGTGCAGACCCATTGGTACCTAAGCAGAAGTTTCCAAATAGTCCTTTCTTTTTGGACAGCAAGTTCTCACTTCTCTTATGCTTCTCTTCTTGTCAACAGTTACCCCTCTCTTACTGACTTACTATGTTTCTTTTCTTGTTATACTGAATCTCATCAGGGATCTCAATCATAAGACCATTTGTGCTGCAGTGTTCAATGGTATTTAAGTGGCAAACTCAGGAAAGACAAGACACAGACTGAAAATATTTCATATTAATCTGCCAGAAAAGCTTTTTTTGTAACTTGTGCTCTGAAACCAAACACAGATTTAGAAGAAAACAGGCAGTGTAAATCAAGAGGTGGTTTCTGTTTTCATCATCCCTGGTTTTGTAGCTTGTTACCACCACTGTGGATTTCTTTTCCGAGATGGTATGCTTATGTTTTGGGAGGTTTTTTTGGTCTGTGCTCCTTGAAAGCACTATCCACCTTGAGGATAAGTCCTGAATTAATTTTTGTTGTGTCTTTGCACTCATTCTTGCCACTCTTTTACTTTTCAGCTGGCCACAGCTACCTCAACCCCAAAAAGCATAGCTACAGCCTGGCAGGGGACCCCATAGTGCAATGCCTGCAGTGGGGGAGCAAGTCTGAGTATGGGCACTGGCCTCCTGACACAGCAGGGGCTGGACCCTCCCCATGAAACAGCCTCAGTCAGGAATGAGACAACAACCATGGCCAGGTGTGCTGGGTGGCACCCTTCTAAAGATGTCTCTAAGGCATGGGTTTTGGTGATGTCTCTCAAGCCTAAGGACAGCGATAACGTCAGTCCTGTGGGAGGAACTAAGGGTCTGTTTTACTCAGAGCTTCAAAAGTTATTTTAGTGAAGGGATTCCCAGGCATTGCTCTCACCTGGCATTACACCTGTCATAATATTCTTAATTATCAAGGAGATAGCCTCCTCTTAATCAGTAGCTGGAAAAAAGCTGACAGTGTTAGGTTGATGAATAGACTTTTTAGATGCTACAAGGAAACAGTGGAGAGATGTGCTTATAACAAATTGCTGGGTGATATATTTAAATGCTTATTTAAATATAGGGAAACTGATGGTCTTAAAAATATGAAGGACAGTGCTTTTGCTATTCATGATCTGGCAATCTTAATCCTCAGTTAGTCATAATGGTTTATTTCTGCCTGTATCAGTTCAAATGGAAATATGCAAGGAAAACATTCCAAGTCTCTGTTGAACAAAATCACAAGGCTGTAAGGCTCACTTTAATAGAAAAAATAACATTTGTGCCTCTTTGATAACAGAAATCAATCAGTCATTTTCAAGACTTTTGCATCTGTAAACTTTTTTGATTAAATGTAATATTGCCAAAGCAGAGGAGAAATCATAACAAGAACAATTCCATAGAGAGCAATATAATATAAAAGGCATCCAAAAGGACAGGTGACATTAGAAGTCTTGTGGCCAAATACATATATTCTAGGGCCAGGAAACAATGTTTAATCTGTTTTGTTGTAATAATAGTACTGATATTAAATTCTGTTTCAATATGTGGGCAAAGAGCACTACATTGTTAAAATGCACTAGTGTCTTTAAGGAGGTGAATGATAGCTAGAGACACAGTGGAGCAGAAAGTCGCAAACAACAGAAAATATTTAGAGGGGGGGATTGATAACCCTAGTGGAAATTGATCCCTTGGGGAGCCTATGATCATGCTGATACCTTTGGAAGGGCATATTCCACATGAAATAGAATCAACCTCTTTTTATGGCTTAACCTGAGCAAAGGCTCATGTCCTGATTTCATAGTAGTTTACAAGGTTCAGAGGTTGATTTTAATCCTTTTTGGACTGGAAGAAATATATTTTCTCTCCATAGAGATAATAAGCACATGCTTGCATCAACTCTACTCACAAAGGTCCTGGTTCTTGTGGTAAGCAATGCATGTTCACCTCCTTCCCCATCTTATTTGAGAGATAGGAGGTGATGAAGGCAGAGGAAGCTGTTGGACTTCTAAACCTTTCCTTCATGCTTTAACATTAGGTCAGCCAGATTTCAGGTCACCTTTTTGTGCCATTAGATTTCTTCTCACTCTTTGCCAGCAAAAGTTAGTAAAATATATCCATCAACCATTATAGCATTATCTTAAAATGTTTTGCCAGAAGGAGATGGTTAGTGTTAATAGCTGTGTCAGCAGATGGTCATTGTCATTTTGTTCTCAGAGCCTTTTTGGTGGTGCTGGTTAAAATGGCTTGCCTGCTGTTCAGTTGTTTGCATTGAAGTAATACTTCATTTTCCTGCTCAGAGATCCATAAAAATGGATCACTAGGAAAAATGAGTATCACATCAGTGGATCTCTTATCTAAACTCCCAAAGTTTTTCTAACTCAGCCTTCTCTGGCATAGTGCTAATCCTAGCTTAGAAACTTTGTCAGAAGCATCTTCATAAACAAGTAAGAAAAAGAACAACAATCCAAACTTGATATGCTCTATATCCCATACAGCTGGAGTCAATCAAGTAAATAATTTATTCTAATTAATTTAACATACAATTAATAGGGGCAAAAAAGGTTTCACTGAGAAGACAATGCCTATTTTAACTTCAGATCTTAATACTAGAGTGGCCAATTAAGTTTACAAAATGTCCTTCAGTATTCAAAAGTTGTCATTTTAATAGCAGTGAAAAAAAGGCTTGAGAGTTGATGGCTCAAAATTATTATTTGTAAAGAGATTTCAGTTGACCACTTCTGGTAAAATATATTAAGAAACTTAAGTTTCTTAATTTATAATTAAGAAACTAGCTAGATAACTACTTATTTATGACTCTTGTTTACATTATCTGCAGACATGTATACTCTGCTCAGTGAATTTACTGAGTCCATTTTCTGAGCCTTCAGTTACTGGAGAGCTTTTTATGATCAGATTTTCTAAATGAGAAAAGTTCTTGCTCATAAGTGATAAACTATATTATCTCTTTTTAGAAGCAAATCATCTACAGAGTTACTTTTTCTGTATTTTTTCAGTTGTCATCCTTATGTGGCCTTACTTCTCAGGCACACTATACTTCTGACTTTAAAACCCAAATTGTGCTATATGGTCAGGAAGGGTTCTGACATAAGTAATGATAACTTCAAAATAAAGATAAATAAGTGTTGTTAACTTCAGCTTCACAGGTGTATTTCAATGTTGGCTTCTATTTTCTTTTCAAGGTTTAAATTTTAGTTTGCCATGAGCTGTGAACTACTTTTATCACTTTCAATTTGCTTTCTTCTCCATTTAGTCAACAATTTCTGATGTCTGTAAAGGCAGTTATTTTGCTCAGGAAAGCACAGTGCTGCTGAATATTTACAGCACAACATATAGCATAAAAATTACTCTTGTCACTATCAGCTATGGAAATACAACAATTGAGATTTAAGAAATGTTTAATAATTAATGATTTTGCTTACAAGATGGCTTAAATATTTTCATCTGGCCATTATAATTCAGGAAGAAAATACTTGATTATGCTCTGAAATACATTTCATGTTTGAGATGTTAATGTTTATTTGTATTTTTAGAGAAACTTTTGGATTTCTTTTCTTCCAAAAAATGTTATTTCTTATGGCCCACATAGTTTTAATTATCTAGGAACTTTTGTACCTGTGCTCCAGAAAATTATTTAGTCCTCTGTAGCAGTATGGTAAACTTGTTATCTCTGTTGTGAAGGGAAGGTGTTCAATCCAAAAAAATAACTAGAAGTTAAAATGTACATGATGTGCATCTCAAATCTGAAATGTGGTCCCAAGAGATATCTACCTATCCCAGCGAAATAAAGATAGCCTGAGAGTAATGTATATATATATACATATATATATATAATAGAATATATATAATTATGTATAAATGATAGTTAAAAATATAGCTGAGAGTAAATATATTGTTAATTATCAAATTTTGTTTATTGGATGTTACTGTTCCTCAGCTTTTCAGTGAATAGTTTAACTCAAAAGTGTCATAGGACTAGAATTTACTTAAATTTTTAAGATGATCAAGAAAACTTATTTAAACAAACGTGCATATGTCCTTTTCTACACATTTTGATTGAAATATTGTACATATAGTTAAATCTGGGTCACTTGGTAGAAAAAGGCAAAAGTTTTAAAATTATTTTGTATTAGCTTCTGTTTGTCTGTCTGCTTTAAATAGGCAGTTTAAAATAACTAATGAAGATGTTATGTCATCATAGGCCTGCTGAGCAGATAGATCTTCCTGAGATCTACTGTATCTCTACTAGAACCAGGTCTACATCCAGAAGAAATATGGTGCACTACTGCAGTTGATGCTGAGAACCTACATTAATGTTATGTGCACTTTGGACATTTCACTTCAGCCAAACTTCTGACCAGTCCCCTATGTACAATATATTTGTCGTGGATGGGGTTGAAACTGCAAAAAGAAAAATTGCTCACTTGACTGTGAATGCTCAGTGGTCCAAGGTGTGCCACACTGCCCTTTCTTCTGTCCTCCTGCAGATGGTGGTACATGTTACTGCAACCATGGTAACGTCATTTATTCTGCTCCCTGCTTAGTTTCTCGTATTATTTCTATTTGTCCCTGTCGGTTGCCAAGTGTCACAACAGTACCTGTGGTTTGAATCTCTTCCTGACTCTGAGGAGGCTGAAGTAAAATGACAAAGAAAAGGTGGAGTGAGGGGCAGGGAATATTAATGTGTGGGTACTACTCTTACTCAAGGGCACTGAATAATCAATGGTTAAATCAAAGCTTTCTGATGTAGAGCAGCACAGCTGAAAACTTCTGCCAAGAGCCAATGCCTTGACTTCACTTCCCTTGGTGATATTTTGGGAGTTTGCCTATATCTATGTCCACAAACACCCCTGTCACCCTAGCAAGGAAACCTTGGGACTGTTGGAGTTTGCAAATCAGTGACTAAAAACTTCAGGGTGACCTGCAGATCTGTTGTTATGCAGAGCTTTGGAGAGCACCAGGCAAAATTTGGGCACAGCTGTACTGCCTGTCCTGGGAGGACGCGTAGTCCCTGTGATGTTCATCATGTTGGCTTTAAAGGAGAATGCTGAGACCTCCTCTCACCAGGATCATGTGGAGAATGTACCCATCCATGTTGTGGCAATGTTACATGGTACCCTATGCCCTGGGTTTATGAGTGAATTCCCATGGTGTATTCCAGGTGCTGAAGGGCTACCAGAAAGCCCCAAGTCCTCCTACCAACCGTCTCAATTTTTAAAATGTGTAAAATTTGTCCTGGAATTGTGATCACTGGCACAGGAGGCTGTTGGCATTAGCAGTGGCTATGAGCACACCACAGAGAGGCAATACAAGGTCAAGGAATACAAACTTCAGATGATGGGATCTCCTCTAGACTCTCCGGTGTAATCAGCCTGAATCTGCAGTTGTGGGTACACAGACAGGTACCTGTCATCAGCAGGATCTGTGGTGTGCTTCTGCCAAGAGGCCTGTCCAACAGAGCCACAGCAGGGACACATCCTCCAGCGTGTCTGTTGGCCCAGATTGCAAGTTCTGGGATTTTCCTTTTCTTGAATTTTGTTAGCTCTTTTCTCTTTTTGTTGTTTGGGTTAACTGATCATTTATCAAATTCTTTTTCATAGTGTTGCCAAGTATGAAATTAGCCAGTATCAGAGAAGACTCTGATCTGCCCTTCACAACATTTTATGAATTTTCTGTTTGCCTGGGGCCACTGACTGCATCAAGCTGTATCTTTTAGGAGTCCAATGTGATAGACTTTGCCATCAGAAAAATATTAAGAAAAGAAAGAACAACAAAAACAATGGCTTGTCAATTGATGGTGGGAGGAGAAGGCAGAGTGGGTACATAAAGCAGAAGAATTGCCATATCTGTGTATTAATGAGATTTGGGGTTTATGAGGGCCATGGGACACTATAGATTAGTGTGTAAGAGCATGAAATAACCAGTGCAGTTTGGCTTGTTTTACATATGCTAAGCACTGTCGTGTGTTTACTGTGGTGGTGGAAAGTTTGAAGATGTGTGCTAGCACATGCAGTGTGCTTCGTATCCCAGAGAACTTCTTTGCACTTACACAATCCATTCACCAGCCTTGTGTCCCCACTGGGGCCTTGCACGTGTATGGAAACCACAGTGAGCTGCTCTTTCCTTTTCCACTGTTTTCCAAGAGGAATATGATTCACACCCACTGGAACAGCTTCAAATCCCAGATTAGTAAGGGAAGTAATATGGGCATTCACCACAGGTCTAAGTACTAATGTTATTACATAATAAGTGGTAAAATATGGAAATGTTTTCTATCTTTTAGTTTGGTTAGTGCCTTTTGAGAAAACAATGTTTTCTTGGGGTTTTGTTTGTAAAGCTAACCTTGTATAATGCAAATTTCCAGAAAAAAATTAACTATGTGTTTTAAGGTTTAACAATCAGATGGGTATTAAAGCTATTCTCCACACTAGAAGAGGATGGAAGCTTGCTGTTTTTCAGTGAAAGCTAAAATAAAGTGTCACACTGGTAGGATTTCAAATGAATTGAAGAGGGTACTGTTCAATTGGCATCATGAGGCCCCAAAGGCTGTTTCTGTTGAAATTGCTAACAGCATGGCAGTAAAGTTATTTTCTTGCTGAAGTGCTCAAAGATCCAATATTGTTATTCATCCATCAGCTACGTACTGAAGGCATGTTATTTAATGTTTGTAGTATGCTTTTCATCTCCAGAAGGAGACTGTTTTGCAATCTCAACAAGGAGGTAGAAGAGAGCTATTGTGAAGGAAAAATTGCACTTCTCTTGTCTGCCCTGGGAGATACAGCTTTTTTATACACAGACAAAGGAACAGCAGGGTTGGTATGACTTGGAATTAACCCATGTTTAAATGCTTCAGTGTAAACTTATGCAAAAATCTGGGGTACTTAGCACAGTGCATCTCCACTGCCTAATCACAAATATTTTTTATAAAAATAGTAATGCTGCCATTCAGTTGTGTGGAAAGTGCTGAGAAATAATAATCAGAAATTCAGAATTGAAATTAGGTTTTATCACAATTTCTCCCTTTTTACTTACATTAATTATTAATGACCTACATTTCTTCAAAACTGAATTTTACAAATTCCTAGTATGTCCTTTTGGTAGTGAGATAAAAGTTACACCTATTAGCAAAACAAAGGCTACAGGTGAGCACCTTCATGTTTTTTGCAGAACATTTGATGGAGTTCTTTTTTGCCTGATGTAGTCTGTAAATTCTAATTTTACTTTGGAAAAGTGAGTAGAAATAATTTGGCTCAAGGGCCTGTTGTGAAAGTTCAGGATCTATGATTTTCAATAACCAAGAATAAAATGAGATCCTATAGAGACTATCAGTGAGCAGAGTAGTCATCAGAACCGAGTTCAGATTTAGGATCTGGGACATCCTTCTCCAGCGTCTCCTGTTTTCTTTCTCATGAGTGGTCTTGATTTGTTGCCTACATATAACAACTGTAATCCCCACGACCAAACTTGTCAGTCATTCTCCACCATAATAATCTGCTGAGGTTTTTAAAAATCTGGTGAGGAGTAGGATCTCATTTAATCAACGAGGAAAACTGATAATTGTTTCAAGTGCAGGGCTTTGCTATGCTGCAGACTATATGCAAGTCCTCCACATTATCCAGGGTCAGTGACCTAGAAACAAGAGCTTGAGTGCTAACAGAGGGACTTGAAGTGCCAGGAGTTCCAATATAGAGAATGCAACAGAGTAATAACATGGAGCTTTTTGCATGTAGCTTGATGCTTACATTTTGCTTCCTAAAAGAATCTCCAGCAAAACCTTTTTTTTTTTTTTTTTTATTCTCTGTAAGGAATAGTTTAGTAAGAAGCAACTCCATAAAGGAAACACTGAGAGAAGGTATTAAATAGGCCGTTTTGAAGTTCCTTAGGTAGTGATACGCATTTATATGTTTCCAAACACCAGACTTACAACTGGCTTTTATTCCTGGTAAGCATTGGAAGAGAAAGATTATGAAAATTGCTGACCTGTAATTCAGATGTCTTGGCTCTACATATTTGTATGCTCTAATAAAAAGGCTGATTCAACTCATGCTGCTGCATGCAAGTGAGCATTCTGCTAGCTAAGGTTAAGCCAGCCCAAAGACTGGCATGGCTCATTGCTTGAGTGTTTGGTCGAGATCAGTATTACAACCCATACTTTACTTTGATTTCAGTGATTACATGTCTGTCAATACCTGAGCTTGCAAGCTAGAACCATGCTTTGTACTTCTGCCTGCTGTCAGGCTTTTGGCTGTGCTAACAACATGCTCCTGCATGGATTCATGGGGAAGTAACATTACACTGCCGACAACCACTGCCTGTTTGTTACTCACCGCCTTGTCCCTATAATGCTCCTTCCACAACAGCCCTCCAGCGAACATTTCTTCCTTGTGAAGATCGTCCATGGATTAATTTCTGCCACAGCCTCAAGCTGCTCTTTATTCTGAGATGCTTCATCTCGCGAAGCTTTCTCTGTAATGTCAGGATGATTTCTTGCTTTATCCAAAGAGATGATAGCATACACCCAGTGACCTCTGGAAAAGGATACAGTGAGACATGTGCATACTCAGCACATTCCCAAAAGTATTTGTAAAATCAAAGAACAAAAAACATTTACATGGCCTGAAGTCTTCTTTAAATTATAGCTGTTCTTACTGTGCTACACAGTTTTCTTCATATCAACAGATGAGAATCTCTGTTTAGTAAACAAACCACTTGCAGTGATAGCATAGGTGAGCTGCTACCACCCTGCAAATTATATCACACCCTTATCACATTATGACTTACATCTATGCAGATCAGTGACAGTCCCTCCAAAGTCTCCACACACCCTGTGCAACTGAGCCAGGATGATGAAAGGGTGATGCTTTTCAAAGTAAAATCCAGTGAAAAGGAGTTAGGGAAGATACTGTCCTTTTTATTGAATTACAGGAGATATTCAAAAAGGACCTTTGGAGATCATCCAGTCAATTTCTCTTGCTTAAACATGGTGAGCAAGCAGGTTCCTTAGTTCTGGGTCTAATCAGGAGCTGAATATCTACAAGATGAATGTTATATAGTCTCTCTGAACAAGCTGTTCCATTGTTCAAATGCTCCAATGTTTCTTGCTATGTTTAAGTGGCATATATATGTCAGTGAGGGTTCATTTCTCTGTCTCTCTCTGTAAGCACCACTGAAAAGAGCCTGGCTCCATCTTCTTGTCACCCTCCCTTTGAATATTTATATACATTGATATGATACTCTGGGTCTTCTCTTCTAGAAGCAAATAGTCACAGCTCTCTCAGACTTTTCTTGTAGGAGAGATTGCTTCAGTCCTGTAATTTTTTTTTTCTTTTTGGCCCTTGAATATACCCTCTCCAGTATGTCCATGTCTTTCTCAAACTGGAGAGACCAGAGCTGAACTCTGCATTTCAAGTGTGGCATCAGCTGTGCAAAGGACAGGGGCAGGATTACTGCCTCCAGCTGTTGGCAACACTGCCACTTCATTGATGAAGAGTGATGAGTTTTACTTTGCATTACAAGTGTGAGATACAATTCGGCTTCCTTAAGCAAAAAATCTTTGTGCCATATATACTAAATGGGGAAAGAAGGTGTCTGAAGGCAATATAAAACATCCATGTTAGCCTAAAACAAACACTGCAGAGTATCTGATGGCTCTCTGCTATATGATGTTTGTAAACATATTCTGTTTTAGTGTCTTGATTAAGTATTACATGATAATGGTATATGAATGGAGATTAATTTCTGACCACTGAGAAAAAAATGCTCTGCAGCTGTCCTGGCAAGAAGGAAGGCATTGAAGTATGCAGAAAACAGAACTTTTTCAGACTCCACCATTCAGTCACAATTCTACTTATCAGGAAACACACATAATGGGTGAAAAGGGGAGTTTTTGTTAGCTAGAAGCACAGAAAAATAACTAGATGTTTAAATAATCAGTAAGGTATGTACAGTGCCTCTTTCTCAGACTCATGCTAGGCTGCATTTGTTGCTACAATGGTATATGGGATCCATATAACGCTTGTATATCAAGCTATCCACTGTCACAGAAACTGCCCTGAGCTATTGTGTGCAAGGTATATGAGATCCAGTGTCATGATTTGGATTCCATGTTCTTTTCAGGATAACACGACCAATAAACTCAGAATTTGGGTAGGTCATTAGGTTACTTTCATCTGGAGTGATTCAACACATTGCACATTTTAATCTCTTTATTCAAGTGCAACCAATGATGTGTCTAGATTTTATGAGTTTTAGTATCCCTTTCTTGGAGTACATGTATACTATATATATATATATATGTATATATATATATATATGCATAACATCATTTATTACACATGCCTCTTTCTTATGACATATCCACTCCTAGAGTGGCAGGTGAACAGATTTCCACCTGATCAAGTTGCCTAGTGTTGAAGAAATTTATTTCAAAAGCAATATGTATCAGTGCATATTTATGGTATTTCATGTGGGCATGTTTCATGATGTGTCTCCCATGATGTAGGACCCAGCAGTGTCACAGATGAATCCCTGTGAAACATTTCCTGCCTCCCCTGGAATTCCTATTGCTGACTGAGCTCTTACTTTGTTGTGGCTTGTTAAAATAAAAAAGAGATTATTATAATTGTTTATGCCTGCCTGGGGCATAAACATTAAAAATACACAAGTATCAAACTAGCAGTCCCTGAAACTGGATGTAACCCTAGGCCTTTGTCTAACTTATGATCTTTTACAGCATAAGAGAGCTGAGATAATAGGAATACTTCTATAGCATGAAAGAACTGAGCTGACAGAAATTCGAGGTCAAAGAACAGGATAAATGTGGTCCAATTAGTAACAAACTGTGTGGACGGATGTGCCTTGTAAAGACAAGGAATGTCTGTAACAACAAACAACTGTCGTATAGACAGGGACCGGCAAGAAGAAAGCAAGGTGCAGCCAAAAGTAATTGACTGAAATAGATATATCCAAGAGAGGTTTTGGGAGATAGATTTGTGGCTCAAAACTGGCTGTGACTGTTAACAAAGATATCAGATTGCAAGGTACAACATCAGTGGAAATTGATGAAAATCAAGTTCAGATCTTCGTTTTGGTGCTGTCAGTGCAGTCTTGTATTCCTACTCTCCACGTCTGCTTGTCTTTCTATTCGCTACCTAGACTAGGCTGAGCTCTGAGTCCCTGTATTTGTGTGGCAAGTACCTGTAACAACTAGATTCTGTTTTCAGACAGTGGTCCTATGAGTTAGTGCAGTCTAAATTATTAATAATGCAATTAATATTGCATAAGTAAATTCCTACACTTCAGACACGATGCTTCCTGTCTATAAGGCTTTCAAGAAATAGTATCCCCAGCTCACTGAGGAACAAATGTGAGACAAGCTGGTTTGCTCAGTGTAGCATAAGAAATCAACCAGAGAAACTGGCTCCCAGCACGCTTTTGTGAGTGGCAAGAGGAACAGATGTGCTTTTCAGAAGATACTGCTTCTTGTATGTTCCTTCCTAGACAAAACTTCTTTAATTTTGATACAGTCTAAAAAGAGCTAGTAAGTTTCTCCTCTCTTCCACTCTTCAAGTAATGGAAGTAGGATTTGCTGGACTAAATATCTCTGAACCATATTCCACTTTTACTACTGTGTTACAAATTATTACAATGACTAGAGGATTATCTATTCTTAAGTATTATTAGATAAGAAAATTCTTGTAGGAGGCTTTAAGTCATGTGATAAAATTGATATTATAAGGCACAGGAAAATAAAACTGTCATGGGTTTCTTTCTTTCAGAAACTCTCATATTTGGATGCCACTTTCAGGAGGAAAGGGAAATTACTGTAGATGGTATAGGGTGTTAATATTAAAGACCATATCACCCCAAATTCTGAATTCTGTTTGTAAACTTTTATATCTATTTGGTGCTTATCATTGAAGAGAACAAATAAAGAAGACTCTGATTAATTTCAAGCTGCTGGGGTTTGCTTGATTATTTCTTAAATTATTCTGACATATACATATACATATGCATGTATATGTATATGTCATCAGTTGATGGGTATATAAATGCAACCTGCAAATGGAAAATGCAAAGAAAGAAAGGCAAATCATTATTAGCTCAACAAGTACATTGACAGGGAAGAAGGCATAAGAGTATCCATATTTTCATATACAATTTTCAGTGCCTTTTTAAGTTTATTTTGATATAAAGCATTATATTGATTAGGCAACAAAAGCAGTACTATTTTATATGCAATGAGAAAGACAAGATGTTATTTTTCTCCAATGCTTTGGCTGTAGTCTTCAGAATGCTGTTAATTAGTGAGACCTGAATTACTTATAATTTTCAGCTAAAAAAGTAGGAAATTTTGTATTGCTTGGCATAAGAGTTCCATTGTTTCAATAGCAACTAATGATAAACTTTTTTCAATTAGCAAATTCAAGCAATAATAGATACTTATTTTTCCATGAGAAAGGACTGAATACCACAAAGTAGATATAGAAAATTATATGCAATGTGTTTACAAACCATGACTTCAGATAGTGAAAATCTCATTAAGACAACTACAGCTTAAAACTTGATTTCTCTGTCTGCATTTTATGTAATTACTCTTATGTAGTATTTTTTCAGAAAATTATTAGTCTTTACTGAGGTTCTGGTCTCCCTACCAAAACAGTACAGAAAAGTGAAAGACTGGGTAGGGGAAATCTTCCTGTGGTTTCCACATCCTTCTCTGTTTTAGTGTACTTGAGGCAGATAAAAGAGGACAGGAGGGCACTCAGCTGGTGACAAAATAAGGGAGGTTACAGGTAAGGGTGAAAATGTTTGCAGACCTGGCAGTGTTGGTAAAAATTCTCAGTGATACTCTGCTCTTGGAGAGCTTCCTGTGAATAGAAAGATCTGGAAGTGGATGCAGAAATTGTTACCTGAAAATTAGTGGAGGCAGTTACTGGAATTTCTTTTTTTTTTTTTTAAAGAAATCTTAGGTGTTTCAGTATCATAAATTCTAAGTCCCATATCACTTTGCCAAAAGAAATCCTAAGGCAAAGCTTGTGTTTGAAAGCAGTCCTCCCAACCACTACCATCATATCAAACATATAGTCCAGTTATATTTTGATAGCTTCTGTGAATTAACTGAGGTTGGAGAAGAGAGTTTGCTTTAATTGATAATTATTATTTGTAAAAGGTGACGTTGTGTGTATTTATCTCAGGATGAAAAATAGGTCATGGTAAAGAGAAGAACTCTAAACCTCAGTTAACCACAGAAATGTGTGTGGAACAGGACTTGAAAAAGAGCCACCCCGTTCAGAATGTGTCTCTGTTGTGTAGCCATTAAATCCCGTGTTTCAAGTGAGGAATTTTAGAGCATATGGCAGTAAGCTGTTTAACTCCCAGGAGACTCAAACCTCTGGCTGTTTCAGTAGCTCAGACTGCTGGAAATGCAAAGATTTTTGTCCTCGCCAAGAATGAGTAAAAGTCTCTTAAGAGGGTCCCAGTAAGTAAGAAACTAATTTTGCAGTTAAAGGAGAATGCAGAATCTTTGATATTCTTTGAATCAGAAACTCACTGAAAAAAGAATGTAAGAAATGTCCTTTAGTCAGTGTGAAGAATGGCCAAAGGCTTTACTACTGAGATTCCTGATTGTAGATCAAAATACTGGTGAAACTTCTGGATGCAGTTCTGGCAGACCAGTATTGACCAGGTCTGGAGTTAAAGACAAGATGGTCCTTATCTGGAGGAAGCAAGTAAACAGCCATAGAGACCAGCTTTGAGGTACTAGTCCAAGTTAGGATGGGGCATCGCTGCTGAGCCAAGATAATTTAATTTTCCAGTTAGGATACAGCAGCAGTGGGACAAGAGCTACCTGAGGGCTGTTTAATCACCTGCTTTTGCCAAATAGAACTAACTTGCCTCAAGCACAGCAAGATAGCAGCCTAATTATTTCAAGACCATGAATAGACTGCTGCTAAGGAATCTATTCTAAATTTTGAATGATAGATGCAGTCTAATCGAGTATTCTAGTGATTCAGTAAAGCAATATTAAGATGGTGATGCCACAGTTTTTGTTTACTAAGATGTCTTCTAGTTAGGAATTAAAAAGGAAATATAGAGAGCTTTAAATTACACTATCTTATTGTAATCTTATTTCTTCAGGTAATGTGTTCTACAAGATACTCTCAAAAGTAAAATGGCTTTACAATCTCTCTCCTTTTTACTCTGTACATATATACTTCATGATGGTGTGTGTCTGCTGTGTTGCGTGAAACAGAACAGCTCTCTTTGTGCACATATCTTCAGAGACCAAGGACTACTTGTCCATGTAAATCCTGCTTAAATCCAGTTGCCTCTGGAATTTGAAGACTCTTCTTTGCAGTTGGTCATCTTTGTTAACACAGTACTCCTCTCCTGTAGTGTAATAGAAACCCTCACTCATATCCCGCTGCCCTGTGCCTAAGTGAGTGTCTGCCTGCCCAGCTGTGTTTGGCAGACACGAAGATGCATCTGCGCCATCACAGAAAGGCTGGAGAAAAATATCATCAGAAGTGAATTATCCTCTTATCGTCTACACAGCAAAAAGCATTATTTTTGCTTCCAAGAAGGCATCAACTGTGTATTGCCAAAACTGTGCCTGCAGTGTTCACTTAGAGGGAGAATATATCACAATCCGCAAAGTAGAGCAACAGAGCTATGACAATCCATTGTGATTGCTGTTCATATAAAATTCATTTAATTTTTTCTTAATCCCTCCCTTGTGCTCACCTTCATCTTTTTCTGTGAACCTAACTATAACAATGCTTAAAATCCCAGATTTGTTTGGAGAATTTTATTTTGCATTCTAATCAGTTGATTGGGTTGAACACTAGATTGTTTTTCTAAAGGGGATTAATTTAGCTGAACCCCTCCGACTCTACCTAAAATACCACCCCTGGTGAAAGCTGGTGAAAAAACTGCATCACTGTAATTTTCCCATGGAAATGCACTGTTCAATTTCTGTTTGCACAGTGGAACAGTCCAATACAGCAGATTGAAAGGATTGCCTTGCCAGCAAAAACAGCGCGAACCTATGGTTTGTGTGACTGTAAGCCAGTTAAAAATTAAAGGAAAAATGGGATACGTAAAGAATATTACATAATTTCATCAGATAAATCTGACTAACAAAATCGTTTTTACTTCCTCCTGTTACCAAATAAACAGGAAGACTGAAACAGTGTTTCAGGGAATATAATCAGAGCATCTAGTTTTATTATAAAACAGATAAATTATCAGAAATAGAAAAGATTGAATGTAAATATCCAGTGCACATATCTAATTGGCAATTCTGAACATTTGTGTTATACACCTTAAGGGAAAAGACAGCACATTATATGATTTAAGATTTATAGAACTGAAAGAAGAAAAAAGACAGGACGAATTTTATGTAAGACTTGAGGAAAAAAACTCAGCTAAATAGCACTAAACATAAATTTTGTTTAAGGATACTTTTAAATGTGTCCTTTCTCTGCTTAAAGATAAGCTAGAAAATAGTTTCTAGAGTAACTGAAATTTTAGTCAGAAAGAACTTCAGAAAATTATTTACCTGATTTAGAAATGCCCTAACCTAAAGAGAGTTTTCTTTCATGTGGGAGAATTATATTGACCTAATAAGAGTATTTAAAGATTGTTTATAAATCTTTGCTTCTGACTGATATGCTAAGCACAAGTTCTTATGTGCCAAGCTACTCGAGCCACGGATTTTAAATTTATTTGACATACAACTTTCATACCAACAGAATGTAAAAGAGAAACAACCAAAGCACAAGCTGCATTCAGTCCATTGGCTTTTTGCAGAGCAAAACAGACCATTGGTTTGCTATTTATTTTCATGTGTGAAAAGTTAAACCTGCAATATGACCTAGGGAGGCCATGCACTTGTGCATGTGTGCTTATTTTCCATGGAGCATGTTGGAAGCTGCTGATAGCTGAGGCACCATCTCTGGCAGACAACATTTATTCTTTATAGCCTTTCACACATGATAGAATCACTGCAAATTTACATACTCTGGCCTAATGGTTTCAATAGGAAATGTGAAAGAGCTTAAAATGAAAGTTGACAATCCTGAAAAGAAGCTCAGAGACAAAATAAAACCCCATTCATATTAGGGAGTATACAGTGTTGGCTTTCTGCTCAAATTGTAGTCTGCCATCCTCTTTGGCACTCATGAGCAAAAGCTTTGCTTTGTGTACCATAAGGTATTCAGTGGAGGCTGCTAAGCCATCAGGAAATGGTGCAGGGTGTGACCAGGCACCACTGAGTAGAGGTGGTGTTCAGCCAGCTGTGGGCTGCCCATGTTGCCAGCTCAGAGGCTGACAGAACAAGTTAGAAAAAAGCAGAACAAATACAGTGTGAGATAACTGAACAGAGGAGGTAGATCATTTAAGTAGCAAAGCCAGTAAGTAGAAAGCAAGAGAAATGGTGAAAATGTTTGAGGGAAAGATGAATCCATAATAGGGAAGGGAATGAATGAAAACGAAGATGAGGGGGAAATGCTAGCAAGAAGTACATTAAAAAGAAGTCTAACTTCATAAGGTTGCTTTGTTATATATATAATATATATATTATATAATTTATTTTTTTTATGTATGAAGTAGTATCCCATTCCACTTACTTTAAGCTGCAGAAATGTAGTCAATGGAAAAATCATCAAACTAAAGCTATTTATATTCAAACAAGTATTTTCATACTTGTAAGGCAAGCTGGTTTTGGTTCAGATTAAGACTTTGTAGCAATTTTTTGACAGGTTTGTTCTGAAAAAGCTTGATGTACTCCAAATCAGGATTCTTATTTTTTTCCCTGTGTGTCTTATATGTTTCATTACAGTTTAATGGATTAACGTAAATAATTGCCCATGGCAATAAATTATCATGCTGTCTAGAGACAGTATTTGTTTCCCTCCTTTCAAATGATGCATTTGTCACCTGCTGAAGCTTATTAGAAAATTTTTAAAATGGAAAGAATTTGTGAAATCCAAGATTGTATTTATAGTATTGCTTAATCACTCTAGCAGACTGAAGTCTTCAGGAAAGCATTTCTATTTGGAAAAGTATTTTGAGAAAATAATGCTTTTTTGAGGCTTAGATTTATGAAGACAGCTCTATTGAATTTGAGTATGCATCAAGCACTGTCAAATCAAAACCCTAATAAACTGTCTTTGAGAATTGTTTCTGACTCAACAGATTTGGTTTTTTCTGCTCTTAAGGAAAAGCTGCAAGCCCATGTGTTTTGCCAAAAATGTGATGAGAAATTAAAATGTGCATCTGATGTGTAGAACAGCAGCTTCCCTCCACATGTCCTCTGAATTTTCACTGGAGGTGGCAACTTGTCTCAATAGGGAGATTCCAACCCAATGTTTGTGTGATGGCTTAGCTGTTCAGTGGGAGAAGTCAGATCTGAAATACCAGTTCCATAGGGCATGGAGCGGCTACAACAGCCATAAATATCTATGGGTATTGAGATCATTCAGGATTTTCCAGACCAGGAACTCTCAGATAACAAAAGCAGCGACCTTCCAACTAATCTTCAGTATTATTTACTGTTCACATCAACAATACATACTGCACAAAGTTGACTCTTACATTGTATGAGAATCATAATTACTCTTACTGAACCAGAGCAAAATTCATTTAATACTTTCACTTTTGACTGCACAGAGCTTTCTGAAGTCTGTGCCAGAAATAATTAAACACTGGTTCAAACAGAAGTTTCTGAGGCCTTGAAAATATCTCTGGGAAATAAGCTGCTCAGCTTTTCCTTACTACTATACTGTATTAGAAGACACTACTAAAAGTGGGTTCATCTTTCTGGTCCAATAGACCAATTGAGATATTCATATTTTGCAACCCCTGATTGCACAATTGTTGGCACCACTTTTCCACTTATACTTGCTTTGCAGAAAGCCATATAATATTGTGTGGAGGCATTAATATAAATGTTTTCTGTGGAAAGTGCCTCTGAATATATGAATGAGAAGGATAAGCTGTGTATTTAAGACATACAAAAAAATAGCAATTTTCACATACTGCTTTATGTAACCATATTGAAGAGAAAATTTAAGTTGCTGAGAAAGAAATCAGCAGTAAAAATAAAATCACTGACTTCCAGTGGTCCTGATCTGAATTTAACTTAATGGTTTTTACTTAAATGTCAAAAATTGGTCTTCTTCAATGAATGTTAATTTATATTTTGCTGCTTAAGACCCGATCCTTTGATTAGCTGTAGTTTTGAAAGTATTTTTTAATTTAAAAAAAAAAGGAAGAGCTTGCTGATTCACTATGATGCTTAAGCATTTGCAATAGACCCATGCTCAGATTTTACATGTTCCTTTTTAGTTGTCACCGTTTGGATTTTAAAAAAGGCCACTGGCACCCTAAATATACATGTGCAGTATGCAAGGCTAGTTATACATGTGTTTGATCAATACCAATCTTTCACAATGGAATTAAGTTTTCTAGAAGTACACTCAATAGTCTCCATTAATTCTTGTATTTTGAAGCTTTTAAAGACTAATTGGGTTTTAAAAACCTAGTATCTTCATTTAGGTTTTCTTCAGTTGCTGGATTACTTTTCTTCCCATTTCCTCTTAATTTTTCTTTAATTCTAACATAATGCCCATGTCTCACAATAACATACTTCCTTTATAGTGAATTTTGTTTTAAATAGTCTTGTGACATAGAAAGACAAAGATGAATGTGAAAGATAAAAGTGCTTACAGCATATCCTCACTATTTTTTACTAATTTATGTAATTCAGGGTGGAGGTTCCTGTTCAGAGTCTGGGCAATCGCATTAGTTATTTTGTCAGTGATAAACTGTAGCTCAGATCTCCACTGAAGCCAGAAAAGCAGCAAACATAAGTTTTTTCTTGTGCCAATGTATTTTACAAGCCTGAAGCTGGTACTGCGTGGTTCAGACACACATCCTGCTGACTCTGCATTGGAAGCAAAATTGCTAATACTATTTCTGAGCTGCTTTTCTCAAGGCAGCACTCCCATCTATAATATACTACATTTTGTAGTGAAAATATGAGCTATCAGCAGAGTAGTGTGAAGAGAGGGACATGACTTTTTTTCAATGTGTGAGATTGTTAAAAAAATATCAGGACTGTGTATATGAGTGGCAGTGAGATCATGAGGCACTTATAATAAACTGGAGATTAGTAAATTGTGATAAATTGCTGAAATTTTTCTATACATAACTCTTTAAAGGCACCACTAAAACATAATGCCTTTGTTATGAAAGAATTGCCTTTATTATGATTTCAGGTCTTAAGGCAGCAGATCATGTCCCTGTTGCTGCATTAGGGTCAGTTTTTTCAGAAAGTTAAATGAAGTACAGTTCATTTGCAGCAAAACAAATGGATGTGGCCTCTAGCTTGTTACATTGTTGTAGGTTGGAGGAGTCTCTGGAGGGAAATAAAGGGAAGTGGGAAGGACTTGGTATCCATTAAAGTATCACGTGCTGTTGAATTAATCTTAATGCACAGTGTAAGACAATTGAACCCATTTATCTAAATATGCATAGCTGGGCAGAATATTAGATAGGGGCTAAGCATTGTGATTTCACCAAATTTGCTACGTAGAGGTAGACTGCATGAGGTCTGATTATGTTACTTCATTTTCACAAAAGCATCAGATGCCTTCCTTGTCAGCATGGGAGGCAGCCTCCTTCAGCTTGGCTGCTCTGCTCAGCAGCTGCAAGAGCACAAGGGTCTGTTGTGCAGCTGTGCACAACATGAAATTGAGTAGAAAGAGACAGGGTAGAAACCATCCCATGTGACTGGAAAAAGTCTTCTCTGGCAATGTTGTGAGTTAGCCATAATAGCTGTAAAATATCTAGCACAGCTTTTCCACAAATATTCTTTGTGAATTCTGCAGCTTTCTAAAGGACTACCATAGAAAGATAGCTGTGGACAACTTTTTTCACTTGTTTGTTTGTTTGTTTGTGTTGGTGTTGGCTGCTTATTATATGCTGCTTTTAAGATGTTAAGGGAAATAAACCTAATTTTAAGAATATTTCTGTGATTTCTGGAAAACTTCTTGAGAGCTAATTTCGAATACTTTGATTGTAGTAGTAACATAGGTGTTAACAATAAGCTAAACTAAAACTTCTGAGCTAAAGCATCCCCAATGTGTTGCTGCTTGAAATATTGAACCAGGTTAAAAAAAGGATTTGTGTTGATTTTTCATAATTCTAAGTCTAAAGAGTTGATTTCTCTTCCAAAAATAGCTACAGACGCATGGAGTTCAAGTTGTCCTCTTGCAGGTTTCACCACTTTTCCCTTTGAATCTTTCTGGCAGTTTGTTGAAAGTGTGATAATGTGTTTACTGCACATCCTGTAAGTGAGAGCCCAGAAATTATAGAGCACAGGGACAGCCCTGACACATGTAGAGTCCATGGGGAAAAAGACATTTACCTCATCATTAAATAAGAACTGAAGGTTTAAAAATAACCTTCAGTTTTCGCCCTTGACACAAATACAAAAGGATAATTAATTTCTGGCTGCAGTTAGAATAAATGCATACAGCCTCTTTTTTTTTTTTTTTTTTTTTCCCCAAGCAGATTACCTGAAAGGCTCTGCACACAGGCTGTGTAAATCATTCATATTGTAGCTCAGGCCTGGAAGATTTAATACAGCAGGAAGAACATTGTATATTTGGTTGCAAAGAAAATTAATTTTGCAAGATATTAAGCCTGTCTGGGTAAATAATTGTGTATTGTGTATTATGGATCAAATTCACCTTTCATGTAAGCGCACAAATCTCACTTCAGTCAAGAGAGATTGAAACTGAATTTGATTCACTGTTTAGATCCAGATGCCAATCACTTACACATTTAATCACAAAAGAAAATCTGTGATTGAAGGCTTAGGATAACTTTTCAGTCTTTTGATTGATATTAATTCCAAAGGTGTGTTTGTTTTGAAAACTAGAGTAGTAACCAATTTCTACATGTTTTTGAATGATTATTGAATTATCTGAGGTTTTTAAACTTTTCATGTTGTGCGTAGATTCACCTCATTATATGGAACATTTTAAAATGCAGTGAAATGGATAACTAGCATCACAGAGCCAATAACTGTAGAATATGGCTGAAGCTATAGTCTGAAGCTGTCCTGATTAATTGCTAAAGATAAACTTAATGTTTTTAAAAAACTGAATTATGTCAGACGTCAAGAAATGGTATAATCTTGCCTGCCTTGTGCATTGAAATCTATGACTATTAATGTTTTTGGAATACATAGTTGGATCATCTATGGTTAAATATGAATGCATACATAAATATGTAAAAGTCCTCAAATTCCAGGATGTTCATTTGCACTCTATGTGTTGCCATTTGGTAATACTCTGGCAATGATTTGCTAATAGGAAAGTCCTTCTCAGGCTTTTAAGTAAACATTTGTAGGTGGAGATGAGTCAGTGATAGATTTTTCTATGTTTGGAGATGCTACATGTGTTGAAGAAGTCATACTAAATATAGTCACCTCACCACATTCCATGCCACTTGCACCTGTACTCTTGCATTTTACAGTCCTTCAAAATGTCAGGACCATAGATATTTACTTGAAATAGAATTTTTCAAGCTGGGTTATAGTCACTGGAGACTTTTGTGAAGGTCATGTTGGTTTAAGTCTTTAAAAAAACCCCTCTAATTTATTTTCTTTTTTATGTTGACTAATTGCTAACAGTAGTTGAGCTCCTTCAAATAAAATAATAAAAATCTACATGATTGGCTGCAAATGCATGAGATCAATATGGAATTGATTGCTACCTTTAATGTCTGACAGCAACCCAACTCTGTCGTGTAGGGTTGTGCGTGTAACACCTGCAGATTGTAATCACAGCCCCGGGTCTTCCTCCTCTTTGTTCCATGAACACCCCAAATGAAATTTAATCGCAGATTCTCAGCCTGGTGAAGTCCGTAAAAAATGGTCTTCCTAATGACACAAACAATTACACTAAACATCATTGGCCCTTACAGAGGTATGGAAAATGGGCCTTCTGAATGCTGACAAAATATTTAGGGTGAAACAATGTACTTTGTGTTGTCAAGTCCTGCTAATCAAAATTTTTAAACTTATATCAGATTCAAGGTTCTTCATTTTGGACAATGTTTAGTGGGCGGATTATAGGGAGTAGAGGGGTGTGCTCTCGTTACCTTTTAATAGCATGTAATGGGATTTTTCCTAACAGAATAAACCTATAGGTGTCCAAGCACTAATAAAATCATACTCAGTTATAACAAAGCTGAATATGTATTAGTAGAGACATTCTTTTTCAATTCTGTCATGTTTGCTTTTTTTCATGGTTTGCTTTTTGCATTCATTTAACTAAGGATAATGAAGTGGTCTGTGCTTAACTTTAAGACTCAGGCATCTGAGGCTTACAAATGAACATTGGTAGATTTATATCTGCACAGAGAAGTGTTAAGTTACATAAACTGTTTAAAAATCTGCAAGTTATTGGATTTAAGTGTAACTACAGATAAAAGTGATAAATGTTAAATTAATGATAGATTCTTAGCAGAGTATACTTATAATTATGGAGGGAAGACATGAGAGACTTTTGATCATTTTTTGCCCATGAAAAAGTTCCAATTAAACAAAAAATCCATCACAGTGCTGGGGGAATTGTTCATTCTCCATTGTTGCAATAAAAGGGTAGTAGTAAGAGAAAAATCTGCATAAACTTGCTTGAAAGTATGCCATGGGATAGAATTTGTTTTTAAAAGTTTAATAGACAATCTTATTTTGCTATAATACTGACAGAGGAAAAATGCTGAAGAAAAAGCATAAATGAAATTTCCAAATTGCCACTCAAAAATCTACTCTGACTCAGTTTGCAAAGCTCGTTACAGTGGCAAGAGATTGCCAGTGTTGGCAGCCTTCTGGTTGCAGCTAAGAGACTTTAGGAAAGGTGTTTAGGAAACAGAACCACTTCTAAATGCAGTTGTTGATGGAGAGGGTAGAAATAGGTTTTGTCATTGTGATGCTCACTGTGTTCTGCATTAGAACAGAATTAGACCTCAGAAGAAGCAGCTGTGGAGTGCATGGAAAGTGGTAACCCAGTATTTGGGTAATTTTGAAAGAAAGTACAGGATTATTTTGCTTTACTTTCCATCAATGGGATCCATTCCATCATAGCAGAAAAGTGTTCCAGGCAATGCTCTGTTTCTGTGCTTTGAGCCAAACAATTTTTACCCCGGAGAATCCCTCTGTTGTTGTTAGAGGGAAAGTCTGCTTGGTAGTGGTCTCCAAAAATGCTTGGTTTGGTGTCTTCAGCTCTGTTAGCTAAAATGTTAATATGACAATATGTGCTTTGTGGTAAAAATGTCAAGATACCATCAAAAAGCTAAACGGAGAGCAAATTGTTCTCATTGCAAATGTACATTACAAAATAGCAAGTCTGTTGGGCATCTGTCTTTGTAAAATATCCTCTTGTCTTTGTTTCTCTATACTTTCCCACAATATTTGAGGCCTAATGCATTTATGAGGAAGCTCTAGGGGAAATTAAGTAATAACAGTCTGAATAAAATATTCAGAAACTTAAGATATATTGTGTTAGTTTTCAACTCCTGTGACATCCTTTCATTTTTCATTCTGTGTTGCTACCTCTCTCATGAGTTTTTTTTCCCCTATTAAAATTTTTTTCACGTTTTAGCTAGCTAGCTGCATATGAATGTAATATAGCAGGCCATGTGACCTAGATCCTGTTAGCATTGCCTTATTGAATAATGCAATTGTCTTATTCTTCATTAAGTTGTGAAAAATAGACATTTATAGCAAAGGGAATCTCAGCTCTGAGGTTGTAGCTTCCAGATTTTAGACTTATCCTTTGGCCATTGAGTTTTTAGAGGTATCTTAACTTTTTATTTTGTTTGATATAGACAAAATAAGTACAACTTATGTTATAGAATACAGCTATCTGTGCTGAAAAGGAAGCCTAAAAAAGAACACTGTGAAGTACTTTTCAGTATCACAGCTGGAATTTTAAACACAGCTTATTTGGACAAGCTATTTGTCCGTCAGCATTCAGGCTCTTAAAAACTTCATTTTAGTGCAAACATACACTTAAAAGTCCTGTGTTGATTGTGTGATTTCATGAGAAAATAACGCAGAGATGAGCCTTTTTCGCAAGCAGACCTTGTGCTTCTGAGACTTGCAGTGAGATTTTCAGAAACGCAGGCTTCTGATTCTTCCTTAACTTGAGCATTTTGCAGGCATGGACAACAAAATAGTGACATGTGCGAGAATCCATGGGGAGCTTTCATGGGGAACCATTTAGATTTCTTCTACTTGGTGAAGGATCCAGCTTTCTCAGGCTGACTTTAAATGTCTGCTTCAAAACATACTACACCTAGAGCCATGGTGCTGAATTACTGGTTCACTGATGGTGAATTACTGAGTTTAATCTTGCACGTTTCCTTTCCTATGAAGTCTTTGAAAATTGTAACATGTAGAAAAGTAATTAAAGAATGGGAGGCTTGCAAGACATTGCATAGTGCAGATGCTTACTGCAGATGAGTGATTTGCCCTCTAGTAACATTCAAGTGTGAACAAAGAGAATAGGAAATCTATATCAGATCTCTGTCAGATTTGTGGTTGTAATGAGAAGTTTCCAATGCATGGAAATGGAAATCGGCCACCTTCACCAGCATCATCCCCACAACCAGCTCCCAATGTCTCCAAGAGCTGGAGGAGCAGAGAAAACCCAGGCCAGTTATGTTCCTTCCTCAGATCTCCTTCCTTGACTGCCACTGCTGATTTGGGGTTGCTGACCTGATGTGCCTGTTCTCATGCAGAGATCTGTGCCCTTGGAGCTGCAACCTTCCCAAACCATCAATGAGTTCTTATGTTTTCTCTGTGCGTAATTATGAACTGACAAGTGCACTTTAAATCCTCAGAGATGAAGGTATTATTATTGTATTATTATTTTTCTTCTGAAAAAGTGTAAAATTGCTGCAGAAACATAAAAGAGAAAATAGAATTATATTCCTGGTTGTGTTGCAGTGCAGTCATTTGGATTGCTGAAAAATCAGGCTTCCCTCCACATCAGTAGCCACTCTGGCTTGACCTGTCACTTCTGTCTGCAGACTTTTCAAGCAGATGTGGCTGATTTGAGCCTCATTCCTGCAGGCTGGATAAGATGAATTCATTTTTAGTTGTCATATCTCCTGTTGCAGACCCTCTTCTGAAGATGAGGTAGCAGACAGATTAGCGCTGTTAATGACACTTTAATCCATGAGCATTGCCTGGCAAGTCCTGGGGGAGTGACACTAGAAAGCACTAAATGCAATAAATGAAGTCTGATAATATATAATGTATTTTCAGCATTGACATAAAAGCAGAGAAGTTCAGGGCCAAGTTTGTCTCTGCATTTCAGTGAAGCTACATCGCTGGTTGCCTTCTGCAATCTTTGATTGTCAGAAGCAATATTAAAGTTTGGCCAAATGCACTCCTCATGAATTGTTTTTCGAAAGATGAAACTAATTTGAGTCTTCCTGCATTTCCCTGTGAAATCCACTGAAGTCATCTCTACTACAGTATTCCTTTCCTCTCCCCTATCTGTCTAAAAATTGTGTAAAATACCAATAATATCGCCTGCAACCTTTTCATTACTACTTCCAGGATTCCTTTTGGTGTGAAGTGTCTCATTTATGAAATTAGAAACTGTTCTTAGAGTATTAACTTCTAAACTTGGAAACCTATCTTGCCCTAACAAGTTTACTTATTTGGAGTTACTTTGAAGATGGTAAACATAGCAGAGGTTGACAACAGCAACAGTAGCTAATCAAGCCTATTTATTAATTATTTTTTTTAAAGCTGGTAGTGAGCATCATTCCCACTTAGCAGCTCCTCGGGATGCTGCAGCCAGGGTGGTGTTGCAGGCTGTGCCTGTGTGACACAGCCCCCACAGCAGCCCCTTACCTCCCTGCACACCTGACCAGGGCTCTGTGCTAGGCAGCAACCAGAGGAATGCCTGCTCAGCTCTGAACTGAGCCTTTCCTCACTGCCCCTTGCAGCTCAGCAGGAATCATTCTGCTTGGCAAAAATAGGAGCTGTTTTATTATCACAACTCTCATAAAAGCAGTAGTGTTTTTCCCAGTGGTTTTGATGAGTTATTTTCTTTTATTTAGTTCTCTTCCAAATCTTACTAAGAGTTAGGTTTTTTTCTTTAAGCAAGGAATTCCAGTGAAAAGACAGTGCAGTAAAATTATTATGACCTATTAAATTTAATTAAATTTTGCGTTATCATTTGTTGAGAAGTAAACAGATAAAATTAATGAAGCAGACATCTTCATTTAGAATCTAAAATTTTCTAAATAAGCTTTTAATAAACTGGTCTTGAGTGAGCCACCAGTATTCTTTAATGAGCTACTGACATTCTACAAGTTTTTTACAATCCCTCTTAAAATGAGGGGTCAACTGAAAATTGTCACATAAAAAACTATTCATAGGAAAACCCAGGGAAGCAATCAAACTTAAAATAAAAATTATGAATGTTCCATAACAATTTTTTTCTGATTTTTTTCCATTTTGTATCAGAAAGAGGAAACAGTGACAAGTTTTGGTCATACATTTAGTATGGTGTTCTTGAGAGTGGTCTTAATTTATTATTTTTAAAAATTAAACCAATCCAAGAGAGGACTTTTAGGATCAACATAGTTTGTAAGTTTGCTGAACCTCTGTAAATTAGAAAACTTCCGGCTTAAAATACATAAGGTAAAAGCCCTATAATAATGTCACCCTTAGTAGACCCATGGAAAAGGTCTTTATTTCACTTAATGTTATTTTCTTGTGTGAGAGAGCAAAAATTAAAGCAACTAATTCACTTCATTGAACAACATTTAGCAGAACTTGGAGGCTTCAATTAACCACTGTTTAATAAAAGTACCAATCTCTATTAAATTAAATCCTTCAAGGGTTCACTTTGGAACAATGCATAAGCAGTAATCAGAAAGTCCTGATACAGGGGCCTGCTGCGGCAAATAGCTGGAATCTGCTGTGTAATCAAATTCTAGAAGATTTAAACTACAAAATACAAGAAAAAAAGAGAAATTTCTTAAGCCTTTTTAAAGTAAAAAGGGTTTGTATTGTTTTCTTTCTGGTCACTAGATTTTAATATTCAGCATAGTAAAAAAAAAAGGCATTACATTAAAGCCTTCATTTCAAAGTCAAGTCAAAACAAGAAAGTAATTGAAAACTACTTATATGCCCTCCTTGTGGATCACCCCCATCATAAAACTTTGCAAATAATAAGACCTGCTTCTTAACTGTTCTTTTCACATTATCTGTACTATGAGAATTCATTAAAATCGGAAACTCTAGTTAATCACAAATTACATGTTTCATTCCTTCCAGAATCCTCTAGAACATTGCAAGCTGCCTTCAACATAGAGCACTGGAGAGCAGCCAGGATTTTTGTCCTCAGTCGCATGTATTTGGGTGCATAGTATTGAATAACCTTGTAGAGTTCAAGTCAAGTACTGTAAGCACTGCATTGTCTTTAACAGACAATATTTGATTGGTATCAATTTAAAGAAAGGCCCATACCACCTTGCTTTCCAAAGTGTTTTCATCTCAAGGAATAAGATTCTTCAGACATGCTTGTATTCTGATTTCTGTCACTGCAAATCTCAGAGTAAGTCTCACAGAATGGAAAAGTAAAAAATAACACAAAAAAACCCCATAAAACAAACAAGCAAAAGGAAACCAAACCAACCTCCCCAAAAAAACCAAGGATTAAAAAAAACAAAAAAAAAACCAAACAGAACAAAACAAAAAAACACCTCAGTGATATAACTCCCAAAAATCCCCCAAATGAACTGCCTAGTATAAGATTTCATATAAGTAATTTTGTGTCTAGGAATTTAAATTGCAACTCTGTTACCAGTGGATGAGCATAATGGCAATTTTTAGCAGTCTTGTCTAACCCTTCAGCAGCCCCACCAACTTTCATGGGGTGACAGGGTGGAAGTTGCAGTGCCATGCCAGTGGTGTTAGCATTTTACACTACATGATCTAAACCATCCTAGATCACCTAAACTCTCTTTCTCTTGTGTACTTTTCCAAGTAGGAAGAGTCAGCTGTGACTGCCTGGACTGACCAGTTGACTCAGAAGCCACACCAATGCCTATTTTCTTAAGCCCATAGCTTGCAGTGGGGTCAAGAATGGTTCAAGGAAGTCATTTGGCTTTTCTGAGAGGGACTGACTAGCCTGCCGAAAATATTTCAATTCTTCATAAAAGGTTGTTCCACAAAATCCGTCTCTTCACATGAAAATATTTTACTGGATTTTGGAGGAAAAAACCAGAAGATCTGCCAAGAAGTAGAGACCACTGTCTTCTTCCTGTCTTCATGTTCAAATGCCTTCACAGTGGCTTTCCAAGATGTTTCCTGTGATGGTACAAATATAATCTTAATCCTCTGCAGGTTGTATCATCAATCAGTAGCCTTTACCGTGAGTATTAATTTCAAAATTTTATGGAGAAAGAGAAAATAGTGCTCAGACTCACAGAGTGGGGATATTGGAGGATGAATGGGTTTTTTTGCCTTTGAGTCTGAGTCCTTTTCCAAGGCTTCAACAAGATTATTCGTGCTTGCTGTTTACTTCTACATTGTTGTAGTGGGGATCCTCCACTCCAATTGTGTTTTGTGCTTATGCGTATATAGACACAGTTGCAGGAGTTATTGCATGTGAGGACTATTACATGGCAAAGAATAATTTTTTTTATTATTATATCATTTCTGGCAGCTAGTTAAGAAAACTAGGACAAAAAATTACCTGTTGTGGCTAAAACAAGAAACCATGGCAGCAGTGTGACAGCATGGGCCTTGTTTTCCTCATTGCTAGGCTTCAGTCCTTCAAAATTTCCAGTCATGAAACCGCGGGTTGCCCAAAAGCAAGAATTTGCAGGATTTGAGATTTAATGAAGCCCACCCAGGTTCACTATAAAATTCTAATCCTAATATTAATTCAAGGATTAAAAATGAAACTGTAGGACTATCTTAATAGTCTTGTTAAATCAGAGCCAGAACAGGCTGAAAGAGAGCCTTTCAGAAGACCTTTCAAACATCATCAAAGCTCATTCTGTAAATTAAAACAGAATGGAAAATCCACTGAAGTATTTTCTATTATCTATAATGTAGGTCGTAATTATGTGTTGATACACAGCATGGTTAATATGATTAAATTTTGATACAGATCACCTTCAAAGTAATTTCTTATGCAATAATTTAAAATTAAAATCCTGCTTGAGATTTTATATCATGTCTTTTCCTTACGGAATTTTGCAGATTTAACCAAGTTTAAAATTTACTGAAACAGAAATACTAGGTGATCCTTTTTGCAACATTCCTTTTAAGGTAAGAAACTCTGTTCAGATCAAACAAAAAACATGAAGTGTACCTATCTAAATTTATATTTCTAGTGACTTTATTCTTTTCTTACTCTGAGATTTAATAAGAATTTATGCCTCAAGGCTATCCTTTTTGACCCTAGAGAAAAGTAATGTAACTTTATAAGCTCTTATTTGGTGATTGCCAATTTATTATTAAAAAATACTATAATATTACTTTTGCCTAAGCTATGTGGTTAGGAATAAACCTCAGAAGAAAAGAGGAATCCTAGATTTATGTGTGCAGAAAGAAAAAAATATTATAAGACTAATGCATCTTAGAAACATGGGTGTGCTTTTACAGTCGTACTTGAGTCATAGAACACTGGAATATCTTGCATTGAATGTAACTTACAAGGTTTTACTTCCTTTTCCAATTTAGGAAGTGCAGGCTGAGGAACAACCTGTGAAATTGCCATAGGGAGCTATATGGCAAAAAAATACCTTGCCTCTTGCACTTCTGTAAAATTGCGTTCAAAATATGATGGATTTATTTACTTTTTAATTCTATCTCTTAGAAATTTTCCTATTTTCAGGGGTGTTATGGGGCTCTTGGATCAGGTAGTCTACCTGCTTCCATCTGAGAGGGAGAAGAGCTGACAGCAGTAGTCACTCAGTCTTTGTTTCTCATTTGAAGTTGAATCACACTGCTGATTAAGAGAAGGCAAAAGCAAAGTTGCATTGCCGCAGCGAGTAAAGGAGCAATGATCAGCACTGGAGCATCAACCTAACCTGGATGAAAAATATTCTAGTGTAGTACACAAAGGCCTGCAAGTTTTCTCACATATTTGTGATTCCAACTGAGAAATACTAGAAAGACAAGGAAAACTCCTTGACATAAAAAAAAGTAATGCTTTGTCTCTTGAACCTGACAGTTATGTGCTTGATATAGAATTCTTTTGGGCAGAATATGATTAAAAAAACATCAATGTGTCACTAGTTTTCACATGAGTCATTTTTACATGGGCCCAGCAATGTAGGTTAATAGTATCAAATCTAAGACCCTTCTTTGAAAAACTACTGACTTACATAATGCTATAAACATCTGGTCAGAAGTATAGAATCTTCCTAGTTCTA
Organism: Zonotrichia albicollis; assembly: GCF_047830755.1. Taxonomy (NCBI): domain Eukaryota; kingdom Metazoa; phylum Chordata; class Aves; order Passeriformes; family Passerellidae; genus Zonotrichia; species Zonotrichia albicollis. Next base: position 2,385,312 of record NC_133860.1, on the reverse strand, counting down.
CAATGGTCTAAGTGTTCCGTTTTGCTGAATTATGATATTTTAAATATGCTGCCTGTATCATCACACAATTGCACACTCTTGCCTCACAACAGCATTGTAGGTTTAAGGCAGAAGCAAAATCCATAGAAACAGTTTCTCATACTGTTCACAAAGGCTGAACCAGGTTTTCTGACTGTGTTTCAAACTGATCATTCACTCCCATTGCTTCAGAAACGCTTGTATTCTCTAAGTATTTTGAACTTCATAGTTCACAGCTGTGTAAATTTGCTGTAGACAATACAATGAAACCATCTTTTTGTAAGAAAAAGGTATCTATATGTTATTACTATATTCCTGATTAATTCAGGAATTCAATAATCAGATGATACTTTAGTTGTGTTTTTCTTATTCATTTATTCATTTATTTATTTATTTATTCCTCAACTAAAACATTGCATTAGGTAGACATTGCATTGAAGCTTCAATGATATTTTTCAGGAAAATCAAATATTAAAAGTCTCTGGGGCTTAACAGGGGAAAAAATGCTAACCATACAGCTAAGCCTAGATTATAACAATTCTGAAATACTATAATGTGAGCAGGTACAGACAACAAATTGAAAATGAAGCATTTACTTCTTGTTAAGTATCATATTTCTGAATGCTTTTCTATTCATGCTTTGTGCCAATGTCAGATTTGAATGTAAACTCTCAAGCCTAAATCTTGTCTGTTCTTCCTCCATTCAATATCCTGTTTGGTGAATTATAGCTGTTTCAGTAAAAGTCAAAATACTCATTTTGATAATGTGCCAGAAATGTTTTCCTTAGATCTGATGGCAGTATCAAGACTTGCTAAGATTTTACTTAGTTTTGTTTCAAGTGATAAATCACTGGCATCTTTTGTTAAATATTTCCCTGTAATATTTAGGAGTTAGCTAAAGTAGTGCATTTATTTTCAGTTCAAATGTCACTGAAATCAAAGGTTGCGATGGATCATATAACAATAATTACATCTGAAATTTTGAAGCTGTTGTTTATAATGAAATTTGAATGTCAAATGAGGGAGAAATATTATAACTGAATTCAGAATATGTCCACTATCTCTTGAAGAGAACATATATAAACAAGCTAGCATTAAAAATACTCTTGTCAATGCCACCATTTGGCTGTTGAAATCTAAACAATACATGGGGCTTGGCACATGCCTGAAACATATCTCTCTGTTACTTGATGTTCCCTAGGGTTCCCTAGAATTCAGTAAAATCTGGTGCTTAAAGCTTTAGGAAAAGAAAAGTTAGAAACACAGGTGGTGGGACAGAAAACGAAATAGCTGCATCTGTGCGGGATTTGTGCAATTTAGTACTCTTGTTTTGCATTATAAAGATGGCAAGAATGGTCCAGAAGGCTTACAACACAGCTGGCACACACTGATGTGTGTGACACAAAGTTAGTTACAAGAAGAGCTGAGAGTGTGGTTGAAGTTTTACCACAGTCGGAGGACACCTGGCGTGATGTGCCCAGGGAGGCTGGAGGTGCTGACAGCATGGCCTCAACCAAGGCCTTGTCACAGAGGGTGCCTGTGGCACTGCATCATTCAGGGGGCTCAAGAGGGACTTGGGCGTGAACACAACATGTTAGATAAGATGAAATGTGAACAGGGACACAAAATTGGTTCAGCTGAATGTTTCGCGTTGGTTCAGCTGAATGATTCGCATCTGGAATCCTCGTTTGTTCAGGCCCTTTCATGCAGCTATGTACAGTTTAATTTTAATTCCTTCATCAGCTCATCACCCACACAGTGGCTAACAAAACCACCTCAATCTAATGAAAAAGCAGACAATGTTATAGCTGTCACACATTTATGAGGTAGAATGACTAGTTCAGTCCAGAATTAGATTCAGTGCATAACTCCTACATGTGCATTTTAACCTCACGATTTTTATTAGACAGCATAGGACCTTGCTGAATGTGAAAGGTATTTTCTTTCCTTAGTTTGAAGAGTTAGGAATAATTTTGTACTCGTTTAGAATCCAGAAACAAGCTTAGTAGTTTAAAAGATAAATAATCTATCAACACAGACTGTCAGAACAATATTTCCTGTGTGTTTTGCTTTCTAGTCATGTATTTGCAGCTACAGACTTGCATGATATCATTTTTATTATGATTTTTAAGCTGCATTTGACATAAATTAGAACCTCATATAGGTTTATTACTGCTCTGTAATAAAGATTTGATTAAAACAGCTTGATTTTTATAGCTGTTCTTCACCATTAATATTGTAAATTCTTTACTGCACTTAAGGGAAGTATTGGGATTGAGCTAGATACTTCTGTGAAAGTATACCACAGTGCTCAGTTGTGATGGTCAAGAACACAAAATCAATCTTTTATGAGAGTTACTAGGCAAGAAATAGGTACCAAACTACTGAATATCCACTTGCCACAACAGCAATCTGTAGTCAGCTCTGATTCCTCCCAGAAGAAGAATCAAGCTGAAAGAGGTTTGGAGAGGGGCAGCAAGGATGATAAAAGATAATCAACGGTTTCTGTGTGAAGGGGATACTTAATAAATTATTAATCTGGGGAAAAACATCACTTCAGAAGGTATCTTGAGACCCATGACTGGTATGAAGAGGATGAGTGGGAACTGAGTGTTCAGTGCTTCTCTCTGCAATGGGAAATATGAGGAGTCACGTTCAAAACAAACAGAAGGAAGTGTATCCCTCTGTTGCAAGGAGAAAGAAGTGAAGATGCTGAAAGCTTGGAAGAAATCAGCAGGCAAGTTGGTAGGAGAAATCCCATTAAGAGTTACAGAGCATGTAGAAATCACAAATATGCAGAAAGTCCATGAGCAGAGGATAATTGTTAGCTGAGGAAGTCCTAGGGGAAAGCATTATACACATTTGATGTGTTTTCCCTGTCTTATAGCCTCTATTTATGACACTGGTAAGGATCAAACAGAGGTCTAGATAAACCTATCTAGGTTTAGGGATCAAGTAAATCTTTCTTATTAGAAAGGGTTTATTTACTTATTTAAAGAATTTTAAACTCACAGCAACTTTGGTGAAATCATAAATATGTATCTGAAGAAACCTCATTAATTAGGTTGATAGGCTTCATTCTTCCTTTCATATGTTAAAAGTTATAAAAGGAAACCACTTTTTGAAATTGTTCTTTACATTATATCCTTCATTTTAATGACATTTTCTTTAAAATTTTCCCCTTACACTTCTACAGATCTTAAGGAAGCCTGTAGGAACCTGAATGTCTACACCAATTTTGGATCTAATCATTCTCCCTAGTTATTTTTAAAATATCTGTTAAGCTTTCAGTCAAATTGTCATAGCATGGATAATAATGACATATGCTTGTTCCATATAATGTCTATATAAAGCATAAATTCATTTCCACTGTAGCATTAGCAAAGACATAACATTTTCATTTCTGTGTCCTTGCAGCAAGAAAAATGTCAGATATAATTACTAAAATAATTAACCATCAAATGCAAAGCTCCTAATTGTTTTTAAATTACTTTATTTCTTTTAAGTACCATATAAAAATTGCATGTGGTAAACAATGCTAGGAGATAATTTCTGTAACATACTGTAACAGCAAATGACTGTATTCTATGCCCTCCTATTCTGTACTGCATACAGCTTGGTTTTCAAGACAATTCCTCAATGTTTTTGTTACAAGTCTGGTGATAAAGTGCTTGAGAAGCCTGATAGAAAAAGAACAAAGCATACATAAGTACAGCTCTAGTGGGTAAAGGTCAGATTGCCAGCCTCTAAGAGGCTACTAGCAATAAATTTCTGTTAGAAAACTAAATCTTTTGGGACAGCCCAAAGGTTCCTGAGTTAATGTTCAGACAGGTAAATTCCTAATGCTTCAAGAATGACATAAAAGTGCTTATAGTTCTTATAATTGCACAGTGTTGAAATGAAGCTTAGAAATTTGTCCCAAGCACACCTTGTAATAAGGTTAAACTGAAACATTGCCCTCCTTCGTACTAATGCAGATATAGAAATTTACAGGTATAGAGTTTTTATTCAGAGACAGTGGAATTTTCCCATTTGGTTAAGGAATACTAATCACATCAGTTTGCAATAGCATTGATGCTGCTCCATCACCATATCCTCCTCTGATCCTCTCTGTAAAGTGCTTCAGTAATACTCCGTTGCCCGTCCAGCTCCTCTGTCCCCCTGCAAAGTAGAGAAAGGCTTCAAACACTTCTCTTTCCCCAATGAAACTTCTTTAAGTATTTGCCCTCACCTCCCATGAGCAGCCAGTACTGAGTTCATTGCTAATTGCTATTTTAATATTTTGTTTCATAAACAGTGAGGTGGGTGGAAGATTTTAGCATTAAATGGGCAGCATCCACTCTGAAAGCACTATTTTGCAGCTGTACGATATTGAAACAAATACCTGTCTCTGTGTACTGGCTCTTTTTTTATTATGCCTCAGAAAACAGAAATAAGTATGGTGCTGCTGGTTTCATAGCCGCACCGTCCTAAGTTAATACATCTTTAAATAAGCAAAGACAGTTGTAATTACCTTAGCATGAGTTGTGTATGCCAACTCTGAAGTCCCTACCTATAAAATGTCCTAGTGCCACAGTAGGAATTAATATAACCATTGCATTGTTCTTAAGACAAAAGATGTGGCTTTTGCCCCATGTTACTCTGCAAGCTGAAACCTGAATCCAGGATCAGTCTCCATAATTTTGCCAGGTTCAAATACTGAAGTTTCACTTCAGAGTCAATGGAGATTCTTAACCAGTTATCTCAGTCATTAGATATTTCCTTTCCTTGCCCCACTCGTTCTCCATCCTCTTAACCAAACCAAATTCCCTAGTGTTAAAAAGCAAGCTGTCTTTACCTGCGGACTCCCCATCATATTTTTTTCCTCACTGAACTGTTTACTAGTTGCTTTCCTGGCTCCAACTTCACCTTCATCAATATCCACAGACCACCTTTGGTCCAATCCTGTGTTTAAGAGATCTGACAAAATAAGCACACATTCTCTGGTTCAGAAACCTCACAGGTTTTCTGGAAAAGAATGTGTGGTTTTGTGTGTGTGTGTACATGTGTGTGTGTACATGTGTGTGTGCGTGTACATTCTTAATATATACATTAATATTTACAAAACATATGTTTGTATTTTACCCAAAAACTTAGGAAATCAAGAGACGAAAGCAATCTCGTGGATTAGCCAGCCTAGCAGAAGCTCTCCACTTGTGTGATAGCATAAGAAGTTTAAAAGTTGATACATATTCTCAGCCTTGCCCATTCTGGGCCCATCAGAGCTAATGGGCATGCATAACAGTTTTGAGCTTATGTATTCTTCATTACCAAGGGTGGACAGAATATTTTTCATGCACCTTATTGATAAGGAAAGGACGGGATTTAGGCATATTTATGAGCTAATGTAAATATGGTGGTGGGGGTTAAGAGTCAAAATACTTTATGTGTCAAAAACTTTTAAGTAAGTAACTAAACCTATGTTATTGCTAGGCACTAAAATAAAAATTAAGATGTTCATATGAAAAAGTTGTTCATATGTGTTAATATCAAGAGGGCACAGCAAAGAAGTAGTCCCCAGATTTGTTAATATTCAACTTTTGGTTAAAGTTACCAGCTTTTAATTATGATGGAAACAATGCAGCTGCTTTTTTCTGTGGGACAAAGGTTTGTGTTTATGAAAAGTTATATGCACTACAGTACAGCAGTTTTGGTGGGAAACAGAGTCAAAACCCCAGTTGCTTTAGGAAAATGCTATTGTTGATTATTTGCAATATATTTCAACTGTGTATAGATTTCTTGCAGTTGCCCAGTAAACACACTGCTTTCATTCTTTGGAGCTTAACAGTTTCTCCTGTGTTCTCAAGCTCTTTCCAGCTTAGTACAGTGTTTCTTTTGATGGATTGGTTTTCCTGAGTCAAACTTAAGAACTCCAAGCATCTTATCACACTTTGACCAGCTCGCTTTCTCAGGGGCAAAGAAGAGAGGAGACAAAAACCCCATCAAGGCTTGCGCCAGTTAAATCCAAGCTCTCAAGGGATTTGTTTTTCTTTTGGTGTCAGATTAGATGTTCAAACCAAGCGGTGTTGTGGGGCCATGGGTGAGTGCCCAGTGAACCCTTAACAAGGCTAATCCCAGAGCAGCACATTCCAGGCAGCTAATGGGTGCGAGGGCTGTGCTGGCTCTGCCCGCGCTCCTGTGCGGGGCATTGCGAGCGCCGTGCGCGGGGCCGGGCACAGCCGCGCTGTCAGCAGCGACCGGGCTAGCAGGGCTTGCTGCGGGACGGCCTCAGACGCCAGGGAAATGATACCCAGGTAAAGGAAAGAGAGAAACGAAATGTTCTTGGTGAGGTTTTGCGAAGAGGTTAATAAAAAGAGGGACGCACCTGGAGAGTTAAGCAGCGAATAACCCGAATTCAAGTATGGCGTGTACTTTATGAATTCACTGGGGACTTTGTATTGTCTCATTAACCATTACTGAAGGAGTCTTTCAAGAGAAACAGAAGATAAGCTGCTTGCTCTACTAGTCTTGAAAATACTTTGCTGTAGTCTTCTAAACTTCTACTAGTCTTGAAAATACTTTGCTGTAGTCTTCTAAACTTTTTATTACTTTACTAATTTGCATTATAAGTGAGAATTTAGTGCAGACAGTATAGTTATTAATATGTTGATTTCCTGAAGTTATTCTGTTAGGAAAACTCTAGAGCAAGTAGTATAATTTATTATATCTCTGAGGTTTATAGTTCATTGCAAATTCTATCAGTTGCAGAAGAATAACTGGCATGTTATCAGATGCTTTCTTTTAAATTTGGAAGGACAAGAAATTATGAGATTAGTAAATTACATATTTTGTCATCACAACTCTGCTGGATAGGAGAGTACATTGTCTGAGATCCAAAAACTGGAAAGTATCTTTTTCTGATGTGAATAAATATTTTAAACCTGACTGTTATTTTTACAATATTACCTTTGAAGAAGCATGATGAAAATTACAACACAAATTATTATTTTTGTTACTAACTTTTTTTAAAATGTAGCTGTGTTTCTTTTCCACTTGCAAAAAAAAAAAAAAAAAAAAAAAAAAAGAGAAAGAGTAGGAAAATAAATTTTAAATTTCAATTTTTTGCATTTTGAAATCTTGCTTTTATATCTAGTGAAAAAATTTCAGTGAAGTACCTGTTATGGCACCTTTTCGTACTGGAACGTAAGATAAATTTAGCTAGTGACCACCTTTAGAAAAGACACATTGCTTCTATGTAGGCAGGAAATTCACCATGGCAAATTGTTTGCAGAAAAGGATGAAAACAGTAATATATTTAATAAAGGATATTTAGAAGTTATGATAAATTAAATCTCAAGGCAGTCTCTCTTAGGTGAAGTATAACTCTTTTAGCTTTCAGAATTTCTATTTAACTATACTTTGTTCAAACAAAATATATCTTACCCAGTAAAATAGTTTTATTTAAGTTTGGAGGTTTTTTCCTGACTGTGAAAGTAAGCCTAGGTATCTGCTATTCCAACAAGATATTAAGTCCAGCAGATTTTTCAAATAAAAATGTATGGAGACTAAAGATAAAATATTGCTAAATAGCACCTGTAACCACTAGATCCAGCAAGGAATTATTTTCTCTGTAAAAAGCAGAAGAATAAATTCTATATACTGGGACTGGTAAGTGGTAGACATAACTAGAAATTCTTGTGATGTTATTTTATAGTTTGTGCTAGTGACATTCACCAACTCCAAGAAATTTCTTTACTTCACAGTAATTTTCACATTTTTCAGAAGCAGAGGGTTCTGGTTTTAAACATGAAAAACAGGATACAGATTGAGTGGACAGGAAGATAACATTAGACAGTGATGTAAGATTAGTTAGTTAAAGTAATATGTAGGTATTACCTTTATATCATTGTATAGTAAAAACTAACATCAGTTAGTTACAAAGGCAATTTCAAAAGTTGTCCTTTCATAGAGGAAAAATGGTCATAATATTACTTAATTCTCAGATAATTTTTACATAGTCCATAGTTTATAGTTCTGTTTATGCTGTGCAGTTAAGTGGGTAATTTTATTATTTAAATGTATTAAGTTAATTTGTTTTAAATGAATTTTCAAAGGAAAGCTTCATATTATCTTATTAAGTTCTATGTGTGTGTTTTAGAGAGCTTGCCGGAACTCATATTATATGGAGTGAGGATTTCCTAGATAATTAAAAATATTTCAGAGCTCTGAAATTCTCTCCTTTCTTGTTTTGTGTTGTTTCTTCTCTTTCCCTTTTTTCTTTCCTACCCATCTCTCTGTTTGAAAGGACTTCTTTTGTATCTGACAATTAAGACTATGTTGCAGGAAATTTCCTGCTTTTTTGTGACTATGTGATGGAAGAGCTTGAGTGTTATGAACAACCACAGCTACTATTTTAGAGGCTACCTGCTAATCATCTGACTAAATATGTTAAAATTTTTTGTGTTTTGTTTCAAAAACAGATTTTTCTTTTTAAGTGACCACATAGAAACTGTAGTTTCTGCCTCTGTGTTAAACAGTACTCTCAGTGCTAGTGTAAAAATGTTTCAGGTAATTTTGTTGGTCTGGTTGTAGGTTTTTTAATTAGAGCTGGCTTAGTTGTATCACTGATATGGAAACAGAGGTGTTTTTAGTGAATAAGCTCAGGGTTTTTTCTGCCATGCAGAAAGGTTTAGAGTTTGAGTTAATTCTTCTCAAGAGATTTCTTCCTCTGTTAGGAGAATATGGTAATAGCAAAGAGGTCATCTGGCTAGTGAATAAGAAAAGAATATTAAAACCTTGTGTTGGTTGCTTAGCTCTAGAAGGGAAACATAGTTCTAATGGAATGTTTGCCCTCTACAAAATATGCACTGCTTATCTGAAGAGTCAGTGAAATTTCCTCTTCTGTTTAAAATTTTTCTACAGTTGTACTAAAGGTTGTATATAATACAAAACCAGAGCTCAAGGCATTTCCTTTCTCTTTTTTAGGCACAGAAATCATGGATAGAAAGAGCATTTTACAAGCGAGAATGTGTCCATATCATACCCAGCACCAAAGACCCCCATAGGTAATTGCATGTTACTTGTATGAAAAATGAAAGTTGGTTAAAAAAAAAGTGACTCTATATATGTATGCATAGTATGGTTACAGTATTAGAATTGTAAACTTACTCAGAAGGTGTTTGAATTACATCTGCAGTGATGGATTCCTATGGGAACAATTTGTTTACATTTCAAAACTTATTTCATAAGAAAAAAAGATAAATCAAGGGTGGATCGGCATCTGTGTTTAATTTCCTTATCTTCTTAGCTCAATATTCAGTGCACTGAATATTTACCTAAATTGGATACATGACAACACTGTTGAAAGAAAATAGATGCATTAAACTAGCAATTTAAAATTTGTGCAAATCCATGAAAAAGCTGATTACTTGTCCTGATGTTACTCGAAGAAAAGAGATATTCTTTAATTTCATTTTGCACATATTTAGAACAAAGCATGATTTTTTTGAAATCCAGAGGAGTCCAAAGTAAACAAGACACAGGGGAAAAAAGGTAATATATATACTTTGTTGCTTCCATACCTAAAGGCTTCAGGATAGGAATCAGCAGAGCTGAAAAGGGGTTCGGTTCTTTTTGTAGTTTTTTTCCCTGTCCAGTTTATACACTCACATGACTCGGGTTTTCTGTTTGTTTAATGTCATAGGTGTTGCTGTGGGCGTCTAACAGGCCAACACATTGGACAGCCTCCAAGCGCCTCCGTTACTCAGAATGAGAAAAGTGAAACCAGGCTGGCTCGCAATGACATCCAGTCGGAGAAGTGGTCCATCAGCAAGCACACGCAGCTCAGCCCGACGGACGCCTTCGGAACCATTGAGTTCCAGGGAGGAGGCCACTCCAATAAAGCCATGGTAACCATGTTTTTCTCTTAGATAGATAATGCTGCTAGCTAAAAGTCAGCCTTCACAAAGAATGGACAATGCTCTTTCATAACTTCATGCTAAAGTGTTATTGCCTGTAGGACTGGAATGTATGTTTTTGTGTGTCACGTGTCAAAGAGTGGGTGAACAAAATTAACTGTAAAAGCTGGAGCGCAGTGCAAGAGGAGCTACCTTTATGAAGGGTGAAGGCCTTAATGTGCTGCTGTCTTAATTTCATTCCAATGGCTACTCATTGCTCTTTTTCTGAAGAGTTTTAACATCTATAATTTCCCATTCCTGGCTGTGTCTGTAAAGCTGACAGATTTTAAAAATACCAAATTCCCATTAATTTTCCTCCAGACGTGTATAGGAGGTAGATGTGTATAGAAAGTATAGGTTCATATTTCAGTGAAGTAGGGGGCTCCAGGAAGTGTCTAATCTAGGAACTACAAAATGTCTTGATCAAGTAGTTACTCCATCCCTGTGGAGTGGTATCAAAGTGCATTGATCTGAAGGCTTTGCTCCACTAACTTGGAGATACGTTTCCAGCACACACACTAACCCGTGAGTGTATTTCTTCTATGTAAGAAGAAATCCACATGAAAGGATATTCATATTACATGAAAGGAACAATCTCTCTGATTCTATCTAAACTGCAGAACTGGATCTTCGGGAATAACAGAGGAGCATGTGCCTAGGACTTCATGGCCAATACACTGCTTTGGCATTGAGGGCAGAAGCTGAGCTCCTGGGCACTTTGCAGAATAAAATAATAACACCTGCTCAGAAATCCAGTACTGTTTTCTGTACATGACTTCTTCCCAACAGGTGACTCAGGTCTGTCATAAAAAACAGAGAGTAAAGACAGTGGAAATCTCAGGTATTATGCTAGTGAGGGCAAAGTATTTTCCTCAGATGTGTACAGAAGTGCTGGAGTTGGAGTGACTTTTCAAGTGGATTGTTCTGTTTGTGCAGATGGATTGCTTATTTGATAGAAGCTAGAAAGCACTGCTGCACCAAGAAACAGAAAATTAGGTCGTTTCCCTGAGTGTCACAGTCATCATATGTTCAATTGATAACCAACCACCTAAAAATCTGCAAGGCCAGAGGTCCAAAGATACAGTAATGAATGTTATTAACCTTATATGGATTCTTTGCATTGGATCAGCTTTATGAGAAGGGATAAGAGCTTTTTCAGTGATGTCCTTGAAGATTGCTATAAAGTAATAAACAACTCTGCCCAGACAAAAGTAGTCTTGGAGAGCCAAGAAATGATGAAGGTTTTATGAAAGCTGTTGACACCAATTCTTTTAAAGGATTTCTCATATTTGCTGGGATTCTGATGTCCTGGCATAGTGCCAGAAGAGACAGGACACACTCTAATTTTCATGCTGTGTGCTCAAAGAAGTACAGTTGAAGTGCAACTGAGGAGATAAAACTGGAAGTCAGCAAAAGGGAAAGAAAATCATTGTCACAGAGTGCAGTCAGGAGTGAAACCATGAACAATTTACAAAAAAGAAAAAAAGAAAATGTAAAAAGAGACTTAAACTCCCAGAAAACTAAATAACAATTTAAAACTTAGGGATAAAGACAATGCATTTATTGCTGGAAATTCTCCAGTTTTATTGTGTCAGAATAAATTCTCCAGATTTATTTTGTCAGAATAAATAGAATCAAGAAGCTGCACATGCCATCTATTTGTAATCATTAAACCCCACCTAAAGCATGGGAATAAAACACATTCTCCATTCATTAAAAAAAGCCTATAGAATCTCCTGAAATTTGATTATTCCACTGGTGGGAAAAGTGCTTCAAATTAAACAATCCAGTAAATATCTCTCAAATGAGTTTTGTGATTGCTTTCCACCAGTGAGGAAAATGCCTTACATAAGACCAAAACACAAATAAGGAGGCTTGCATAACAATTTAAATGGAAATGGATAAAATAATTTTGTTAAAATGTGTTTGCCACAGAAGCAACATGAAGATGTCCTTGTGTTCATATTTCCATGCCCAAACATTGTTTTAGGGTACACTATGGTCAAAAAGTTGCCTAACTTCTTTTGCTGTTTTATTAATAGAAAGTTAAACTCCTACCTTTGCATTTACTGGGTACTAGGATTTTCCCATAATAAAATAATAAAATTTAACAAATAATAAATTTTAAAAATCCAAAGGTTTCTGTGGAAGCCAAGAATTTGATCAACCAAAGGAAACCACCAACTTTTTCAGCAGAGGAGGGGAAAAAGAGACTTATTGATAAAATAAGGCTTGAAAAAAAAGGAGCGAGTACATAGTAGGTACTGGAAGTATTCTTGTTCAGCTGTACATTCTCAAACCCAAATGCAGAGAATCTGATCAGTGTAGATAAGAGAAGACAGATAAAGGGGAGGAAACAAGATAAATATTTATAAAAATGTTTTTTCATACTGGCTATCAAATAACGCATGCCAGCTGGTTTTTGCTGGCAATCATGGTAAGTTTGTATTTTACCTATTGGCTAATAAAATAACCTTAAAAAGCAGCAAGATTTGGCCAGCTGGCAAAATCAAGAAAATCCTCAAGGGGAAAAATTTGCATTTAATTTTTCACCTATTCCCTATTTTATTTCCTGAAATGGATGCCCACACATGAAAATCACTAAGCTAAGGAAACACCAAACTGAGCAGTATTTTCTGGGTCTGTGCTAACAGCAAAATTGCTAAATTGTTCTGAATTGGACTTCAGAGAATTGGGTGGGGCTTGTTAATAGGAACCATAACCTTAGATTTATAATTTGGAAACCAGGAGTCAATTAATGGAACAGACTAGTTCAATGTAAAACTGACAGATAATTGTTTTCTCAATTTGAAGTAACAGAATTAGATTTTAATACAAAATATATAGTAAGTGTAATAATACTTTCCGTAATAAAATATTATATCAGTTGCCACCAGACAACAACAAACAGATCTTTAGCTGTGGAAATGAAAATTATATTGAAATTGTAACAGAACATGTGGATTTGGAACAAAACAACAAAGATATAGGTTTACATATTGTAAATAGAACTTACTGAGCCATTAATTTCATTTCCGCAGCCACGCGGAACAAAAATTCCCTAACAGAATGACTTTTGCTAATGCCATGGAGTTGTTAAAGTCTCTTCAGTGCAGCTGCATTATCCTTCTTAAATCAATCATACAAATAGCTTAATAATTTGTGCAGGGTATTATATAGAAACACATAGCTGAGATGAGAGGTAACACAGGTTAACAAGATCAGTTACTAAAAAGGCCTTTCCTTCCATTTCATGCAACTACAGATGATCCTGCAACACGACTGTGGTATTTAGATCTCTGTCGAACTCATATTTTCTTTACAAGGGACTCATCCCATTAATATGTAAGAAATGCAATTAACAATTTTGCTTGTCTGCAATTATTTTAGTTTTATAGCAGATTTTCAAATTTAACAACTGTAAAAAGATGTGAGAGGCATGTGGATGTACATGAATTTTATTAATAGGTTTGCTAATAAAATTGAGAAAAATACAGGAAAGCTAATAAAATATTATCTGCTTATGCTAGTCAGCTTTGTGCAGCTTAAGTAACACACTTATCTAACTTTATACTAGCATTTTATTAAATCAGAAAGCAATTATCAAACTCATGTGAGTGATTCCATTCCAATTAAGGGCAATATTGTAAAAAATTTGAAAGTGTATTCTGTTTATCAGTGTACCAGTTAAGACAATCTTGCAGAGATGCATTGTGCACTGCACTTTTGAGCCAACTAAACCCATTTTTTATAATGCACTATCTGCCTTTAGATGCACACACACACCCCCTTAATGTTCTCTCATTAACTGCTGGGCCTGGATTGTCTATAAACTTCTTTAAAGGATTTCTCTTTGCAAAACTAAAATTTCCTCATGGTTTTTCAGGGTTAAATGGAAGATGGCTGTTTGAAAAGCCTTTGGTGAGTTAAATAGATTCCTCCTCACTGAATGCATTTCAATTATACATTTCATATGCAGAGTAAAATCCTAAAATAAGTTTGCAGCTGCAAAAGAAAGGAAGTTTACTTCAGTGTTATCTGCTTAACTTCTCTTATGGTGTAAGGAAACATGAAAAAGCATCAGTAGGATTCCAACATTAACAGTTACTTAACCAAACTTGCTAATATTCAGATCCTTAAAACTTTATTATTTGGAAGTCAGTCAAGGAAAAGGTATTTTTCTTGGTTTAAAATGCACTGAGTTTTATAAAAACTGTATTAAAAGGATGCCAAAAGTCATCAGGGCTTTTGAGAAGAAAAAAAAGATAATCATATACTTGCATAAACCATGAAAAGACAGCAAATATTGTTTCTGTTATAGTAAATTACTTCTTAAAAAATATTTACATAATTTAAAAGATGGTGTTCTACATGGAGAAAAAGGGGAAATAACAAGAAAAACCTTTATCCAAAGCCCATTTAAATCAATGAGGGTCCTTTCACTGATTGTTCAGTGGAACTAGGATTAGGCCTTAAGGTGTAAGAGGAATTAACTTAATAACTTATACAGAACCAATTTGGTTTCAGTCTAAGCAGCAGAGTTTTTGTTTAATTCAGTGAGAATTACATCTAATTTTTTTTTTTTTTTTTTTTGGTGAGGATCACACTTTTGGGGCAAGTGGTGGGCAACCAGTCTTTAATTTGAAGGTATATCTGTAGTGGTAGAAACTTATTTAAGTTACCAAAAAGAAACATAGGAGCAATGTTAGAATTCAGATCACAAAATGTTGTTTGAATAGATTTACTTTCAGAAATACAACAAATTCTGAGTGTCTTTAATTTATTCACTGACACTCTCATCTGTAATCATTCACCAAGTACTTTATTGAGACAGCTGTGCTTAAGTAACAGGAGTAGTAATTCTCTTTCTCAGGAGCTTTGACTTTTGCCCTAGAGCACTGGAGTCAAACTTGGAAGTGTCTGGCCTTTTGACTGGTGGTGGGCATAGGTTTGTTTTAGAGAACACTTGACAAAAAAAATGAAACAACAAATGCTCCCTTGCTGACTACCACCGTGCTGGTCTGGGATGAAATGGGCATTGCAGCTCAAGTGTGATGCTTTGTCCTTTCACGTTCTGCGTTGATGTGTTGATGCCAGTCAGGCCAGTCTGTAGGTTTTGTGATTCAGAACCGTACTTTTGCTTCCTAACTTGCTCTGATTTGCCAGCACATAAAAACTGAATTCTTGCATCCTGTCCATATACTTCTCCCATAAAGAAAGGGCTAAATCATTCCCCATTAGAACTGGTAATTTCTACGGATGACAGATACCCCAGGCATGAAATTTCATAGCACAACAGCATAGTGGTTTGGCTTAGATTCAAATTTTGTATCTTTATATCAAATTGTAACCTCCAGAGGCTATAGCAAGAGAATTCAGAAACAAAAGAAATACTCATTAACATTCTAAGCAAAATCTGATAGCGATAAATATTCTATTACAAGATTGGAAGACAAGAATTTTTGTTACAGGCTAAAGTGGCCTTAAAGGTGTGATTTATAACTTAATGTAAACTTTTAAAAATAGGACAGAAGAATTCTCTTTTACTTACTAGCTAACCTATTAAGTAATGGCAAAAGAGTAAATTCAAGTATGCTAAACTAAAAATTCCTTCTCTAAGAGAAGAATTTTTCAAATAGCCATAAAAATTGAATGCTATGCACAAAAGAAAAATCGTGTTTGGCATCCTTGCCAAAAACTTCTAAACCACTAAATCTTATCTTACTTGATTTAAATTTTAATTTACATGAAAGAACCTTAGATATTTATTTTTCATTAAATTTCCACTTTGTAAAGTGAAATTATACTAAGTGTAAAGGGGATTTTCCTGCAGTATAAAAAGCAAGCAGTTACTTCTAATACAAATTGTCTACATTTCAAATAAATGCAAGAAAATACTTCTTTCTTAATCATTTTGTAGATTTATATTTATTGGAATTCAGAGGCCTTCATGTATAAGAAGAGTAACACACAGACTTAAGAAGGTAGAGACAGTGAAATCACACATTCTGAGGTATTTTTTAAAAAATCTAAAGAATAAAAAACAAAGAAAAAAGTAGTCACTGTCCAAATTAGTTAATACACATCTGATGCCATTTGTGCCTTCATCTTAGCATCATCCCAGATGATGCAATGGCATGTTTTCAACATATTTTCCACATATGGTCATTGCCAGTATGAATTCACCTTAATTATCTTCTGAAGACTTGCAGTCTGTCTTCACCACAAAGCAGAGTGAGGTACCAGTGATTCCAAACCAGAGGCTCTGTAGTTTGACCAACAGAGTTTTCATGTTGGCCCCATGAAGGATGCTGTCTGTGAACGCCTCCAGGTACCCTTTGCAGCCTCAGATCTCCCTTAAGACATGAAAAGGGGAAAAAGGATCATTCTTCTTATTTCACGCTCTCTGGTGTGTTAAAACTTTGACAACCCTCAAATCCCAATTTAAAAACTTTTAATGTCTCAGTCCAGTCAGTGGGATCAGGTGCCACACAAGATTTTATTTCACACTGGAAATTGACCGAGTAGCTACCGAGGAGGCAGTTCATCTATATTAATGAGCTTGACAGACATGAACACTGTGTTTTTATACCCAGTAGCTGTTGTGGGTTTCCTTGGCTGCTACAGAGAACATTATTGGTGCACTGGGGTGAATGTGCATTCCCAAGTTCTTAATCAGCTTTCAGTTTGGCTGCGCGCCCCCACAACTAATTGTGCAAACAGGCTTCTTCTTCCAGAAATGTTACCAGTAGATGTTTACTGTGCAACAACCCATTCTTGCAAAAAGTACTGTTTATTAGTAGTTTCCTCTGGAAAATGTCAGGTCCTTATTTCTTAATCAACTAGAAAGGAAACCACTTTACTATCATATGTTTTTTGTTATTATTTTTATTTTTCTTGCTAAAAGATCGTGAACTTTTGGCAAGAAATACTGATTAGATGTGTCAAAAAGGGACAAAATTATTAAAAAATATGTATGGATATTATACTACCTGGCATGTTGCATTAAACAAATTAGGACAAGTTATTCCACAGGCTGAAGGCCAAGGCGTGCACCTGATGCCTGTGCTGACAACCCATCAAGGGGAAGACTGCTGAAGCTGCTCTATAGGTATTGATTCAATCAGAAGTTTGACAGACGAGTGAGTGCTTTCTGCAACCTATTTTATTTTATTAAGAGGGTCTTCCAGATCTTAGCAAATATAGAAAGAATTTTTCCCGTTTTTGCTACGTAACTAGAAATCAAAAAATTATTACGTGCCCTGTCATGGGCTTTGTGAAACAGCAACAGAAAGAGCAGGAGAAAGGCTTGTACCAGAGAGAGACATGTATTTGTGTGACACAATAGTGCTGTAAGAATTTTGAATGCAGTTGTTATCTTTGAGCACACACAGATGGGTATGATCTCCCCTGGCACAAATTGTTGCATGTGTAGCACAGAACAGCCAGCAACTGGAAATGCAAAAATTTGTTTCACAGCTCTTTTAGGATCTAGAGTTTTCTAAGGCAAGATCATGAAATTGTTCATAGTTAGCATTCTTTCATCTGGAAAGTATCAGTTTGGTAGTTTTGCTCAGTTTAAACCTATGTGTGCTTGAAGAATGGGGTTTTATCCATTATTTCTTACCTTTTGAGGGTTTGACTTCAGTAATTTGACAATGAGGTGTAAGTTAATACACAGTTGTGACCCTGACTACCTAGGTCACTTTTGGCAGACCTCTTATATTTTTGGTCCAGCTTTTGCATTTAGAAATTGTAAACATTAATCTTTCAAACACTACTAAGGATTTTAAAACAATTAATTTCTTAATTTCCTAAACAAAGAAAATTGTCCAGCCTGTGAAGTGCTAGTGTTCCATTATTCCTTGTTTCTCAACTAGGAAACTAATCATCAGGTTAGGAAATAGTTACTGGTTTTGTCATCAATAAAGTGATCTCTTGGGCACAGATAATATACATTAGAAACCAGTGGGTATAACCAATCTTCTTTTCTCTACTCTCTACTGTTGCCCTTGTTCCTGCAGTATGTACGTGTGTCTTTTGACACAAAGCCTGACCTTCTTCTGCATCTGATGACCAAAGAGTGGCAACTTGAGCTCCCCAAACTTCTCATCTCTGTGCATGGGGGCCTTCAGAATTTTGAACTTCAGCCAAAACTCAAACAGGTCTTTGGAAAAGGACTTATTAAGGCTGCAATGACAACTGGAGCATGGATATTCACTGGAGGAGTAAACACAGGTAAGAGCAACATTGAGAAAAAAGCACAGTGGCATCTAAGAGACTTCATCACAAAAAAAGGTGGGGAAAGTAGGAATTATGACATTAGAAAGCCATTCTATGTTTTATTTTATTAGTAATTTCTGTACTATCTGAAAACAAGAAAATGCAAAGTTCATACCAACCTGGCAGCTGGTAGGTATAAAACAGAATAAAAGGTTCACTAAAGTATGAAAAGCACACTTTGGAGCTGAAAATAAAACTCCTGCAAGGCAATTGTATTAGTATATCACCAAGGAAGACTTTTATAAGGTCAGCTGTAAGCTGCATGGGAGGACTACTAGCCAAAGTCCAGCTCTTATTACATAAAACCGAAAACACTTTCATCCAGAAAGGACATGTATTTTATTAATCAGGTGACCCAAAGTGTTAAAGGAAAAAAGTTCTGGGTTTTGGATGTGGTGGGAAACTTCTTCCTTACTTGTAGAGAGTTCAACCTAATTTTTTGCTATTACATTTTCATCAAGAGCTATATCTGCCATTTTAGTCAAAGAGCATCTGTGATACACCAAACACGTGTCCTAGGGACCCAAGACAGCAGCTGGCCCAGCACTGCTAGTAGACAGCATGTGCACTTTGGGAATAAGCCGCCAAACATAGATCCCTAGACAGAAAATTGTGGCATTGACATCTCAGTTACCCTCCCTGGAGGAGGCAGAAAGGGGGAGAGATTCGCGGAAAAGTCAAAAAACTTCTGCTACAGAGAATTGCAAAAGGTTTTGAGCTAGGACATGAACTTGTAAATTCTTTTGTCATTCTCATTTGCTGCAGTAACAAAGCTATAATTTTTACTTTAGTAAGAGTGTATCTTCTTACTGTCTCTGAAAAACAATGTAATCATTCTATCATTAATTTTAGTGCATGGTAGATCAACTCCTACATGTTTGAATATAAATGCTTAATAGGAGTCTTGGATTTCATTTTCAGAGCACATCACATTTAAAGCAGAACTCAGTTTCATCACAGCAGCACTACAAGTAGCACAGAATCATAGAATATGTTGAGTTGGAAGCAACCCACAAGGACCAAAGAGTCCAGCTCCTGGCCCTGCACAGGACAGCCCCAGGATCACACCATGTGTCTGTGAATGTTGTCCAAGGAATTTTTGAATTCTGGCAGGCTTGGTGCCTGAAGAAAGCAAAGAGGCATAGCTTTTGGAGTGTTAGAGAAATAGACGCAAATGTAATATGCCCCACATCTCTTTAAAATAAAGAATAAAATCAGGTTAAATTTGATCTGTGCAATCTGGTGGTAATTATATTAGTTGTCAGACACTCTTGTCATGGTGATGGCAAAGATAGATGTAAGCTTTATGTTAAAATAACATCAGAAAAGTGTACGTGTTGTACACTTAATGCAGTTGATTACCAGAGCAACTGTAGAAATCAAAATATAGATTTTTTTTAAAAAAGGACAGATGATAACACTTGTACTTGGCAAATGCATAACTGCTTCCTACCATTTTTGAAATCCTCATATTTGCAAATGCCAAAACAATACAAATGAACGAGGAAAGTCATCATAAATGCTTTTAGAAAGGACTGTCTTTCCTAGACAAAACAATGTAGTTCAAGTGTCTCTCTTCTGTTTTAAAAACAAGCAATTTAAAAAGAAATTTTTCTATGTCAGTAATCTCTCATTGTTGTCTTTAATTTCTGGAGGAAAGCAGTTGATTGCTCAATGACTAGGTTTTCAAACTGCCTAGCTGAAAATAATTTGTGAAATCATAAAAACTGAGAATTTCTTGGTACAGTCTCTTTTGTTGAAGATTAATATTAAAACTGAGTTTCTCTTAATGAAAATTATAACTGAAATGTGCTGAAATACTGTTGTTGGACTGAGAATCAGTGACATAGGAGAGACAAAGCATACCTGGCTATAAACATGGCTGTTGTTCTGAATATTCATGTCATGCTGAAAATTGATTATTCTAAACAAGAGAAATTTTTGCAGTCTGGGCAGATTTTCTGGTTTAAATCCTTTAGTCTGTTGGATAACAGCTTAGTTCATAGCTGATGGCAGGTACAGGGTTGGGATTTTTTAACCTTCCACCACAGGAATAATACTAGACTCAAGGACACAGAGGACGTGTTAGGTTGTGGGGAGTTTTCTTACATTTACAGTCATTTACAGTTCAGAAAACTAAAACCAAAATCCTAACGATTGTGTGACTGCAATTTCTATCCAGTCATCTTGAAATCGTAAAATTTAAACAACATGGAAACTCAGCAATTGAAAATCAGATTACATCTGCAGCAAACCCACAGGTCTGCTTCAGTGCAGCCACATTCTAAAAATAGTTGTTAATAGATAGATTAAATTAATAATTAAAATTATTTAAATTAATAATTTAAAATATTGTTTAATTTTAAACAAAGGAGAAATGACACTTGTCCTTTGCACAGAGATGCCACTGAAACATTGCCAAAGCTGGTCTAGGGTAAGCAAGAAGCCCTTGGAAGAATGCTGGGAAGTAGCCATTCTCCCTGTACTAATTTCTGTTTTTTCACTGATTCCCAGGGTGGGTACTAATACTCTGCTGGAAGCTATCTCAGGTGACTGAGTTTGTTTGGAAAGAGTGGCAGAATAGCTTCATCACAGAGTAGCATAATGATGTTTTCACATTTCCATCCTTGATTGGGAGCATTTGTGTACGAGCTGCACTTCTGAGGGAGTTGGGGGGTGGGGGGCACAATTAATTCCTATGCTTCTTTCTGTGCCTGGAAATACACAAATGCTTGCATGCACATGTGAGCACAAGTGCAGACAAATAAGCGGCAGTGAACAGTCAGCATTTCCATTCTTCTTTCTAAAGCTGTGTATTTTTTCCTATTACTTCATTTAGTAATTTTTGGATTCAATGAAATAGATTCAAGGAAATTAATAATAAGAAATAGGACTGTATTTATAGTTTTACTTAATTGTAATGATAGGCACAGGTATTCCTTAAGAAAAACAGGTCTACACAAAATCCATATGACAATGAACGAAAAAGACATAATTATGAATTTCTGTTTTATGCTCCTTCTTTGCCAGGGGTCATTCGGCATGTTGGAGATGCCCTGAAAGATCATGCCTCAAAATCTCGAGGGAAGATCTGCACCATCGGTATAGCTCCCTGGGGGATTGTGGAAAACCAAGAGGATCTGATTGGCAAAGATGTAAGACCTATATAGACATGGATGACCTCCAATATCTATAAATCTTCCAGTTATTTTTCCTGTCCTCTCCATCCCTCACTTAGCAATTTCTCTTAGAAATCTTATCTGCAGCAAAAAGTCAATAAATACACAGATTTTCCATTAGGGTTGATGGCAGGTTTTGCCATGGCAGCATTAAAAATTCTGTACTGTATTTTATTTTAAAATAAATTATCAGGGCAATTCATTAAAAGTTGCTCTTAAAAATATATCAAAGCTTCATCCTTAGAACTCTATGAACCCGGAAAGGTGCTTAAGAGAATACTGATTGCAAAACTTGAAAGCTGGCTTATTTTCAAACAATACTATAATGCCTTGGTTTCAATTCAAATTCAAAATTTCAGGCTATCCTCCTTATAATATATTCCCTCCACAAATTTTTATTGATGTAATTTTGGAAGATCCTATTGGGTGTTGTAGATAAGAGCGACCTCAAATAATTCACCTTTAGCCACTTTCTGAAGGACAGGGCCAGGTGTTTCTCCTCTTCTTTCACACCATTCTTCTCTTTTAAAATTGTAATACAGTAAGATTAACTCCTCAATTTTTAAATGAATGAATAGTTCATCTGCACTGGTTATTTGTTATCTGAAACTTTTCTGAACCTATTTTGTTCTCTCTTCTGGTTCATTCCTAAGAAATCTGTCTGAGAACTAGTGACTAACTGTCAGTGGAGGAGTTTTAAATCTGCATGAAGAACTTCTTCCTAGTCTTCATTAGCCTAACACATTCTTCTCTGTATGTTCTGTATCCATGTCCAAGTTGGGAAGGGGAAGAAGATTCAAGTATCTCTTAAGTCAGGGGAGTTACAATGAAGTTATAAAAAAAATTATCCAACTGGAATTTTTTGCAATCCATTATGAAAATACAACTCTTAGGGGGAAGTGTATTAGCATAGAGTTTTGTGCTCTAATACCACAAAAAAAAGCATGATCAGACTTTGCCACAGTAATTCTGAGTCACCAATGAGCTCTTCTGAGGTGCAGTGCAGAAGGTAATTAGCAGAAAAAGATAATCACAAGGATGTGTTGTATCTCCTTAAAGTGTAATGTACACATCATTTTCAAATATATAGTCTTTAGTGATTAGGCATGGGGTTCTGGAAACATAACAGGAACAAAGTTAAGAAAAACCTAAAATTAGCCATGAATTTTCAAACATTTCTATTCCTTTATTACTTTTTTCCTCCTGTTGCAAACTTACCTCAGTTCTGAGGCAGTCACTGCCTGTTTAAGGGAATCTGGAGCCTTCTTTTGCAGAAAAAGCTAAAAAAACCCTTGATTTCCCAGATGTTCCAGCCAAGTGGAGCAACTCCCCTGACTTCTGATTTCTTTAAGCAATGCATTCTTCTAAATATCCTTCCAATTTATCAGGAAACCAATAAGTTTTACGGTAATTTTATTTTAAAATAAACAACTTTTTTTAAAAAAATTCTTTCTGATTACATCATAAGAGACTTAAAACTTACTCTGATCATCAGATACAAAATGAAAAAAGTTTAATATAAAGTTAGAACTAATTTGAGTAGGGTTTTCTATTAAGGCAGACACAAGTATGTCAGTAGGGTTACAATTACAGGGTCATCACTAAGACAAAAATATTTCAAACTCTACCTTTGATAGACAACATAAAATTTATTCTCTCAACCTCCTGGCCAAAATAGTTTTATGAAATTATTGATCAATGGCATGATGTAATGCTGAAGCACTTCTGGTTTTATCCATCTCTGATGCACATGTAATGATACTGCTTTATGCTTACTGATACCAAATTTCATCTTCCATTTAATTACCTCATCAGCCTGTTTTATGAAGACTTTAGTCCACTGAAATATTTGTAAGCTTTTCACCCTCTAATCAATCACAAATCCCTTACACCTATGTCAAACAGAATATTACACAGCTTGAGGTAGGCCATTTATGTCACTAAATCTTCTTAGTAAGAGCCTTCACAAAAATTACCTTTTCCTTCTCACTGTTTTCCCACGCTTCCCCCCAGCTTTCCTCAGTTACTTATGCCTCAAAGGACTTTCTCTCTTATTGAATGCATGCAGTTTCTTTAGAAGCATTTGGTGAGGAAGCTGTTTTGGAAGCTTTTTAAAAATCAAAGTGTGCTATATTGACTGGCTCATTAGAGGTGAATGCTGTGAAATGAAGCGAGAAGGGGAAATGTAAATAGTATCCTCAGCATGTAAAATGAATCATCATTAAGCAAGAAACAAAGACCACAAAGGATTATACACGGCGGGGGGGGAAAAGTCTACCAGTAGTAAAAGACTTGGTGAACTCTGGCATCAATGTGGATTTATGCCTATATGCACTATGTCTAGTTAAATTACGATCAGAAGTGAAGAGTTATGAAAACATACCCTTCCAGCATCAGATAGAGGCAGAAGACTGTTGTGGTCATGGGTTTTGGAGGGCCAGGGGATGCAGAGGGGGAGCTGTGGTCATTGCAGGTGCCCCAGCATGCGTGACCTGCCTGTGCTCAGCAGAGGTGTTCCTCTGCTAATGCCTCAGCCTTATGGATCCAGGAGCCAGAGCTGAGGGCTGTAATTGTGTTTGCCCTTCCAAGTCAGTCAGCCTTTGGGAATCCTGGGGGACTTCCTCAGAGTCATAAAGAAAACTGACCAAGTTAAAGGAAATATTATTGCTGTTTGCTGTTTGTTATATTGTAATGTTTAAAGATCCCTAAAGACACATGTCTTACTCCAGTACTGTGAAAGCAATATATCAGAAAATAGTGCAATTCTTAACACTCTCAGATTCTAATTTAGAAACAAAGGACACAAGGGAGTTAGTTGCCTTATTTCCCCATATCTTCTGATAGAACTGAGAAAGTGAAGTGGCTTGCTCAGTCTTGTAGAAAGCTGTGATTATAAACAAGTTTCTTCCTACACATTGAACCATTCTCCCTTCTAAAAGAGTTCACTTTGTAAGTCATTGTAGTATGAATGTCTCTATTTTCGGGGTCTGTTCAGTCCTCATTTGGGTTTAATTCCAAGTCACCTCAATAGGAGACCAGGGGCAAAGATACGGACTGGCATATTTGTAGCATATGTGGAGAATTTTTGAGCATGAACCAAAAGGTCCAGGAACCTCTGCATTAAATCAGGAACTACCCCGTTCCCTGGTATGCTCCAGAGGAACAAGGCTGAAGAAATGCCTTGATTTCAACAACAGCTGCTACTCCTTGGGAAGCAGGGCATGCATCTCTTTCTTTTTCCATCACTACTTTGAGCTCACTGTTTGTCACAAACTGTTTGCCTCCACATAGACTGCTCAGATTCATGCACTGGTTCACATGGCACTTGCAGGCTCGTTGTCATGGTGAGTTACCCTGAGAGATTTTTCAAGTTTCTGTGTTGAGTGTCATGTGCCTGCAGGGAATCTAAGGAGAACAGCAATGCTTCTCATTCAAGCTCGCTGCCACCTCAGGGTGCAAAGGCAAGGGCTGGGGTCAGCCCAGCCACTTACCTATTGACAGAATTCCCTCAGCCCATGCAGCATGAATACTGCTTCATGGCATGGCTGCTGTCACATTCATTAAACTCTATTTGGAGGGACTGTCTTGAGCACAAACTATTCCTTTCAGCTCCACAGAGGAAGATGTCAAGGGACATTATTCCTTATTCTCCCTATTCTTGTTGCAAGGTTGGATGGAACTTTAAGCAATCTGGTCTAGTGGGAGGTGTCCCTGCCCATGGTGAGCGGTCTTTAAGGTCACTTCCAGCCCAAACTATCATGCAATTCTATATCTGTAAAAAGAGGCTGAGAGCACAGCTTAAAGTCATAGCTTTTTCCAACTATTTAAATTGCTTGTAAAATGCAAGGGATTGAAAAAAAAACAGAGGAATGGAAACTGCAAGAGTCAGAAATCACAAATCTGCTGAGTGTTGTGGAAGAGCAAGTAACCTCAAGGAAGTAGCCTCAAAGCCTAGTGTGTTCTTACTTCCTGAAGATTTTGTTTACCCTTTTCTCAGGAAAAGTCTCACAGTGTGGTTTAAGAAAAATTTATTTTAAAAAATAATTCAGATGTTGAATTGTGCATGCTGTGAACAATTCAATTGAAAATAATTGTAGTCTCATTTTCACATCCATTAAATTTATTAATAATGTAACCTTGTACCTAAGTGCAGAACAAAAGCATAGCTTCCTAATCTGTCCTGCAGCAGCATTACTGAGCCAATATATGAAGGCTTCAGTACTGCAGTTCATTAGAGCTGCAGATCAAGATGTCACAGTTAGAAGGTTTTTAGCTGTGGCTCTCAGGAACAAACCACAAGCTGCCAGGAGAATTTTCTGCACGGTGGCCTGTACTCATACAATGAATGGGCAACTCAAGGGACTCCTCTTCTGTAAGGCCTTGCTGGTGTCCATTTATTGAGACATGGGGTAGATAACAGTGTAGAAAATCTGCACTGTTTTAATTTGATTTTATTTGATTCTTAGGGATGCGAGAAAGAACCTTCCTTCTCTTTCTGACAGTGCCATGTGCTACATGGTTTCTGTATCTGTAGAAGCTAGCTATTAAACACATTCCAGCAGTGTACTGATATTTGTTAAATCATATGAAGCGGTAGAATAAATTGCTTTGAACGAGTTACCTAAAGAAACAGCATTAGAAAAATCTGAGCCAGAGCTATCACCTGTTCTTACAGAGTGTAGTGCACTCTCTTGCTGTTGGCCAGCTGCCCTCCAGGTCTTCTCAGACCTATTCCCTCCTTTTGCAGGACAAAGAGCTTACAGAGTATCCTTTACTTGACAGTTTATAACAGCTAAAGAAGTTTGTGTATTTCTCCTTGCTGGCTAAGAGTTGATCAAAGTTAGACAGACAAATGAAAATAATATATATAGAGAGATCTCTGGCTAAAGAATTGCTAATACATATTATTTTTAAAGAATTGTGTCTCAGCTGGAGATGTCTTTAGAATTACAGAGAGAGAAAAGCTTAGGAATAAATCAATAACCTATTATATTTCTGTCTGCAAGCATCTATGTCGGATTTTGAGTGTACATATTTGTGCATTAAAAGCACTAGATCTGAAAACTTAATGATATCAGAAGTCTGAAAAAAATTCCTTGCAAATGAAGGATAGCTCAGCTGAGTTTCCTAACAAGTCCTTATATCACTTCTTCAGCTAGGACTTCATTTTAGGGATTTTCTGTTTTGTCTCTCCAAAAGGACAAGACATACATAAGAAAGGCAAGGAATAGTATTGCTAGAAAACCTTTGAAGTATCAGTCAGAATGCCTTGACACAACACCAATTCTTTTGCTGTGTTAGCACAGTCTTGCTTATGTCAATAGACACCCACCAAAGCAGCTGACAGCCAAATGTGGCCCCATGCTATTATTTGGTCTGTCTGGTAGCTATGGTTGGGATAATTCTGTGGCAATTTACTCAGTCTGCTGCACAGTTTCTCCTGATGAAGTCAAATCAAAGGAAGTGAAGCAAGCTCCCCATTTAACAGAAAATTTTTAAAGCTGTTTTGAACATACACAACTGCCCTTTCACTGATGCTAGGAGTGGGCCAATAGTTTTTCCAAGAAAATTGAAAATGGGATGTAATAACATGTATACACCTCTCCAGGAGGGGAACTCACCTGTATTTGTGTATCTCCTGTGCTGGTGGTTCTGCACGAGCCAGCACTGGAGGCATGATGCTGGGTGGGGTCTGTGAAGGACAAATCAAAGAATTTGGTCAGACCAAGGTGAGATTTTACACCAGCTGTCTAGATAGTCAGCATCAGATAGTCACACATCAGTGTGTGTGTAGGCACCCAGACCTTTGGAGCATTAGCTGGATTTTAAAGGAAGCAGTGAACATTGATACTATTGAAATAGATTACCATGGAAAAGCCTTTAAGCCACGTCTGCATCTGAAAGGGAAGTGTTGAGGTCATTTTCTACTTTACACACAAAAGACAGTAGTACTCAAGTGCAATACTTTAATTTTGATTTTATTTTCTTTTGTTTCATCTTGTCAGCTCATATCTTGTAATTGATTTAGTTCAGAGGGTCTTCTGTTAAGTGTACCTACTTTTTCCTCTGTCTCTAAAATGCAGGTGGTCCGACCATACCAGACGATGTCCAATCCCATGAGCAAGCTGACAGTGCTCAACAGCATGCATTCTCATTTTATTTTGGCTGACAATGGTACTACTGGTAAATATGGAGCTGAGGTAAAGCTTCGTAGACACCTGGAAAAGCACATTTCACTTCAAAAGATAAATACAAGTGAGTAACATATTGCTTGTATTGCTTTATAATTGCAAAAACCACTCAGTATAAAGAAGCAATAATTCTGCACATTTGGGGGAGTGGTTCTACTGTCTATGGTGACCATGATCTAAGGAAAGCAAATAATGAACAAAGAAAATAAAATTATATTTAAGAGTGCAATGGGTTTTAGACTGCAGAGCAGAAATAACTGTATTTGTTTCTGCTAAGTTTCAAGCAGTATTTGCTATGTTGTATGATGAATACAATCTTTAAATTAAAATGTTGTGTGACTTACAGCCTTCAACAGCACTGCATGAACTCCACTCACTACAGGCTTATTGTTTTTAGGCTATAACAGTTACATTGTTTTTTCTCAGAGTACTATATAGATAGGCACAAAATGCATGAACCATAAGCAGTGGGTGCATGCCTGGGAGCCTCCTTAGAAAATGAAGATGGTGAAACCTAATCCTTGCTTGACCAGCAGCAAAAAGGCACGTTTTTTTTTTGTGTGCCATAAATGGCATATCATGAAAATACATAGGCAGCAGTTTGTGGCATAAACAGCAGTTATTTTGAAGGCCTTTAAAAGAAATGTGTGAGCTTTTGTAGTTTACATCACAACATTTTGGTGGTAAAATCTTATCTTAAAAAATAAATCTCTTTAGAGAGATTTAACTAAATTCAGATTTGGTCAAGAGGCTTATCTTTTAAAAAGTGATGGATGAAACTATAAACTTTGGTGATTCAAGTCAAATGCTTGCTTGACTTCTTCAAACATCTAAAAAAAATGAAGAACTTCTCTGGTTTCTTTCTGCATTATGCCCCACAAACAAAAGTAAGCATCGTCCTTTTCACTTTCCTCTGTGACAGAGACTGTCCACCATTTAACCACTTGCTCCCTTTCTCTCTTATAAACACAAAGATACTTGGATCTCACAGCACTTCCTCAAAATAGAAACTTGAAAAATTTGTTCAAAAAGAAGCCTGCCAATAAGATTTGTACATCTTGGTTGAGTGGCATCCAGAATGCTTCTGCAATGTTTTGTTTTTCTTTGCTTCAAAAGAGGGTGACTGAGTCCTGCCCACATTCTCGTTATTAGGAAGTTGACCATATGGATGAGAAAGACCACCTGCCTTGTTGGGTCAGCCAAACAGATGGCCAATTTCTGATGCTTTTCTTTACGCTTATTTATAGCAGAGCAATGTAGATCCTCCATCCTGTGCATGACTGGGCTTTGCTGCCAAGGGATTTTTATCCAAATGGGAGTCTGTGCAGCCATGCATGTATGTCTTTACTTACCATATTCCACTGGCAAGCATGTGGAGTGAGGAAAAACACTGACAGCATCACAATTTTCTTTGTGAGAGACTCAGGAAAAGGTGCAATTTTTAGTTAATCACTAAAAAAGAGAGTCTGCTCTAGAAAACAGAACAGATTTAGGAACTCGTAAACAATTGATAACTTTTTATTTCACAGCCTGCCCCTCAACAGTAGTGCTGAAAGTAGATTTTATTCTTATTTTTAAGCCTGCCTGAGTTTGACACACTAGGCTTGTCATTTCTTCTTATCTGTTTTCCTTTGCTTTAACTTTGTTTTTCTCCAGTGCAGTGATAGCTCTGCTGGATATTTGGGGTCACATATAGTTCAAGCTTTAAACTTGTTCTCATATATTAAAGACTCAGAAAATGGCATTCCCTTCATATAGACTACAGTAGAGGCAGTCTCTTTTACAAAATTTAAGACTAAATTGGATCATTAAACATGTCAGATAATTCTGTTAGTCTTAGGTTTTTTATTCCTAATATGGCATCATTATTAGTAATTCAGCAGTATCCAATGTCTTGAATCAGTGTACTATAAAATAAGAATAAGAGCAGGAATAATAATAGGAAGAAGAAGAAGAAGAAGAATCTCCAATTATGCCCCTTATGAACACTAGGGAAAATACTTTATCGAGTATTCTGTTTTCCACTACCTTTTTCGGTTTTACCACTTGTATTGCTCTTATTTTGTCCTCAGCAAATACTCAGGAACTAAAAAATAGTTTTTAGAAAAGCAGAGAGTGACATTTGTGGCCCTGAGCCTGCAAGTTCAGCACAGAGTCACTCAGCTGAGCAACTACCTGGAGGTTAATTTGATGCTTTAATGCTCAGCACAGGTTTTTCTTATTTTCACAAAGGAAGAATATTTTAACACGGCCCAGCAACCATCTCTTGAAGTGAGCCTCAAGTTGTCTCAAAGTCCTGGAATTTCAAAGAGCATCATTTTGTAGCATGAAATTTTGAAAATAAGAACTTTTCTAATAGTGTTTTCAGATCAAAAGAAAATATTCAAAGTAATCTAATCAGAAATGTTTCTGGTTTCCAATTCAAAAAATATTTGGGTCCTGGACTTTTTGCAGAATTTTCAAGGAACAGAGATCACTTGAAGATATACACTGGAAGGAAGGAAAGATATCTTTGTTACTATCTCTGCCATAGAGTTTATTTATATAGCATTACATGGTTAATTGAATAGCTCATGTAAAAGTTTTTACATTGAAATATGGAGTCCATATTGTTCAAAAATATTGCATTAATGAGCAGAAGATTCTCAGGATAAGGGTGTAGAGATTTTTAACACAATAAAATGCCCCAGCTCGATAGAGAGATGCAGAAATTGGAGGGCAGCTGTGTTTCCATTTCTGGGCTCTCCTTATACTGTTCCATGGCAGGAAGGGATCCACGGCATGTCAGGCTGATGTAATCCACCACTGCCAGTTTACTGATTTCTGATTCACTGCTTCTGGAACTGCTCAAGAGACTGAACTCTGTCTCATTGCCTTGGACACAAGACAGCTCACAGCTGTCTGTAGAATGACAGATTACACATAGACTGGAACAGACTTCTGAAGGTCCCCAGTGTGTCTCTTCTCAAAGAGAAGTATTTGCAATGCTGAGTAAGTTTATCTATAGCTTCATTTGGCTGATGACCTCCGGTAATTAATATTCAACCTTCATTTAGCTGATAACCTCCTATATTAATATTCAACCTACTCCAATCTAGAAGGACTCCAGCAAAAGGTTTACAAACTTTTCCCAACCCCATCACCAGTGTGTTATCTGAAGCTCACAAACTGATACTTTTGGACATTTTCCCTTCAGAGAACCTCACCTTTTCAAGAAATATATGGCTCAGACACCTTTTTGACATCACTGCAGGTTGTAGAACAGGTATAGGATAACTCCTTAGACTCCTTTTCAAAAGGTTAAACAAGCACTGCTGTCTCGAACTCTCCTCCTTAGGCATATGCATCTTTCATCTGGATCCTTGCCAGTTTCTCCTCATCCTTCATGGGTAGCCCAAACCTGCATCGAGGGCTGCAGCTACAGCCCTGCTAGTGATGAACAGAGTGAGCATGGGGCAAGGGCCCACACTTGGCACACTGGTCTAATGCAGCCCAAGTGCCTGGCATGCTTCATGTGCACCAAGAGTGTGCTGGTGCCTCACATTTGTACAGTGGGCACTCACTGTAACCCTCACTCCATGACCTGAGTATATGGTTATCTGCTCAGAACAAAAGATGCAAGTTTTACTCTGAACAGTCATAATTTACATTGGAATTATCTTTTAAGAATTAACACAGAAAAACTGCAATTTATGTGTGATTTTTCAAGTTTGGACTTGATTTTCCTAAATATCATACAAGTCCTTACTGTCTTTGAGACCTAAAATCCATTTAAAACAATGAAGTCTAATTGATTATCTTTATAAAAATAACTAAAAGTCATTAGGCATCCATCCTCAGGACATAGTCTGCCATGATGTTGCAGCCTATGATTTAATTATTCTTTTTCTAAAGTTCATGTGCATCCCTCAATGCCATCATGTCTACACTATTCCTTGGTTTGAGTCATTCTGAAGTGCTATGTTTCAATGCTAAATTTTATTCAGAAGGAATACAAGGACTTTATTCTTTTCTTTCTCTTCTCCCTGATGCCTGAGAAGTCTTCAGTACATAGTAAATTTTTTATACCCTTTACAACTGCTTTTTCCAAAATATTGTATACTTCAACCTTCTTACTAATGGGTCACAATGGTGCAAAGAAATGTTTCCAAAAAAGCTGTTTGGAGGAAAAAAAAAAAGGCAGAATAATTTTCACCAGTATGGTCACTGGTTTCAAAATGAATGCATATCTTATGATCACTCAAGATGTGAAAGTGCAGCTAGTCTATTTTTTCCCCATCCTGTGGAAGTACTAGTGGTCAATACAGAAAAAGAACTTCGTACGTCACCAAACAGATGATGTAATCTATAAACAGAGAAAGGAAATAAATGAAGTAATTACTAGAGATTACCTATTGCAAATTCTGCAATTATAACATTCCTGGACACTAGCAAACTACTTTTCCAAAGAGCTGTAGAATGGCGTGGTCATTTGCTAAGATGTACTTTCTGCAGAGCATTGCTGAGTAATGCAATAGGCACATCATTGTGCCTTGAACCAGAAATATAAAAGAAATCTGTCTACAAAATGTGCGTTGGAAGCTACAAATCATAAAATATTCATTCCTGCTACTCCACAGATGGTTAGATTAGAGTAATTACCAATGTAGCAACTCAGATAATACATTTGATCTGAGGTCTGTAATCATTTTCAAACAAAGTCGAATAGGTTGGCATGCCATGGGTTTCGCTCATTTTGTGATTACACAGAACAATGTTTTCTCATTAACAAGTGTGATCTAGAATTACTTCATATTACATATAAAGGGCCTCTACCAGCACTTGCAAAATCTTCAAAAATCCTACCTAAAGCTTGTCCCTTTTGGCTCCAGTTTCATGTTTACAGTTTTATAATATTCATTTAATTTCATTCCTTCTGTTTGCACTATGGCCTTCCTTTCACATGATATAGTTGTTGGTATTAACTGACTTTTTATTGGTGCTCAGAGTATTCTCAAGTCTTTAAAGAGCTTACAGCACGGTTGCCAAGCACTTGCATCACAAATACTTACTTTCCTTCTTCTTATGAGTGCTCTTACTGGAGCAGAGGAGCAAGAAAAGGACAGGGATTATTTATATATATAATGATCATTGCACATTGCACGTTGCATGTATGAACTCTTTTAATTTGAATGAAATGTGTTGTGAATTAATAAGAAGGTTGAACATTTTTCTTTAAAAGAACACATCTAATTTTGTCAGCAGAATCAGAATGTGGACATGACACAGAGGCTAGCATAGCCCACCACAGCGCAGCATAGCACACACTCATAGCATGTTCTTGTGTGTGCATTACCATTTGGTGAAACATACGATCATTGTCTGTCTTTTGTGTACATTTCATGTCTTATACCACATATGGGTCAGTAATAAAATTTGTGTTCAGCATGTGTTAGGAAGGAATGTGTCAGGAAATGGCAATGTAGTGAGTGATTCAAAGAGCAGAAAAAGCTTTGTGTGATATTTGCATACCTGACAAATGTCTTGAAAATATACTGACCACATGCTAATGACATTTTATTTTTAGATTCAGATATTTTACTTATATTGAAGGCTTTGTACATCAAAATATTAAAATCTTCATCAGAAGACTGACAGAATTTTCCATTCTCTGTAACTCTCTGACAGAGTTTTAAAATTCTTACAATTTGCTTTGGCAATAGATGGAGTCCAGTCAGTAAAGCAGTGATGTTCAAATCAGGGCTAACAGCTACCATCATATATTAAAATGTAAAAAGATGTAATGTTTCCTCTAATGATTTAATAGATGATCCCATACTTGTTAGATTTCTGACATTTTATAGTATTAGACACAGCCTCAGAGAAGGAAAGAGGCAGGTGAAAAGAACAAAATGAGCACAAGGACTTCACTAACATGAGGAATGAGTGTAACAAGCATATGTAATGTCACCTAGCCAGCAGGAGTCGAGGCCGTGCTAATGAGAAGGGAAGACTTTTTTCTGCTATTGAAAACTCTTTTCTCTTCATAAAATTAGCTACCACATTCTTCTTCAGAAAGAGTTATCTGGAAAAACATAAAAAGGCAAAGAAAAAAAAGCTCTTTTCTTGGATTTTTAACAATTCCATTTCCAGGAGAACCAGAAATAATGTAAAAATATGGATGTGTAACCAAAAACATATTTGAAACAAGAATATTGAGCCAGAGGATGTAAAGGCAGTGTGTGTTTAAATGGAAATACATCCCTTCAAAAAAATCAGAAACTTTGAAGTAGTTTGCTTTATTTTGTATCTTTCATAAACTTTTCAACCTTTTATAAATCTTTTAACCTGTATACTCTATAGCCTTTTTGAGCTTACAAGAACCACTTTACACTGCTAGGTCCATTCCTTCACATTGAAGCATGTTAATATTTCTGAGAAGATAACCACACCAAATCCTCAGGGTGTGTAGATCCACCCTGTGAAACTAATACTCTTCCTTTGAGCAGTGCATTTCTGGAGGAATTTTCTCCCAGACCACAGAGGACTAAATGTAGAATTGTACTGTTCATTATCATGCTGCAGTTATTCTCATTCTAAACATGCCATTTGGTACTGAAGGTTTGCTCTACCTATATGTTGCTTGAAAAACAGACAGACAATAGGCATTGGAACCTATGACCTTGTATTTAATCTTCCTTCTTTATAGAGTTGGTTAATGTAGTTGAGTTTTGGTAAGCCTGTGAGAAAAACATTACTTCTGAATAAGAAATTGATAGATAAAGCTGGGTGATTTGATTAGCTAGAGAAGACAGTTTAGACAGTATAATATGTCAACAGTATCTGTTCATGTGACCCGTGGACTTCCCTTTGTCATCCTATGCCTGAGAATATATGAAGGGGGCTGGGGAGGCAAAGGGACGTTCAACTGTCATCACTGGCACCTTCTCTGACCATTACATCATCATCAAATGCATTGGAATTCTCATTTGATTCAGATTTTTCCTTCATGTCCTGTGCAGTCCTAGATGCATTTTCATAACTACATATCTAGGTACAGACTACTTTCTAGGAGAAGTCTGATTCAAGATCAAAAATTTGAGTACTGTGAAATTTCAGTAAACCCCAGAACTTCTTGAAGTTTTGACTCATTTCAGATTTTGTTAGAGATTCGAAACTTGGGTTTTTTTCATGAAAAGCATCATGATGTTTGTTGATCAGACACTGAAGACAAACATATGTAAGAAAGGGTTGACAAAGCACAAGGTTACAAATAATTATTGAAGCACTCAATAGATCCATGCAAGTGGATCTATAAATTCCTTTCACAAACTTGACTTTAAACAGATCAGTTTGTTTAAAACATGTGTTTTCATATGATTCATATAGAAGAAAAAGAGTACAGGTGATTTCAGCTCCCTAATTTTTGTATGTTTTAGATTTATTGAATTCATAAGGCTGTAAAACTAAGAAACATTATTTTAGGATTAATCACTTCTGCCAAATTTCTGCTATTCTATATCTCACCTATTGTAGTTTCCTGAAACAGGTGAGAATAAGGGATAATTTTCTAGATTGCATAGAGACAAATATGTTGAAAAATAAGCACAATATGACAAGGAAAAGCACCTCAATATGTGATACGAGGTAATGTAGAATTTGGTTATGTTACAGTGCGATAGCTTTTGAAAGTACTGCATACAATATGTGGTAGTGCTCACATCCAAAGGAGCCAGGAAAAGCATCAGGGGAGATCAGAGAGAATGTGAGAATGTGAGAATGAATTCTGAAACTGTAGTTGCTCCTGTGTCTCTTGGGCCATTGCCTACAGGTGATGAGCTGCAAGAGAGAAACTTGTTAGGTCCTCTGGTGCTGCCCTAATTAGCAGTTGACTGCAAGGACATATAGGGTAAGTTTTGACTGAAATCCACAAAGGTTCCTGTGTGTGAGTGTGTGTGTGTGTCTTGAAGTGCCAGCTTTGAACTATGTATTGCCATTTTATCCAAGTGGTTGCTTGGACGCTTGTACGGCTCACAAATCTCAGGGAAGAGTCTTACATAGGCCCTTCCCATGTCACATTTCTTCTAAGGACTCTCTGAACTTTATGCTTCTGTAAAGACAAGTAAAAAAATCAAAAAAAGATACCACAAATCTTTTCTCATTACCATGCTGAATTTCCTTTTGAGAAGTTTTTAGGATCAGTCTATTATTAAATGAAGATATGGCTCCAGGTGTCAGGTCCACAGATTTTTCTTCAATGTCAGGTCTGGCAGGATGGCAGATACATCAGTAGGTAGATTTAGAGAGGTGAGAAAGGAGCACTGAACAAATAGACATGAAAATTAAAGTATCAAGGTAGAGCAGAAGAGAAAGGAGAACAGACTGGGACAAAATAATACAATAATACTCCTAGCAAAGACGAGATAAAAGAAGACGATGGATTAAGCAGAAGGAGACAGAGAGGAAGTGAAAATGTGATTGGGCTACCAAAAAGAAAATAATAAAGATAAGAATGCAGAATGGATGTGAGCATAACAAGGAGACCAAGGAGAATGAATGGAAACTACAAAGGCAAAAAACATAGCCAAACAAGATAAAATTCATAGTAGTGATTTTAAATTGTGTTTGGGAAGCAAGAAAATAAAAAGGAAATTACAGAATGGGTTTAGGAGGGGTAGGTCATGTTTAACCAACCTGGTCACCTTTTATCACCAGGTAACCCACCTAGTGGATGCAGAGAAAGCTGTAGGTGTTGTTTATTTGGATTTCAGCAAGGCCTTTGACACTGTCTCCCACAGCATACTCCTAGACATGCTGGCAGCCCGTGGCTTGGACAGGAGCACTCTTTGCTGGGTTCAGAACTGGCTGCATGGCCGGGCCCAGAGAGTGGTGGTGAATGGTGCTGCATCCAGCTGGGGCCAGTCACCAGTGGTGTCCCTCAGGGATCTGTGCTGGGGCCAGCTCTGTTTAATATTTTTATTGATGACATGGATGAGGGTTTAGAGTCTTTCATTAGCAAATTTGCAGATGACACTAAGCTGGGATCGTGTGTCGATCTGTTAGAGGGACGGAGGGCTCTGCAGAGGGACTTGGAACGGTTGGATGGATGGGCAGAATATAATGGGATGAAGTTCAGTAAGTCCAAGAGCCGAGTCCTGCACGTTTGCCACAATATCCCCCTGCAACGTTATAGGCTGGGAACAGTGTGGCTGGACAGTGCTCAGGAGGAAAGAGACCTGGGGGTACTGGTTGACAGTCGGCTGAACATGAGCCAGCAGGTGCCCTGGGGGCCAAGAAGGCCAAGGGCATCCTGGCCTGTGTCAGGAATGGTGTGGCCAGCAGAAGCAGGGAGGTCATTCTGCCCCTGTACTCGGCACTGGTGAGGGCGCACCTTGGGTGCTGTGTCCAGTTCTGGCCCCTCAGTTTGGGAAGGACCTTGAGACACTTGAGCGCGTCCAGAGGACGGAAACGAGGCTGGTGAGGGGCCTGGAGCACAAACCCTGTGAGGAACAACTGAGGGAGCTGGGGGTGTTCAGTCTGGAGAAAAGGAGACTCAGGGGTGACCTTATCACTCTCTTCAACTTCCTGAAGAGTGGCTGTGGTGAGCTGGGGGTCGGTCTCTTTCTCCGGGCAACAACAGACAGAACAAGAGGACACAGTCTCAAGTTGCGCCAAGGGAGATACAGGCTAGAATTAAGGAGGAAGTTTTTCACAGAAAGAGTAGTCAAATACTGGAATCATCTGCCCAGGGAAGTGGTGGAGTCACCATCCCTCAATGTGTTTAAAAAAGACTGGATGTGGCACTTGGTGCCATCATCTAGTTGAGATGTTAAGATCATCGAGTCCAACCAACATGGGTTGGACTCGATGATCTTAAAGGTCTCTTTCAACCTAAAAATTCTGTGATTCTGTGATAGTCACCAAGCCTACAGCAGAAATGTCAAAAAATAAATCCAAAAGAAAAAATAAGTCAAATTGTTATGAGCTTCTTTTTATTAGTAGTGGTTGTGTATCATTCAATCACACATAATCCTCTAGTTCTGCGAATTTCAGGAACACAGCAAATATTCTTAGATTTTTTTTTTTGTATTGGCTTTCCAGATCAGTTTGATTTCTTTAGACATAGAACTGGTAATGAGTCTCCAAGAAATGGATGCTCCCCTTAATTTCTGAATACACAAAACTACTAAAGCTGCTCAGAAAAAAGTAGAATGACTTTGACCTCTTTTCTCTCTCTCTTTTTTCTTTGTTTTGTTTTGTTTTGTTTTTTAATCTGTAAGTTTCTCTCCTTTTGTTATATAAGAGTTCTTGAAGGGCTAAAAGAAATACCCCTCTTATCTCTGCCATATCTGGAATAAGAGGTTCTGCTCTAGTGAAGATGCTCGAGACAAGGGATGTGGAAAAGGAAAAGCTAACTAAAAAGTGGAGCTGTGTAAATTAGGTTTGAACTAGAAGTGACATTTGGGAGATGTTCCTGTACTTCTGGGTAATAAAACCCAGCATTCTTTCCCATCATCCTGTGAAAGAAAAATCCATTCCCTTTTTTCCAGTTGTGATCACTTAGTAATGTAATTGTTCTAGTGGTAGACATATTGCAACTGTGATTTGGAGAACTGGAGCATGCAGATTGTATGGGCAGGTGATCTTATCTCTTTGCCTTTTGCTATTAATATTTTAGCCAAAAAGGTGTCGTACACATTAGAAGGTGTTTCCAAAAAGTTTCCTGAAAACAAATGCCTAGAAAAAGATCCAAGTTGTAATGTTATTTCAGTGTAACCTAATATGAAGGATCTGGACTCTTTTATGATGTTCTGTTATCACTTAGCCTTTCTGAGCTAGTTGGGACCATAGGGAAGTACCACATAGATGTCCAGAGGTGAAGCAAACACATTTGTGTGGTCAAACCTTTTAATGACTGTTGTCAATTCAATATAAATTATTTGAATTTGACTTCATTGTAAATTTTAAATCTATTTGAACATCATTTGCCTGCTGTATTAACAGCCGAAGAGCAATTTTTTTTTGACGCTGCATTGCTGTAAGGCAAATATTGGTTGAAAATTTTAAAATTATTTTCCTCAGTCTTTTAGGCTTACGCCAGCTCTTCTGCTTATTGATTCCAACTCATGTTTAATTGTTTATCCAATCTGTGTAGGTAGCTTGCGCTAGGATATATCCAGGTACTATGTAAACACTTGGACTGAAACGTTTCTGGAAGGCACAGGTTTCATGTGGAGTTTCTTTCAGCCATTGTTAATACATCACGCTGCTGCATACTCTGCTTGTCCCATGGAGCATGGCAATAGCCTAGAAACTGGACTTCTAAGACAGACTTCTTGAGCTAAGGACTTTCTTTATATTTCTTTAACTTACCAGAACCACAAAATTCTCATACAAATTTCAAGACACATTAAGCCTCTCAAAAAAATTGGAAGGAAATGCTATTTTGCAGTGCTTCAAATACAAATGAATAAGGCTTATTAGTCAATTTCCCCTCAAAAATCATAGTTCATCATATGTATTTAGGTTAAAACTAAGGTCAGATTTGATCAAAATGTAGTTTAAAGCCAGCTAAGTTCTTGTTACTGCATCAGTATTGTTACTGAGCTTCAGAACGGTTTTATCAATTATCCGCTGACAATTAAAGGAGATTTTCTGCTAAATACCTCAAGTGAACAATCCTTGCATTAAAAGGCCCTGTGTAAAATAACCTCATCTGTTGAATTAATAGCCTGTATCTGGAACATGTCATCTGTTTGATGCAATTAAAGTTTTTTTACACTATGGAGCATTTGTGCAAAATGGTCTGTGTGCCTTTCCATTCACTATGCACTAACAAACACTTGTAGGAACTCTAACACAGCCAAATCTGTTGATTTGTATTTTTGGATTTGTTTGTTTGTCAGTCAGTAAGGGAGCATTGAGTTTACCACTCACAGAAGCCATTATCCTAGGAGAATTTTGTAGTTATAAAGGTAGCTCTTGTCTGCAAGCAGCAGATCCTTTGCAGGCTGTTCACAAGGCAGTGGTGAGAAACAAGTCTGAAGCCTGTCATAGGAATTGTCTACTGCTAAGAGTCTATTGTCTCATTATCTGAGATAGGCACATGCAAACCTGAGGTATGATGACCAGCAGAGAAACCTGCTAATTTGTGTTACCCACCATCTGCAGTACATCTAGGTCCAGGAAGATTTAGCCATCTGTGGACCTGGAGAGTAGGCCTTGATCATGTAGAGGCTGCTTGATCATGCAAATACTCCTACTTTCCTGAAGCCCTGTTGAACCCTTCCAGCTCAGTGATGCCGCACACATCCCTGTAGATGCCTAGGGTAGGCTCAGGTTTTCTAGGAAGGCTGAGAGCCCTGTTTCTACGCTGCACAGATGAGCAGTGTGTGCCTCGTTAGGAAAAGACGTTGAGCTGTCAGGTTGACTGCTCATGCACCGTGTGAAGGTTTGTGCGGACTTACTCTGCCCCTCCTCTGGGACAGCTTGAGCTCTCTCAGTATGTCCACAGTCTTATGTGTAACCTTAATCCTGATGTTCTTCCATTGCATCCAGCCTCTGGAGATCTGGCTCTCCAGCTGCATGTTGTGCATGAGGTGTGACACATTTCCAGCTGTACATCATTTCTGTGCTGGCCGCTGTGCAGTAACTCCTCCAGCCGGACGGATGCAGGCCCCAACATCCCAAACAAGTTCAAATAATTACCAAATTCTGCAGTCAGAATTTCCAGGTAGAAAAAG
Organism: Zonotrichia albicollis; assembly: GCF_047830755.1. Lineage (NCBI taxonomy): Eukaryota > Metazoa > Chordata > Aves > Passeriformes > Passerellidae > Zonotrichia > Zonotrichia albicollis. Next base: position 2,344,984 of record NC_133860.1, on the reverse strand, counting down.
GAAATTATCGTTGGACAACTCACACGAAAATATGAGTCTGGCCTGATGAAGGAGCAAAGGTGGCCAGCAGGAAATCAACTCAGATGTGCCTACCACCGTGCAGTGTTATGATACTGAAATTAGACACATTTCTGCCAGGTTGGTCAACTAGAGAGCCTCTGTTTTATCTGACTGAACTCAGGGCTGAACTTACGGATAGTATACAGCATAGTGATATTTCCCAGTTACTCCTAAAACCATGCTTAAAAACATGAGTAGTAAATGCATTTTGTAGTAAATGAGGCATTTTATTCACTTGTTGGTCTATAAAAATGTGGGTAACTCATGCTTAGCTCTTCACTAAAAGAAGTAGTAATAATTTATAAGGCAGTTATACATTATTTATAAATATACTCACAGTATAAAATATTAATGTTTTTCCAAGAACTGGGAAAACAAAATCGGGCTTCCGCAAAGTATAGTAGATATTTTTTAGTCCCTTTTCACACAACACAGACATTTATGCAGCTTTTCATTCCTTCCATTTCCAAATGCATTCATTTTTTCTAGTTTATTATTTTAATTTACATATTTATGCATTACAGCTATGTCAAGGGTAAAATGATGGGGGGTTTTATATATTAACAGGAAGGCCTACAAGTGCTATTTGGTGTATATTGGGAAAAATGTTCTGATGTGTACATACTTTCCTGGAATCACAATTGTCGGAAAGTCACACTGGCTCTGCTGCTGACCACAAAAGCAATAACACAGTAACGAAGCTTTAAGTTGACTACATAAATCTTTTGCACAATATTGCAGTCTAATTTCATCAGCAATACCTGACACTGTGAAATACTAAGCAGTCTAATCTACGCTACAAAAATCCATACTTACTGAAATACTCAAAATGCAATTATTATTTTAGAAATCAGTATAGTGATGAGCCCCAGGTCTTTGGTACTTTCTTCTTTTTGTATGAATCATCATATTGAATGAAAATAATGACTTATTTTTCTGTATTCTATTAATGAAGTCATGAGAGGCTACCTATACTTTTGGATTTATAGCAGAAATATCAAGAATTTAATATATGAAGAGCTTATTAAATAGTAATATGCCAGCTGTATGAGATGTTTCCCACATACCTGCTATTGGATACAAATTTAATATTTCTTTTGAAAATCTGAGAGAAAAAAAATCTCCTGTCTGTCTAAAAATTATTTTTAATAACACAGAATAAAAATGCAGAGACTACTCTTAAGTTGGAAGACCTTTGATTTTGCAACCAGCTATTTTTCATCTTGAACTATTATTTAACTAAGTCATAAACATCACAGTAATAACACATTAGTCAGCATTCACAGCCAATTTCAAGTTCACAGATATACTGCTAGACAAGAAGTTTTCTTCCTTCCAAAGGGAGAAGAAAAAAAGGCTTTTTGAAACCAAAGCTCATCCTAGAAATGCTTTAGAAATTGAACTAATTAAATTTGAAAATTAATCCTACATGTAGTTATCAGATGACCATAATTTTTCTGATATTTAAAAATAATTCACCCAAACCTAAAATGTTTCTCTACAAGGAATATTAAATAAACAGCTGATTAATATGTAATATAGTGCCTTCTAGGAAACAGAAAGAAGTACTCAGATATGTAAAAATGTGTTGTACTTTCTGTGTTTGGATGACAACACCAAGTGATAGTCTTTCCTGATAATAGTACATTGCCCTGTACCATAAAGGTTCTTCGCAGTTTCAGATCATGCAATATTTCAGTGTAGTGTGTTAATACAACTCCCTTTCCAGTTAATAAAATGTGAAACACACATTTTTTTAAGGTTGTATACTTTTAGAGTACTTATTAGTCAAAGCAACAGTTTTATTGAAGATAGCCCTACAGGATGAGTGCTATCCTTATTTTTTTTCCCAGACTAAGGCAATTTTTTTGGTAAATTCCACAAAAACACGTGAAGAGAAAACTTTTTCCTTGTTGATTTATTGGACTGCCCATTATAGTGCTTGGCATAAAGTTCCCACCTTGTGGATGTGTGCTAGGAAGCAACAGCTGCAGTACTGTAGTCCAGTTTTATGTCAGCAAGGTTTCGTTTTGGCACTGCCTCCTTTCTGGCAATCTCAGCTCAAGCGAGAAACTCTTCTTGCAATGGTCTCCTTGACATTGTAAGGAATGTATTACCTCTGCATTTGGCATCCTACCTTACAGCCTGCCATTGTCTTTCCAAATGAAGTGTCTGAAACCAAAGGCTCCCTGTGGAGGCACTGCCAGTCCTTTCTTTGCAGACTATTGTTTACTGTGCGTGAACAAGCTGAAATGGAGCTCTTACAAAGAATTTCTCATTCTTTTATTTCTGAGGTGAATTAATGGGAAGCAGATTTTGATTAGCAGTTAAAGAGAGGTCCATCAGATACCTTCTTCTTAAAGTCAGAGGTTCTTGCTTGCATCACATGCCAACGTTCCCCAAATTGTCCCAGTGTTATATTACAGCAAAGCACAGTCAGCTCTCAGTTTTATATCATCATAGTTATAAATGCAGTGTTAGTATAGTCAGTCAGTGTCTTCAGACACACTGAAATTATTCTGCAGACCCTCTACATTAATTTCCAAATTCCTAATATTTAGCAGCAGGGAAGCATTCAGGTATTTTTAGTATCAGGATATCTAAAAGTTCAATTCAAATATCCTCTGCATTTTGGCTGAGAGTTATTGAGCTACAGACATCTTGGTGTAAGTAGATACTTTTTAATTCTGAAATTAATATAATGTCATAACTAATTTAAATATGATTGGGAACATCATAGAAAGCTGAGGATGTGATAATTCCCATTTACCCATTTCTTGAAATTCTGTAGCACTCAAGCAGGCATGACCTTTTGTTATTTCATCATGTCTATTGACTTTCTTTCATGCAGTGGGCACCATTACTGCTCAGAAATTAATTATCATAAATCTGTGGAAGTTCATAACATTAGGATTAAGACAGCTGTAATCAAGAGAATGTTCCTGAAAGCCATAAGTTGATATACTTTGAAGAAATATCAACAAAGTGCTATTAACTGATTTCAAATATTATTTCTTACTCCAAAAATTAACTGGAATAATTTGCCCCCCAAAATAAAGAAATAGTAGATTTTTCCAAATCAAAATTATTTATGGAGAACAATGAAATGTAAAGTAAGAAATAATCTACTTGCTGAAACCAGAGAGAATTTCCCAAATGAAAATGAGCTATAGACATCAAGTTTGTGTTTAAATCTTTATTTTTTGTCTCAGAAAGAAATGTGCCAAAATGATAAAACAGTTTTAGTTCAATCTGGAACTCAATTGTATATGATAAACCAAGGCTCACATGACTTTGGGGGGGGTTAAATTTAAAGCTACATAGTTTCATTGAAGTCTGAATTGGAGAAAAGTTATTTTATTTTACTAACCCCAAATTAGAGGATTGTTTTCATGCTGAATGTATTTTTGAAGAACCAGAGTACAGAAAAATTGCCATCTGATTAACTACAGTGAACACAACCAGAACACTTGCAGAAACCTTTTATATGCCAGGCAACTCTTGTGACTGTAAATTAAAAATATATGTTTAAAAATTTATAAGGAAAATCAAAGGTTGCAGGAGAAATTTACATGTGTTTTCAAATGGCCCAACAAGACAAAAATAGTTCAGCTATTTAGACTAACCATAATTATTTATATTATGAGAATTATTTGTCTGGTAGAAAACGCTGGGAATGAACAGAATTCCAGCAGAAGGACAGAACCTGACTCAGGAACAGTTTGAGATTCACAACACAGCTGCAATTATGATGATTGGTGAGCATCAGAGCATAATTTCAATACAAAGTTTTCCCTTGTAGTCTTACAAGAAGACTGTAAAGACTTCGCTCCTCTGATAACCAAAAACCTTCCAAATGCCATCTAAAACTGTTAATTTCTAATGTGCTGTATGTCATGGTGGTATTCAGTCATGGAGTCTTTTCTTTCCTAATTTGCTAAGGAAGATGAGTCAAACTCATTGTATCTTGTTTCATAAGATGACATCTTTATTCCCCATACGCTCCTTTTGGCTTTTTCCTCCATTCATTCCAGCTTGTTCTTTCTGAACAAGCCTGAGCACAGGTACAGATAGTATTTTGGATGGAATTTCTGGACTGGCTTGAACAATGGCACTGAATTGCCAATTTCTTTCTGAAAATGTTTTGCTGTGTGTATTCTAGTAGTCTTGCTATACCAAAGAAAGTTCTCTTTTCATCAGCTTTTCGAGTATTTCCTCCTAATGAGTTCCTAGTTTACAGAAGGATTTATTAAATACCGCATAAATGGCTTTGCATCTCAAACTGTGAACTTTCTCAATTTCCATTAATCCTCAATGTCATCCAGACTCAATTTGTCACATTACTAAGAGTACTGCTTAATATTATCTTATTAGCAGGTGTCTAGATTGGGTAGAACAGCAATTCAGGGAAGTCCTTAATATTATACAAAACATTAACCCTTGATCTCTGTGCAAATTATTCTGTTAATCACCTTGTTATACTCCACCCCTCGCACACTCTTTCATTAGCCTATATTTTATAATTCTACCTGAAATTTTTTAAACATAAATAAGTAGCACACGTTTTACTTAGTTGTATGATAAAAAAGCCACAGACAAACAGTAGAGACAAACATAACAAAGCATGCTGAGAATCCCTTCAGGAAACATAATATTTCCTTCAAAATGGTTCAGGAAATGCCTAGAATATTTTCCTGTTATATATACAAATTTAGGGTTTTTTAATTCTTTCTTAAAGAGTAGTTTATCTAATTTTTGACAGTAATTCAAGTCCTTAAAATTATTGAAAACCATTTGATCTGTGAATATTTCTAGAGCATCTAATCAGGTTTAATGCTCCAGCCTCACAGGCTTACCTTTGCTTTGGAGAATTGTACCCTGTCTAAATCATCAGACATATGAACAGTTGTTACATGGCTTCGTGCAACTTTTTTCAAACCCGGCTATTAATAGTGAAGGACATTATTTTTGTTTTTCCAGTGAAATGTCAGAATTTTGTGCAGAACGTATATAGGTTTTCTTGGAAAAAGCTACTTGAAAAGGAAAAGAAGCTTCTGTCAGGAAAAAATTGCTAATAGAAGATGTTCAGCTTCTGTTGCCTGAGTCCTTTTGAATGCCCCAATCTCAGCTGGTCAAGAAGTGAATACCATAAAAGCTTTTTCAGCTATGTTAACAGCAGCCTGGCATCAAACTGCCTTTCTCTAAATCCACACAACTTTCCTGGCAGTCCATGTTACAACTTCTGCAGAGGGCTCCCATGTATTTACACCACAAGTGCATTAAATTAATATGCCTCTCCTTTGGTTAAGCACTAGTTCAGCTCTCTTTGGAGCAGTATACCTGGTGTGGGGTCTGCAAATCAAGGAATATGCTGAAAATTTGAGAGAATTCAGAGAAAAACTGTGAGACTGACTAGAGTTAAAAAACAAATATAGAACTGACTTGCAAGAGAATGTGTTTGTTTTGTTGAAGAGAAGGTTAAAGCGCTGCCAAGCTGCAACCTCAAAGTGGATCCCACACAGCAGGAAAAATATCATAGAGGTAATTTTGAAACAGCAAGCAAAGCTATTGGAAGACCCAATGATGGAAAGCTGACATCATGCAAAAGCTACACTACAAGCAAGATTCCAGTCTTGATTATGAACATGTGAGGAAGACATGCAGTAGTTTCTTTATGATTTCAAAACAAGATTTGGTCTTTAAAAAAAAAAAAAATCATGGTCTATTTAAACATAACTATTGTATTTGAAATAGAAGATAATTCCAGAATATAATGGTTTATGCAATGAAACTGAGGAGATGGCTACATTGGTCCCATCTGTCCTCAAAATACCTGATTTACTGAATGCATTTTCTCTGACATTACACTGTACACTCATAATGCAGTTATTTCAGTCTGATTTTTTTTTCTTCTGTCTTCTGTTATGTCTTGTTTGCCTTGCTGGCTTTGCATTTTTTTTATTTCTTTTTTGTTGCATTTATTTACTTATTTGTTTTGTGTGTGTTTGTGGTTTTTTTATTGGCTGGTTGTCTGTTTTGTGTTTTTTTTCGTTTGGTTTGGTTTGTTTCTTCCTTTCTTTTGCTCCAGGAATTGGCCAAGGGGTTCCAGTGGTGGCCCTTATTGTGGAAGGAGGTCCCAATGTCATCTCCATTGTTCTGGAGTACCTGCGAGACACTCCCCCTGTTCCTGTTGTGATATGTGATGGCAGTGGCCGAGCATCTGACATCCTTGCCTTTGGCCACAAATATTCTGAGGAAGGAGGGTAAGTAATTTCATGACATATGTTCTTTCTCTGTCCACAGGTTCAATTCCATGGTAAAGCGGAGCACAGGAAATTATTAACAATATTGCACAGAAGCAACACCTACTTCACATGGCCATTTCCATCTTTGATATGGGTGAAATGCTGAAGGTATTCAGAACATAACAAAATAAGCCTTAAAACAAGCTTCATCTCTGAGTTTGCTCTGCTTCAGGCTGGAGAGTCCCAGCTCCCTCAACCTTTCCTCATGTATGAGGTGATCAGTCCCTCCATCATCTTAGTGGCCCTGCTCAGACAGGAACAGCTACTCCAGCCCTGGAGAAAGCTACTCTGCAGTATGTCACCACCATACAGGAGATTGTTTATGATGGAAAAAAACTAATCTGAGGACCCCTTCTTTCCATCCTCTTGCAGAAGTTTGGCTGTGCTCTTGGGTCTGTTTCTTGAATAGGTCTTTCCCACGCACCAGTTAACAAGGACTTGGCCCTGCCTCATAAGGGATCAGTTTCAAATAAGGCTACAGGCATCCTAGATCAGCAGAGTAGCAGCATTTCCACTAGAAAATGCTGAAACTTTCTTGGTCCACAGCCTTGTGGCTGCCCTAACCTGTTCCTTGCCTGACAGCCACAAGCACCCTCAGAGGGTTTCCAGGTGCTCAGCAATGATCATGGACTTTTCCTCTCAGAAGTTCCCAAATCATAACTCAGTCTGATGCCCAGACTAGAAAATAACAAATAAAGAGAAGATTTAACAATTTAAAAATATAAATCTGTAAACATTGAGCTCTAGACCAAGCAGTATTACGTCTTTTAGAGCTAAATGTGATCATGAACTCACTCAACCTAAAACTCCTACTGGGAAACAGATCGTTTTCCACAAATGCTTAAATCCATTTCATATTCAGGTTCATGCTTAGTACAGCATTGCATCTGTGATACATAAGAATGTGGCAGGTTTCACTGAATCTTTGAGAAGTTGTTTCTCTGTTTTCAGTGACCTCACTGATAACACTTCACATAATGTTACTCAAATAAGCTTTATCCTTGTATTTGTTATGTACGTCTACCGTGTCTGTGCTCTCATGTCACCATAAAAAAATACAGGAAGAGACTTAATTAATGTATTTGAATATATAAATGTGGCTTGTATGAAAGGCATTTTACAAGGACCTGTAGTGACAGGACAAGGGGCAATGATTTTAAACTGAAAGAGGGTAGCTTTAGACTGGATATAAGTAAGGTATCTTCACTGTGAGTGTGTTGAGGGACTGGCACAGACTGCTGAGAGAATTCCAACCCTGGAATTGTTCTTGGCCATATTGGATGGAGCTCTGAGGAACTTGGTTCAGTGAAATGTGCCCCTGCCCATGGCAAGGACATTAAAATTGGATGATCCTTAAAGATCCCCTCCAACCCAGACCATTCTATGATTCCGTGAATTTTTGATGCTGCGGTTCTATTTCATCATCACAAACTCCTGCCTGTAGAAAAGGCAAGTTATAGTATCAATAGAGGCAGAACATGCAATTTCTTACCGGAAACCCTCATATCTGGCTTTTTGAAAGGTATTTTTCTGTCTTACTATGGGTCTTGTTAATGTAGGGATGTCGGAGTCCCATTCCAGATTGTTTCCTGCATTGTCGACCAACAAAATTACTCTTTTTTTTCTGTTCACTTTGCACTAAATAGAATGCACAAACTATGAAATTTGCCAAACTAGCCAGTGGAAATTTCTGTGTTCATCCTGGTTCAGAAAACATCAGTCTGGCATGTAGTGATATTTTCAATAATACTAGAAGTAAAACACGAATGCTATTATATTCATTAAAATATTTTATCCAGATGCATTAGACTTCAGCTGTAAATTGGATCCATTTTCCCCATCTCTAGCCTATGTTTGAGTAGTGCTTAGCACTATGAGGAGAATATCAAATAATTGCCATGTTAACTGAATTCAGCTAACAATTTTTCTTTTGGATATAATCTAAGTAGGTTATACAAAACTGTGTTTATTAAACTCTAAATCAAGGTAGTACATCTAAGTTGCCTGCAAAGTTTAATTCTGCAGTCACTGTGTAATCAGACTATCAAATCAAAAGCCTGTTTCAATTCTGGCCACCTGTCAGAAGCAAGGTGTTCTCTGAGACACAGCATATCCTCCAGCTGCTATGGACTGGGTATCTAATTTAAATAATTCAAAACTTAGATCAGTAATGGCAGAAACAAACTCACTTGCATGTTTATGTTATTATGCTTATTTTGCACAATCTTAAATTTTAACTTGCAGCAGCCCAACAAAGATTCATTTTCTACACATAAAAATGTGTGTGTGTGTCTACTAAGCACTGCTGTGAGTTCTGTGAGCTTTTAAATTAGTTTGAAAGTTTGTTTCCATGGGGAAAATAACTATGTCTGGAAATGACAGAGAAAAAATACATCTCTCTGCTTGAGTTTTGATCAGTGTTGTGCCAATCCTTCCATTTAGAGAAATCCTTTAGTGCATTGAGCAGTTGCCTATCTGCCCGACAGGTCCTTTTGTGTTGGGTTTCAAAGAATTGTGCGGTGCCAGCCCTTTCTCCTTATTCTTCCTAGAACATTCCACATAGCAGAAAAATTCATGATTTCTTATATTAATGGAGGTATGGTGCAATGCCAATGCCTGGTGCATCTTTGCAAGGACAGGAGACAAGCTTCAATCTGCCTTTTTAAGGCCTAATTGTAGGCTTTTCTCATGACAAGGCAGACATTTCACTGCCACGGGACAGTGTTTGGATGGGAGTTGTTGCTGTGAGAGCGGCCCCAGAGGAGGAGGAGGAGGCTGCCAGCAGCACCCAGAGCGGTTGAAGCCCACCCTGACGGAAAGATGTCTTTGGGGCAAAACCAGCTTGCGGGTCTCATTGTCTCATCTCTCTCGTTGAAGTTGCAGGGGAAGGTAAGGCGCATGTGCGGTTGTCCACATGTGCAGCTGAATTTTTAGCATTACAAGTGTCAGATGCACAGAACTAACACGGGGGCAGGGTTTAAGTTTATTAGGACTTTAATATCTGAAACTAAATTTTGGTTCCTTGGTCTGGAAAAGTCTGTAACAGAGTTTTAAGAATTCAATAGGTGGCTACATTTCAGTACAAGTAAATAAAATTCTCAGAAGTAATTTAGTAGAGCTGAGTAAATTCCTGGTACCTTTTACATTTTAATGACAAACAAGCTATGTCCACAGTATAACTTAAATAAGAAGGCATCTTAAATGCAACATTCCCCATGTGATAAATTGGTAGAATTATTTGGCTGCTTTTCACAATTGGCCTTGATTTAAAGGTCGGGATTTTCAGGCTCTGAAGCACTTATTTTTTCCTTTACTTGAAAATATGATGAACAGCATTGAGGAGTGAGAACATAAGATCATAAGATCAGTCATAAAAATGTAAATTTCTACTAAGCCCTAAGTGAATATCTTCATTGGTAGTAAATCTCCTTCACATACAACTGGAGTATTTTGGATTGTATAATCAAGGATGGATGCCTTTTCCTTTCATTTACCTGCATAAAAGCAAAAGCTGAAAGTAAAACAAATGCAAACTGCAACTTTATAGGAATGTTTTGAAGCTTCTAATTCTCAGAGATTTTTTTCTTTATTAAGTACTGAATTTAAAATCAGAGAAACAAAACACTAGGTGAGAATTTTTGTCACTTCTTAGAAAAACATTTCCTTACTGAATGAGAAACGACTTGTAGTATTGGAATGCAGTCTCCAAGTTGAAATTATACCTCATTAACTACTCTATCAGTTCTACTCCTGCAAGCAGGAGACTCTTAAGAGTTCAATTTAATGCCATAAAAATTTGCTTCTTGCCTAATGTTTGCAAGGAAATATCAAACATTCTCTGTGCTTTAAATGAGCATCCTCATATGAGAATCATTAAAGATTGCCTTTGGACTGATCTTTCTCTGGATCTGTGATGGCATAGTTTTAGGTTTCAAATCTGAAGAAGATTATTTAAATCCCTTTTTGCTTATATGCAAAATACAGGAATTTTTCACATTGAGCAAAAGGGATCATAATGTATGTATCTTCAGTATCCCCCATGGTCTGTACCACATCACTGGAAATCATTGATCCAAATCATGTCTGAATTAATTTGTAAAATTATTTTCACATTACATATTTTTATAACATTACTTTTCTCTTGTAACAAAGTACTTTGCAAATCAAAACTGGGACACAAGAAAGTCAATTTGTTGACCTTGGGAGGGTCAATATATTCATCTCTCGTTTGGTGAAGAAACAGCCATTCAATAAACTGTGGTCAGGGAAAAATGATGTAGAACAACTACCAGTGCAGGTCTGCAGTGAAAAGGTGATTCTTCGTGAAAGCACACAGAAATCATCCATGTTTGAATACAGTGAAGGAATAATTACATAAAATTTATTTTATTGCAAATAATAATATAATAATAATTTATTTCTTACAAATAATTTATTTTCTGTCTTTTCACAAACAATGATATGCAAAATGTGTGAATTTAAAAATGTGTAAGCCAGTCCTGCAAAGTTGCACAACTTATTTGTAATCCAGTGGAAAAAAAATGAGTAGAACCTCTGGTCATATTTCTGTCATAAGATGTCATTTGTCTAGAGTGCAAATTATAACTGAAACAAAAAATCCCCTAAGCTTCCTAAAAGGAAGGGCAAGGAATACTTTTCATATTCCACTGATATTTTATGGATATATTTACCTTGGGAAAAAAATACTTCAAAAATGAAGAGTTAGAAACTGATTATGTGCAATTCATTAAGTGAATTGTATTATTTAAAGACATTTCAAAGCATTTTGAGAACAATACATTTTTAAAGATCTGTGACGGAGTTGCATTTTGAAGGTGGGCTAGTGCATAATCTTTTTAACTCTCTAGTATATTGTATGATTCCAGTACTAAAAATCTTTGAGGAAAAAGAAAGATAACAAGTTAGTTGGTGGGCTACATGCCAGATTTTTCTCCAATAATCACTACAAAATCATATGCCATGAGTTTGAAAGATTAAGTGAAATGTCTCTTGTCTCCTCAAATATTAAGCATAGCTTAAAAAAAATAATTCTTTCTGAGGAGTAGGCCAAAATGTTGTCATCAGTCTTCTGCATCAACCAAAGCAATGAAGAAAGTTTTGCTTTACTGTTTAATCATCCAGTATGTCTCGGACAGAAACAGAGTATAGCCTTTTTTACTTTGTCAGTTCAGGTTTTTGAAGTGGCCTTTCCTGATTGATCCTAAACAATAAATCATAATAACATAGAAAAGATTTGATTGGAAGGCCTCTTTAGAGGTCATCAAATCTGACTCCTCTGCCCTGGGCAAGCTCATTTTCAAGTAGATCAGGTTGTTCAGAGTCTTCTCTGACCAAACCCCGAACATTGCCAGGAATGGGGCACCTACCAGCTCTCTGGGACACCTCTTTCACTGTTTTATCATTGTTGTAAACAATCTTGTTGTAAGCATCTTTTTATTTGTACCTAATCTAAATCAACACTCCTTTAGTTTTAAAAACATTGTTCTTGTTCTATTACAACAGGCTCTGCTCCTATGTCTGTCCCCATCTTCCTTACAAGGCACCCTACAAGTGCTCAAAGGCATTAATAATGTTTCCTCAGAGCCTTCATTTCTCCAGGCTGAACATCCTCAACTCTTTCAGCCTTTCCTTACAGGAGAGGTGCTCCAGTCATTTGATCAACAACAAAGCCTTCTCTGGATCTGCTCAAGCAGGCCCATGTCCTTCTGTGCTGGGAACCCCAGAGCTGGATGCAGCACTGCACTGGATTCTCATCAGAGCAGAGCAGGGGGACAGAATCCTCTTCCGTGCCCTGCTTGCCCACAGGGCTTTGTGTGCAGCTCAGGACATGATTGTTTTCCTGGGCTGTGAGTGCACACTGTGGGCTCTTGTCCAGCCCTTCACACAGCAGGGCCCCAAGTCCTTCTCCAGAGGCCTGTTTGGGATGTGTTCATCCCTCAGCCTGTGCTGCTCTAAAGTGCTGCCCCAACACAGGTGCAGGCCTTTGCACTTGGCCTTGGGAGTTGTCAGATACCTCAGCCTTTTCTTTGTACATCACCGTGAGTTTGTATGCCTTGCTTACCAGGTGGGGGAAATGCTTTCTTCAACCTTCCTTTTCTCACTGGCATACCTGTAGAAATCCATCCTGTTATTCTTATTCCTTGCCGAGTTCAGCTTCCTCTTTGTCTTGGCTTTCCTCGCCCCATCCTGCATAATTGGGCTGTGTCCCTAAACTCTGCCCAGGTTACCTGTACCTTTTTCACTGATGGTGCATTTACTGGGTTTTTTTAGTTTAACTAGCAGTTCTTCACTCCTCCGTGGTGATCTCTTGCCTTTCTTGCCCTACTTCTTTCACATGGGATGGCTCATTCTTGTGCTGTATGGAAAGTGTCCTTAGAAATATGCCAGCTCTGTTCTGCTCCTTGAAGGCAATTTCCCAGGGCAGCTCTGCTGCCCAGAGAGCCACTTCCCAGGGGGTCCTATTGGCTAACTCCTTGAGCCCATTCAAGGTTTTTTTCTTAAAATTCAAGGTCCTGACTTTTCTGGAAAGCCATACAGCTCAGTTCTGATAATCTGATGTGTCAAAACTATGGTTGGCATCTTCTGAAAACAAACAAACAAACGAACAAAACAGACCCACGCACTCTTAGATGACAATTATGAGTAAATTTTGGTTCTGGAAATAAATGTGAATGTATATCACTCTACTTTAGATGACAGATTTTTGACATTTGCTACCTAAATTCCATAGACTAGTTTCAAACTACATGAGGAAGAAACAGAACAGGTTACACGGGTTTTTTTGTGGCACATTTTGTTTAGGCAGGACCAGGACACTTTCCATGTCAAGTAAGTGGAATTCAGAGAATCATGCCATCAAAATGCCCCAGAAAGGATTTAACTGGCATGTTGCAAAATATTTTTAGAACTGAAGTCTACTAGAAAGATGATAAAAATACTATATTTTACTGACACTATTCAGTTTATGCTGACTTTGATGGAAGTCATAAGTGTGGTGTTTGTCTGGTAAAGTGGGCCCATCTCTTTTTCTGAATCTAAAACTAGGAATCCTTGCTTTTAAAAAGCATGGATATAAGGTGTGTGTGTAAGAAATGTAGTGGTGTTTGCAAAGGAGATAAGTCACCCCGCCACCTGCAAGTCACAGTTGTTTTCCTCACAGTACTATGTGAAATTACTTGTTTAACACAAATTGGATTTCGTGTCTGCCTCACAGATTGAGTCTTTAATAGCATGGAACAGTTTGTGTTTGTCCTGGCTGGACTACACAATTGGGAAATTTAATTTGATATCTTCTAACATTTATAGACTCCCAAGGAATAAAAGTGATACATTTTTGATATAACTGATTTCAGTGCAAACAAAGCTATGATTACTTTACTGGAAAGATTGCTGTTTTGTTTATGTTTTTGATTATAATCACTTCAAGTTTTTGATCTTACGAAGACATTGAATAGGCTTGATGTAGATTTGCAGACCAAGGAGATGTTAAAGAAAAACATTTAGTGGGGGTAGAAAATTGCATAAATCAAATTATGACTACAGGAAGTTTCTGAGCAGCAGTACTTCAACAGATGTTTCACCCTGTAGTTAAGGAAACACTTATTGATTTTTTGGGTTTTTTAAATGCTGCATCTTTCACATGAAGTTTGCTTTTCATGCTGCTTAAACTGATGCTATTATAGAGTTTCTGAGAGCTTTAATTCAAGAAAGAAAAGTGATGGTTGCTGAGGACACAATTCTGCTTTCACTCAATGCAACTTTCTCTTGCTTTCTGTGTGAGTTGGCCTGAAAGAGAGACAATTTCTGTAATGAAATTTCAGATTTGGATTCTACACATTTTTTAAGGAAAATTAGATTATTATAAGAAAGTGGCATGGTTTATATTCCAGAAACTTTGGAAATGTTTTCTGAAATTTTTGAGATTCTTCCAAGTCCGTGTATTTTTTCATATACTTTTCCTGCTCTTTCCTATATTTCACTTTCATATGTTGTTTCCAAGAAAATCAGTTATTTATATGAAAATATAAATAGCTCTTTAGGTTCACCAGGTGATGTTTTTAGGAAACTCGTTCATTGCGAATAACCTCTTTTTTCTTTCTCCATTTGAAGGGTGGAAAATTGCATAGTTCTGGTCTACTTATAAATACAGTGAAAGTACCATTTTGTTTAAATTTGATTAAAGCAAATTTCCAACACCTTCTTTTCAAGAGCCTAAAATCAAAATTTATATCATTTATGACCTACTAGCCTGCAACTCAAAGTATATTAGTGCTTGTCCGGGTATCGGTCTTTCCAAGCTGATTCCCTTGACCACGGAGTCCTTCGTTTCTTCTTGTATTCTTGACATCGGGTGTCGTGTCCCCATGTGCTTGCAACATCCTTGCTTCTGTACAGGAGGTCAGGGTTATCTCTCTTACAATTCCCTCACAGCAAGTCCTCTGCTCCCAGCTCCCGTGCTGTCCACCAAGAGGACTGGAAGTTGTAACTCATCACATGTGGCCTTTTTGTGAGGGAGGCAGGTTGTGCTCCAGGGAAGGAGTGGGCTTACATGCTGCCTAATGCATGAGCAGTAGATGCAGGGTTGCCACCTGTCCAGCATCCCAGGAAATAGGACATCCAGGGGCCAGACTGCTCCCAGATGAAAACAGGAAGTGCAGAGGAAGACTTACTGCTCAGAGGGAGTCTGTGATAAAGTAGAAGACAACAGAAGAAGCCAGGCATGGAAAGAACAGTGATCCATCCACACACCATGGTCTAAAATCCCATGTAAACTCATTTTAATCCAAACACATTGACATATGCCTTCCAGGCTTCTTTTTGAAGCCAAAGTTCAGTTCAACAGGAATATTTACAGCCAAATCAAATTCATGTGGTAGAGAACATATGCATTCCATATGTCAGATCTTCTGTATACTTCCATGCACTTCTTTCTGATTCCCATTTGTTGTCTCTTCTAACAACATGTCTGCTGGAGGTATAAAGACTAGATAATTAAATCAGATTTGAAAATCAGTGGTGTAATGAATATCCTGCAGTCTCATTTGTGCCTCTTCACTGCAGTAGGCCAACAGTGTGCAAAATGAAGTATTTGGTCATTGTTCTCCCAAAGCAGCTGCCCTAAGCTAACAATGGCTTTTAGCTACCTGGTATTTCTCTGCAGTTGCTGCAGGACTAAATATGTTTTTATTTTCTGGCCTAAAGTATGAGACCTGAAGGTTCTCTGATTTTCACTTCACTGGACAACTTATCCCATAAAATATTTCAATTTAGCTAATTTAAAACATTGAGATATAATTTTTAAGTGAGAAAACTGCTGTAGTATAGAAGCATCAAAGGATACATGTTCTAAATTAAATCCCACTATTTTGTAATTTTGACGTTGAGAATTGAAATGTTTCACCCAGAAAAATCCTGAGAAATAGACTTTTCTAAATGAAGAGGTAGGCAGTACTTCTATTTCATATACTATTACTACTTATTTCTGCTGTTAGGCCACTTTTTGCAAGTACTGGCCTTAGCATTGAGGAGGAATATAAAATGGGTTCTCCTGAGCTTCAGAAAGATCAACATGGCCAAACAAAATGTTTTCTTTGAGTGGAGTGAGAAACAGAGAAATTTGTTTGTTTGCTTATGAGGTTTTGTGTAGCATCTGTAGTGAGTGAGTTGACATTCAAACTAAAATCAAAACCACTGACAACAAAAATGTTTCCAGTTTCATAAAATTAAATACAAGTTGAATTTTTCTAACTCACTGATAGAAAGGAGTCTTCAGTTCACTTAAAAGTGTTGGTCTCCCTCAAATTCAGACTGTCAGTGTGGTTCTTGTTTTTGTTAGGAAATCCCACTGAGCTGATAGTTTGAATGACCTTCTGTCATGCAATATGTGGGAACTGGTATGAAAACTTTGTAGATGAGGGGCCTCAGCACAATCAACATTTTCTCCTAGAACAGTGTTTTCCAGTTTATCTCTTATGGTTTCAGCAATTCCTGAGCTTGAAACCTGCCCAAAGCAACATCCAGTGATCTGTTGACTCTTATTTTTTGACCTTTGTCCCTGAAAACAGTTGAAATGAAGTTAAAGTGTTCACTCATGTCTGTTTCTATACTTAATTTTTTCCTTTTAAATTTCAGACTGATCAACGAGTCTTTGAGGGACCAGTTGCTAGTTACCATCCAGAAGACTTTCACATACACCCGAACCCAGGCACAGCACCTCTTCATTATCCTCATGGAGTGCATGAAGAAGAAGGAGCTGGTATGTTGAGTTCAATGAATTGTTTTGATCAAGTCTTTTATGTGCCTGTTGGAAGGTATCAAAAATGTGATCTCTGTTTTCCAGACTCTAAAGGGATATCATGCTGACCTTTGTTTACTCAATGTTTTTGTATTTAAAGTGACTAATGCAACAGAATTGTTCCCTTTTGTAAATTCCTCTATGCTTCATCTGACAACGTAATGTAACTAGTAGGATATAGATATTACTATTTTTCAGTCATCCTCAGGCACATCATAACTACAGTTCTACTTCATGTGACTGCAGAAAGCAGAAAAGGCATAATTATGCATCTGTCCCTGGGATTGTATTTTAAAGACGCTGTAGAGTTGCAGAGGTACCAGGAGGGCTCTTACCTTACTGTGGGGATACATGACATGAAAGGAAAGCAGCTTCTCTCTGAGGCTCATGTACTGCCGTGGCAAGGCTACCCTTGAACACATCCTTGTATTCTCTTGAAGAGTACAAGATCTTTCAGCAGTTTCTTGGAGATCAACAAGGCTGCTTTTGCAGGAATATTTTTGAAGAAAAAGCACATTGAAAAAATTTGCGATTCTAATTTTTAACTGTCACAAACTGACTGGGGATTTCATCTGTCACAAACTGACTTTACAGACATGCTCAAATTTTATAACTTAATCTGTCTTCTAAGGTTTGGGTTTGATTCACATCAGAGCTTCTGGGAACTCCAGGTTGATGATAATGCTGTAAAGTGAATTTTCTGTAACATTTGTGATCCACTGATCAGAAAGTGATTTTTTTAGGGCATCAGCATTAATTATTTTGTGGCCATCTCAGTAGCAGTAGTAACAGTAGTAGTAGTAGTGGTAGTAGAAGTAGTAGTAGTAGTAGTAGTAGTAGCAATAGTAGCAATAATAATATATAATTTTAATAATAATAGCACCTACTTGCAAACCACTGTTCTCCATATAGACATAAAAAGCACACCTATAGATAGAAGATAAAATAAAAGAATGAGGAAGAGAGAGAGGAAGGGAGAGACGAACACAAAGGCAGGAACAAAAATGGAATGACAGATAGAAAGCAGAGGCAGATGTTG
Organism: Zonotrichia albicollis; assembly: GCF_047830755.1. Lineage (NCBI taxonomy): Eukaryota > Metazoa > Chordata > Aves > Passeriformes > Passerellidae > Zonotrichia > Zonotrichia albicollis. The sequence goes on along the minus strand of NC_133860.1, from coordinate 2,327,265 downwards.
AATTATCTAGACTAGAAAAATGCAATTCTTGATTTCTCCAGACATTGAAGTCCAGAAAAGGTTGTCAGGCTTTGAACAAACCCTGCTACTGAGAAATAACTGAAGATTCTGTCCACAGTATTCACATTAAGATTTTTAGTCCAAGCGCAGCTGTGCATTTGTTACAGGTTTTTTTGCAGATATGCAACATCTGTAACCACTGACATTCTCCACCTACTAATCTTGTTATTAGTCAGGAGTTATTAGTCAGGAGATGGTGTGCCCAAAATTAAGTATTCTGAATTTGAATTTGTAACACTAGCCTAATCATATGTAAATATAATACATTAGAACAGTTGTTTCTGTCTAGTACCTAAGTTGCACTCAGGTAATTCCAACGTCGGTATGCTAGGAAGATTTTATGTCTCAGGTGTGGTTGCTAGGCTAATGGTCCTGTAAGACTCACAGCCTCCTGTATGCGTGTAAGAGAAAGGTGGTGCTCATGGTGCTGAGGGCAGCATAACCAGAGGAATTTAATGACTTGGGGTTGTGAAGTACCTCCAGGGGTGAGTGGTGACTTCAAAGATGTCCTTTGTTTCTGCAAAGCTAGATGCTTCACATTGCCACATCTGTCCCAGATTTTGTCCTTCCTCAAGCTTGACCCTCTGATTTGGTTGTTGACTTAAGGAAAAACACTGCTTGATGAGCTGACCTTCATTAGTCTGATCAACTCCTCAAAAAATAGAAGGAAGATGCAACAGATTGTCTCAGAGAGCTCAGCAGCAGATAGATTGACCTAGCTATTTTCTCTGTGTTCGTGGTCAGTGTGCCTGCCTATCTGATTCTGTAGCTGCTGGATTGATAGAGAACAAACTAGACAGTGCAGGAGAGGCTTGTCCTATTTCTGTGTGCCACTAAATAATTGAGTGCAAACAGGGTGCAGCCAGGAAGATGCTCATAAAGTACATCAATACAGATGAATCACAGATGAGGAGAACAAACATAAAATGCAAGTAACAAATGCAAGGAACAAAAAGCTTTCTTGGAAATAATTGTTCCTTCTCTACATGCTTAAAATGTGTGAAAAGTTTGGCATCAGTTGTTATAAACAAAAAATCTGCCTTTTCTTTGTGAAAAAGAAAAGGGTTGCAAAACCAGTCGGACTAGTTGCTGGCAAGGTGAAGTTCTACCTGGTTGTTACTGTAATGACCGGTCGTTTTCGCTAATTCCCCCTTTTGTATTGGTAAAGCCTGCCTGGGGCTAAATTGTACTTCTCCCCAGACAGTGAGTGGAGGGGAGGCATCAGAGAGATTGCAAAATAACCTCGTGACCAGCATGCCATGGGAACCTCATCAAACTTACCAAAAAGACCCCAAAAACAATGAGCCAACACAGAATTTAGAGATCAGAGTGAGTGTAGACGTGAGGAGCAGAGTGCTGAGCCTGCAGAGATCTGAAGACCTTTGTTGCCCCTCACCCTGAGCAAAGACCTCATCTTAAAGCAAGACCCCGACCCGGGAGTCACCGCAGAGTTGCAAAATCGGGGTGACATCCTAGTGCTCTCGTGAGGATGGGACCCCCCAGCTCTGACCCTAGTGAACAAAGCTGTGCAAATTCTCCTTCTCTAAGTCACGACGGAGACTGCACACCTCTCAAACTTCCTAACCCTGAGCTGATAACTTTTAATAAAGACATTAAAAGGAGAAAAATTCTCCTGCCCTGTTTATTTCATCAGTTGTACAAATCTGATGCAAGTGTTGTAGCCAGGGAAAAAGCATAATCATAGCAAAAATTACCTCTTTTCTCAGATCATGAGATTTTTTCAAGCTCTGACATCTTGGATTTCACTCTTAAATAATGATCTCTGAATTCTACGCCCAGAAAGTAGTAGTAGTAGTAGTAGTAATAATAATAATAATAATAATAATAATAATAATAATAATAATAATAATAATAATAATAATAATAATAATAAGTGTATGTTTCATTTACTTGATTAAGTTTAAATTTTCTGTTGAATTAAAGCTGAAGTACACACGATGAATGATAAAGTAAGGCCCTAGAAGGAGAGTGATCTAGGTGTGTTCGATTTGCAAGACAGAAGAATTTTAACTTCTCAATTCAATGAATAATTTTTATGAAATTACGTACTTACCTGAGTTGACATTACAAGCACCACAGTTTTGTTCAGAAATGTATTTGGACCAAGGTGCTTAATGCGGGCTAAGGTACAAAAATCTATTTAAAATGAAGTAGACTACACATATCTGTGTACATATAGCTGTAGATTACAAGGGTAGGATACTATTTTATAGCTTATTTATGGAGATTCTCTATTGTCATGTTTACATGTAATTCTTTTAAAAAGATTCTACCAAGACCTATTTTATGCTAAAAAAAGAGCATGAGGGGTCACCACAGCTAAGTAGTCAGAAAACAGGTTAGGAGACTTCAAGCCATCTCTGAAAAACACATTGTGTGGGGTAATAGTTCAGAAGTCTGTTTTCAGCTTTCAAAGGAGTATTTACTTCTGTCTCAATAAAAAAATTAGTCTTAGTATTTTCCCTTAAAGATAGTAAACCTGGTGTCTGAGTTTTCTGGCAAATACAGGCTGCTCTGCTCTTTGGGAACACTTAATTTTGCAGCTAGGACTGGCATGTTGCTGGAGTGCTTTTTTCACAAATCATTATGGGGATTTCTCAGAAGCCAGAATGCATTTTCCAGCAAGCTGCATGGGTCTGTCTGTGGAGCCTCATTGGGCAGCCGCTGGGAAAGGCCACTTTGTCAAGCCAAAAAGGTCTGTGTCCTTCAAAACAACCAGACCTGTGGCAGTGAGAGATGTTTGTCATAAAACTAATTATTCCAAAATAGTGTTTTGAGATTAAATACACCTAATCTTTTATTCATTTAATAGAAAATGGAAATTGTTGTGAATCAGGATAGGTCCCATCTAAACACCTTAGTAATAAAAAATGGCACATTAACTCCAGCAGTAATGTGCCACCTGCTGGGTAAATTTGTTTTTTTATTACTACCATGGCCATTTTCCACTTAATTTGTTTCCTTGAATAGTTGAAGTTTCAGTGACTACATTAAGCAAACTGATAGCATCATTGCCTGCTACTGCATTACAAGGAGGAATTGCAGAATAAGGAGTGTGGTCAGTGGGCATAGGTTTGTGTGCATGCATTCATTCATGGAACACATTTCCACCAAGAGGCAAGAGATACAATTTGATTAATTTCCCACTAAAAGAAAAAAAATAAAATCCCATCTCTAGCTCACAGCAGCAAGTAATAGATATTTTCCTCTTGCCTCTAGTGTTCCCTGTTGTTCCTGTACCACAGTGTATGGTTGCTGTGGCAATCATGATGGCTGCTCAGGGACAGTGCAAACCTCACTTCAGCTTTGTGCTGCTGATGGATATGGCAGTAGGTAGTTCCAGATGACTGAATGTGCAACTTGCAGTTCTGGTGCTGTCAGATTGAAACAAAGGAGGTGTCATGCTGTAGTAACTGAGCACATTGCGCTGAGATCAAGACTGCCTGCATAATGCAGGTGCTTGCTATTTATTGTGCTTTTATGTCAAACAGAGGTGGATCCCCATTTTCCCAAAATACACAGTGCATGAGAAAGGCAACCTTGCATGGCCAGTATTCAAATGCCAATATTGCCAGACTTTTGTAGGGCTTTAACTCTTCTTAATTACTTACACAAAGTACTGGGAAGCTGTTGAGTCATTGTTGAAAAAAGTTGTTTGATTTACTCTGAGCAGTGCATGGGGAAAAAAAAAACAAGATTCTTGGGAAGTTCAATATCAAACTTTTACTTGCAAACTTTAGAACTTTTAAGGTAGAATAAGATACTTGGCTAATTTTAAAATGTAGCAGTTTTGGTTAGAAATTCAACAGTATAAAAGCATAAAAATTAACACTTACGAAAATGTATAAAGGAAAGGAAAGAAAAAGAGAGGATAAGATTAGAAAGGTGTATATTCACCGCCTGTGGGTCCAAAGATGAGACCTGATTGTTGCAATTTCTGTGTCTGTTGGTTGAAGTGATGTTCGCAGTCTCCATCCATTGGGGCTGGGGGAAGGCCATGCAGCACAAAGTCCAGTGGGTTGATACTACAGTCGGGCTCCATGGGAATGTCCCACTCCTCTGCTGGAGTAGGGAATTTTACACAGTAATGTAATACTGTGGATCATGGGACACAACAGCGTTACAGTTGCCTCTTAATTCCGTGTAGTTGAGTCAATTATCAGAAAGGATGAGTACTTCCAGGCTATGTGGGAAGCTGAGCCACCTGTGTAAGGACATTGGCATGATAAAAAGCACTATCCCACCTCGCAGGATTTGTCTCCTTTCAGCCTCTTCCCTTATCTTGTTCACCACTCAGCTGTAGTGTCCAGAGTTTTGTGTGCACCCCTTTTGCACTTACATGGAGCATCGTCAGCAAAGCATCCTCAGCTTTTGCAAATGGTTGTTTGAGTCATCAACATTCCAGCATCTCACAGTGATTTAGCAGTTTCTTTGCATGGACTACCAATAAGGCTTTACTGATCCTTGATGGCTTCAGATCTGAGTGACTGAAAAGGCTACTGCAGCAAACCTCTCCGTGTTTCTGGAAGAGTTTATACAGGGAAGAGTTTGACTTGCTCATATACTAGCTGCAAAAAACTGCTGTTGTACCTTTTAGCTGGATGTGCAAGTTCAGCGAATTCACATGCTAATTAAATGCTGGCTGCAACTGTTTATTAGTATACACTTTGATCTGAATTAAATATTAGCTAAATCAGATGGACTTTTAAGAATTTACTGGCATATTGTTGCATTGTTTCTTTGGCCCTTCCCAGAGATTAGAAGTTCATTTAGTTCTGAATTTTTTAAGAAATTTTTCTTCAGAAACAATAAAATCATTTCAGCTAATGTTTTTTATTACTCACGCCATTCTTTTCTCTTAGAGAGGAACTTGAAGAGGGTTTGGTGGCTTCTCAAACAGTAAAAGTCAACTGTAACTCTTGCAGCATAGCTGCCGTGAACAGCAAATAATTTGGCAACAGGCATTTGGAGCAGGAAAGCATCATGTAACTGCTGGCCTGCTGGTTGCTAAAACAGCTCTCATTTCTCCAATGGAAACACTCTGTGAGATTTACAGCATAAAGTGGAATGGAGTTTGTCCTCTGTGTTCAAACTGATGTGCCAATCCACTTCAGGAATGACTGTGACACTCTAGTAATTTTGGAGAATGTCAAACCTCTCTGTCCAGCTCATACAAATCAATAGGATTAATCTAGTACTTAGGTTCTACCCCTGTAAGTGTTAAGATAATGAGTAGTGGTTTTTAATTCTGCAAACCCCACCTGACTTCTTTTTTGGTAAAGAACCAAGACCGTATTTTTTGCTTTCAGCTGCCAAAAAGCCAGATGAAACTAGCTGAAGCTAACTTAGCTAGTCATTGACTCCATCCACAGAGAGCAAAAATTTAGTGCTAGGAGTAGGTTTTTTTTTTCCATTTCAGTAACTCAGAGAAAAACTTTCACAAAAAAAGAGCTATATTTAAAAGAAAAAAAAAACCATGAAAAAAAACCAAAACAACCCAAAAAGCCCCAAATGAAAAAAAAAACAAAAAAACCAAAAAAAAAAAACAAAGGCAGCTGTTTTAGCAAACTACACTGAACCCTGGAAAAGTGTTTGATCATACCATCTGCTTCCCAGCTACTGTCAGATGAGGCAGGGCATCTGCTAATAGAAACTACAAAAACGTCAGACCTACCACAGAAGCAGAAGTGTACAATTTATTGGGTCCATCCTAAACTTCTGCTGTGCCATCCTCACATCTGGAACATGTCTGCAAAGACCAGTATTCCTTTTGTGGCTTATATTCAGTAAGCAAACATCTTCTGTTTTATTTGGTGCATACAGTGAAGTCATCTGATAGATACCATAGAAACTTACTAGCAATCCCTTTACTTCCTATCTTCCTACATATTATGTGGTTAAAATTGCAGCTACAGAAATAAAATTTAGAATGTTTCTTTTCTCTCTAAAAATGTAAGCTTCTGAAAATATCCATGATCCCATTTACACTATCAACAAGGATACTGGGAAATACACACTGAATTGTTATACAGCTCTGTAAATTTTCTGAATAAGGAAATTGAAGGCAAAGCAGTACTTGGTGGCACAGCAAAATTCCATGTTAGATAATATAAACCAGTTTTTGCAATTGGGGAATTGGAAGGGTTCCATGGAGTTTATATATTCCATTATAATGATCAGAAACCTTTATTTCTTCCAGGATCTGTTGTGTCTGGGAAATCATAATTTCTTTTATCTTTCTTAGAAAATAAAATTATCCTTTCTGTGGCTTCACATGGGGCACAGAAACTCATTCATTAGTGCTATAATATCTCAGCCAGAGATGAGGAACTCACTGTATGAGATGCAGGGTTTCTGTAGATAAAGCAGGAACTGCAAATTTACTGTCCTGCAGGAATATCTCGCACTATGTAAACTGCCTTTTCCAGGTATTGCCTGTTTAGTCTCACCAGCAAACCAGCTAAGAAACGAATGGCTTGTGGCTGTTTTTGTTGCTTGGTCTCTGCGTGTTGTCATGACACTGTCACCCTCAGTACAGAATAGCCATATGTCTGCATCATCCATAGCAAAGCATCCGGGCATCCATGTCTCATCAGACTGTTTGAAAACTGTTGCAAAGGAAAAGTAGAAACTGAAGTTTAACACAGAGCAACAGTCCCCAGCATCAATATTGTTGCCACCCAATCAACTCACAAAACTTCCTTCTAAGGTCAGCAAGACATATGAGTGCGTGTAAGACTTGCAGGCAATATTTTTATGACCATGACTTGCATTACACAAGCTTTTCAGGATATGCATCAATGGGAATAACCAAACTGAATTCTTGTTTTCCTAGAGTAACAGAATATCCATCTCAGTGATGAATTTTCTCGATAACTTGGGACTTATATGTTTCAGAAGAATATCTGTTATGTCAGTGCCTTGCCATTACCTCCAAGAACTCTCTCTATAGTAGAAGAGTTGCAGGAGGTGAGCTACATTACACTTCCACATTTCTGGTCTGAAACGGGGTAATGGCAGACCTTGGATTATATTAATGTGTGAATGAAGATGTCTATCTCAGCAGTTAAAACAATTACTCTCTTTTGCCTGATCTTAACTAGTTTCTGCTAAGTCTACATGAAATCACATCTCTGCTTAAGTTCACAGACTGTGATGTGCACAGCCCAGAGTTTTATAGGACAGTGTCTGGCTTGTATTAGCCTGCTTATATGTTTTGTGATCTGCAATTTATATTTACTCATCAATCTACAACTTTATCCACAGGGACTGTTAATTCAGGCAGTGAAATGTCCTAATGTACCAGTGTGAAATCTGTTGTATAGGGGAAAAGAAACAGGATTACTACCAAAACATTTTTGGTCATTTATTCCACTGGAAAATATGCATATTCTATTCCAAAATCTTGATAGTACTGTAAGACTTAAACAGTATGTGTGTATCTTTTTTTCTTGTTTTTTTTTTAATGGGGCAGAGCTGTGAGATTTACATAACCTGTTCTCTCAGTCATTAAGGCTGTCTCAGATGCCCAGTCTGGAAGGAAACGTACAGGTAAAGGGAAAGCCAAACATTTACAGTAACTTACATCAATTGATGGCTCAATTGCAGAATTGCTGGCTTTCTTATAAGCACTGATTGTGTTGCTTGTCCCCTGCTTTTTACTAGACATTGAGTCTATGAAAAATCAAATTAAAACATGAACTGTTGCAGTGCTCGCACAATGAACGAGAGGTAAAATTTTTGAAATTTTTCAACCAACATTCAAACTTCTCCCCTCATATTTCCTTATTTGGAATTCTTTCATATTCCTCAAAATAGCAAACTACTAAACTTATGTTTTCCCTAAACACAATTCCCTCTAATCTTTCTGTCCCTGAATTTTCTCTTTCTTGGCCATCCCTCTTCTTCTGCAGTATGACCCATTGACTTATCTGCTCACTTTGGTCTTTGAAATGCCTCCTCTTGAAACAGTTTTTCCCCTGTGTTAAAAAGTAATATTCCTTCCAAGAAAAAGGGAAATGCTTTCCCATCTTACCTGAACGATTTTGACAATTTGCATAACTGACCTTCTTTAATGTTTTGTTTTATCAAACTCTCATTTTTATTTTCAGGGTAATTTTCTGCTGAAATATTTAAGTAGGCCTGGCCTAGCTAAATTATGAATGTCAACATGTACTGTGGAAGCAATTGCCTGTTTAGCCAAACCAAACTGTGTTCTAAAAGAGAAGACTTTCAGGTTGCACTCACAATTGCATCTGTGTTATTTTTAGAAAAGGGAGAGGTTTTATTCTTACTTATATAACTGAGGTGCATAAAAAAAGTTTATATGTCAGAGGTGATATTTATATTTCAGAGGTGAAATTTAAAGACACTAAAAGATCTTCTGGAGGTAACTAAAAAGATCACTTAAAATATATTTTAAATCACCGTATAGTTTCTCCTGATGTCATAATGAAATGATGATGAGAAAAAAATTACATCTCTAAAAGCATGAATAATTTGCAGCATTCTTCGAGTGCTAAGTTTGTAAAGTGAGCGCACACTTGGTGCTTTCTTTGCTCTCATCACTGCTGTCCTGATTTTTTTCCTTCGTCTTCAGCTATCCATTGTCTAGTCAGCAAGTACAGTGAATTTGAGGTTTAAAAAATTATTTTTCTCCTTCATCTCTTGTCTCCTTCATGACACAGGGTAAAACATCTTTCTGTACAATTGTGCATATCAGTCTCCCTCTCCAAACAAATACATGCTAAAAATCTGACCGTATTTCAGCTCTCCATACTCTGAAGTGGTCAAGTTTTGCCATACTGCAAAAAAAAAAAAAAAAATTCACATGTTACAAAATAAATACAAATGCAGACTTGTGCTACATAGCTATTCCAGTTTAATCCTGGCACCTTACAATTACCTCAAACAGAATAAACTCTTCCTGTGGAATTTTCAGAATAAATCTTAGGGGGAAAAAAGTTCTGTGTTAGGAGGGAAAGACTTATTTTTTGGCTAGTAAAGGCATGAAAAGAGGAACTGAATATGCTGATACTTTGAAGGAATATTTATGATCTGTCATTCATTTTACCAGACAGTGCTTTAGACTATTTCAGAACAGTTTTTACACTCATTACCATCCTATGGCCCAGGAAATTTACAGTTGATGATTATTATCTGTTGCTCTTGCTTCTCATTCTAGGAGTAAAATCAACTTTGCTTATGTGGTGTACAAACTTGTACGTACTGTCCAATGCATAGCAGCTCATATTGATGAGAGCTAATCATTTATATATTCACCTAGGCCAGAATATGCCAAGCTGTGACACAGTTATGATGGTTTAGAGAGCATTCTTTAAAGCAAAACAAAATTTTGTGTTTTACTACTTGCTAATCTGGACATTGGTTTTCCAGACACAGTCTGGAAAGTCTGTTTGATATTCACTGCTCTCAAGTAAAATGCTGTTACCTGACTTTGCCTTTAGGAGCTCAATGCAATATCAGCATGAAGGCAGAAAAAATTAAAAAATTAATGAAACACATAAGACTAAACTGACCCCGCTGAGCCAGAAACTATGTACAAGAAAAGAAAAGGAAAGAAAAAGTAATCTGTCAAACAAGGATGGAACAGATTATAAACAGAGCAAAGCAGTTTTATAATAAGTGCTTTTGATAGAGTCCAAGGTCAGATAATACTTTCCTTCTACTTCCCCCCAGCACCTCTCCAGCCTCCTTCCACCTTGCTTTCTATCCAGCTGCTCTTCTTTACTCCATCTTCTTGGTTTTTACTTGCTTTCTACCTACCCTGCCTGAAAATTGGGTTTCTGCCCTGCTGGACTGTAATTATTGCTGGCAACTTTCACAGTGTGCTGTAATCCTGCTTGCAAAGGCTCAGTTTTGGCTCAGTGATTTCCAGCCATGTTTTCCTAGGCAGAATGAGGATGCAGTTAGTTTATTTTCCTGGAAGTTAATCCTGTTCACATTAAAATACTTCAGTAAAATCTGCAATGAGGTAGAACCTTCCCAGCTTTTTGTCACTGGATTTGTTTGTTTGTTTGTGGTTTGTTGGTTTGTGGTCTGTTGATTTGTGGGGGGAGACTTAGTGGGGGGCGGCAGGGGAGCATGTGTGTCTTCCTTAAGGGCAAATCTCTTGTATTTACTCAGGCAGGTTTTGTGGAGGGAAATGAGAAGTAGTTTCTTTTAGCAAAAGTTTGACTGTCAGGTTCCAAGCACCTCCACCTGGATGGAGTCCAGCTGCCCCAGCTTTGAAAGTATCTGCTACTGTATTTTGCAAGGAGACCACTATAGGCACACCAAAAGAATTCAAGACATTTAGCAAGAATCCAGTTGCCTATCAACTGCTTTGCAGCTTTTTGGGAAACCTCTACTGATGATTCATTTGCCTGTTTCAGGTATGCCTTTCTGAAGATCTATCCCTTCAGTGCAGTGAAATAAAATTTTTGTTTTGTAAGGAGTGGTAACCCCGGCTTCTGCTGTATTTGCAAAGAAAAAAAGAAATATACTTTTTCTAAAAAAATGTTTTCTGTTGAAAACCACAGTTTCTCACTGAGATGACTCAGAAAATTACCTGAAAAGGCTGTTTCAAGCCTATAAATAGTGTGAACGCTGCGGAAGGAAAGGAGGAAATAGGAAAAAGAAAATCCCCAAATTACCCGATGGGGTGGCAGAGGAGCAGGAAAAAAAAAATGTTATTTTAAAAGCATTGAGTTTAATACCAGCTACCCAGAGGTAATAATCTGGACCCAAATCACTATGGGAAAAAAGGAGTACTTGATTTTATGGTTTCTTCTTTGGATGTAAATTGGTTTTTGGCTCAAAAGAATAGTGGGGTGTGGGGTAAATGGTAAATGGAAACAGCCGGGTAGGGTAAATGGTAGTTCTACTTTCTAACACTCTTTCATTATGTTCCTATGAGAAATAGGGAATGTTTTCATAGATACAATGTGAAACAGAGCAGCACAGACAAAATTTCTTTTAAAACGAATCTTCCCTTTTGCACAGCAGTACAGAAGACTGTCTAGTGGTAGTTTGACTAAATCTGCAACTCTTACCCACTGATTTCCTTTTGGTACGTGAGCAAGTCCTTGGCATATATTACTTTTAAACAGAGGGATTTATTACTTTGTAGTGAAATGTCCTGGATTCCATATGCACACCTTCCTAGGTTGTTCTTCCTTCTGTATTTTTTTCTTCTAAAGTTGTCCAGAGGGTAAAACTCAACAGGCTTAAAGGGTCTGCAGTAGATAGGTGCTCTTAGGCACTGTCTCTTCTCTGAAAGAAGAAAGGCTTTTCTTTTTCTTAGCAATGAGCTATTAAATGGGTTTCTAAGGCTTTAATTTTCTGTTATTTTGGCATCTACCATGGTGGAAGATACTCATCCAGAAAGAGGTAGCTGGGAATAGAGCTTACTGACTGAGATATTTTCCTTTAGCACAGCCTGTTTTGTAGTGCAGAAGCATCTGTATCCCATTTTAACAGGGTCCAGCCAATGTCCCCAGTGTGTTCCTTATCAGTTCTCTGCAGAGATTCACCCACCAATGTACTTGTAAGTTGCACTGGCAGGTTGTGGCATACATTAATGACTCTTGGAGTTGACCACATTGGAAACCTAAAATTGTTACCAGTGAACTCAGGGGAAAGAAGACACCAGAACAAGAGGTCTCCAGCAAAACAGATGGGGTTTTTTAAGACCTAAAGATATTGGACATATCTAAATGCAAATTCTGCATAAGTACTTTAGGATGTGTTTGCATTTCCTCTTGCCTCTGACTACAGAAATTAAAGGCTGCTACAAGTATTTTAAACCTTCCATGCCTGCAGAAAAATGTCTTTTATCAACCCATCAATATCTGGCACCAGGTAAAAAATCTCTCAGTGTCAAGCAATACCAGTGAGAGGTATCTATGCTGAAGGAGAGGTGGATGCCACCCAGCCAGCTGCTGTGGATGGATAGCTCAAACAGCCCTGTGTCTGCAGATATCTAGAGTGTAAAGTGGTTGATATGTTATCAGATTTTCTGCTGTGCTCTGCTTTTCAGCCAAGGCTCCAGCCAGAGTGTTTATTTGGAGCTGGTTCTGTGTTCTCACTGACAGCCTCACACAATAGGGTTACCCTCTATTTCTCCTTCTTACTGAGTATCTGCCTGGACAAAAGTTCAGTTGCCTTAAACAGGAGGAGTGCCTCTGCCACTGAGAGCAAGCAGCTATGCATTGTGACAGTAAATCTAAACCATAAGAAGAGGCTGGACATATTTGTTTACTGCCTCTGTGAATGCAGAAAATACAGAAATCCACAGTGCCATCTGAGTCTTTGAGATCCTAAACACAGAGCATTTTGAAATTAAGTTAGCATTTGGTTGAGAGCCAGCTGAACATGAGCCAGCGGTTTGCCTAGGTGGTCAATAAGGTCAGTGGCATCCTGGCTTATATGAGCAGCAGTGTGGCCAGCAGGACCAGGGCAGTGACCGTCCCTCTGTGCTCAGCCTGAGGTGAGAGTCACTCCCTGAGGCCTCACCTCGAGCCCTGTGTTTGGTTTTGGGTCTGAGTTGTGTTAGGGGAGGTTCAGGCTGAATATTAGAAGAAGGTTCTTCACTGAGAGAGTGTCTGGGCGCTGGAACAGGCTCCCCAGGGAAGGGGTCCCAATACCAAACCTGACAGAGCTCAAGGAGCATTTGTACAATACCCTCAGGTACATGGGTTAACTCTTGGGGTATCCTGTGCAGGGCCATGAGTTGGACTCAATGATCCTTGTGGATCCGTTCCAACTCAGGACATTCTGTGTTTCTGTGATAATGTGAGGCGCTGAGTCATGTCCAGACAAAGGCAGCAGAGCTGAGGAAGGGTCTGAAACACAAATCTAATCAGGACCAGCTGGGGGAGCTGAAGGTGTTTAGCCTGGCACAAAGGAGCCTTATCACTCTCTAGAACTCCCTAAAAGTTGGTTGTGGTGAGGCAGGGATCAGTTTCTTCTCCCAGGTGGGAGATACAGGTTTGGATTGGATATTAGGAAACAAATCTTCACTGAAAGGCATGTCAAACCAGGAAAATGGTTGAGTCACCATTACTGGAGGTATTTAAAAGATGAGTTGATGTAGCACATGGTTTACCAGTGGACTTGACAGTGCTGTGTTAACAGTTTAACTGGATGATCTTAGACATCTTTTCCAAACTAAAAAATCCTATATTATGTGACTGTATGAAGTATCATATTTTTCCTTGATTCTGTCTGAAATTCTAGTTCAATATCAGACATGACCCCAAAATCATAATTCTAATGTCAGGTCTTGAGCAATCTTTCAGTTTCCATCTTTTTTTTCCCCAATTATTTGTCTTCTCTATTTTGCTACTTGAATTATGCTAGGCCTCTTAAAAAAATAATAAAGCAATAGTTGTGGAAGAACAGCCTTTTTATTCTAATGTAACTAATTTACATATTTCCATTTTATTTTTAATACAGCAACACTTCATTCTTCTAATGGGTTTATTTTTCTGATACATGCAGAGAAGAGGGTTGAACAAGAAATTGGAAGTTTAAGGTTATATGTGGTCCAATGTCAGAAAAGTACTTTCATTAATTTTCCTGTGGTGATAAGCTGTTCAGTGCTTGCAATTTATATGATTACTTTTTATTAAGTTGGGAGTTCACCGATCATGTGTTTAGCTTGAGATGTTGTTTGTCCCTCCTCCAAGCTGTGTTATCCATTATATTCTGTCCCCAATGTGCAGACTGCTTCTCCTGACGCCTGAAGACAGAGAAGGACATTTTGCCATTTCGTGCTACCTCCAAGTTTGTGATTTGTGGCAAGGGGAGCACATCATAACCATGTAGAGCAGAGGGTCTGGTCTCATCAGCTCACACACTGACTGTGTTTTGAGATGAGACATACATAGAAATGTGTATTTCTATTCACATTACGTGTGGGCAGAGTGCCTGCATTGGCAGGAAAGCTTCGTTGCCAGACATCATGGAAATAGAAAAAAAAAAAGGAAAATTATAATGAAACATTTCTTTACAAGAATGTGATCAAACCCAGGATCAACCCTGATCAAATCCAGGCTCCTAGAAAGGTGGTTCATGTTTCATGCTTGTCAGTGTTTAAGAGTCATTTAGACAATGCCCTTAGTACCATGCTTTAACTTTTGGCAGCTCTGCATCAGGCAGTTGGACTAGATCATTGTTGAGGGTCCTTTCCAACTGAAATAATCTATTCTGTTACTATTCTATTCTATTCCAATTCTGTCCTACTCCATTCTGAAGTTGTGATCTGGGGATAGACATCAAGTAGTTTGCCAGAAACATCTGCATATTCCAGAGAGAGAAAACATTTCATGAAAGTGTCATTTATGCTTTGTATTAAGAGCACTGTGAAGGATCAAATCAAGCCTAACTTGGAAATAGTGTACTTTAGCTGAGGAGATTGCCTAACATAAGTAATGTCTTACATCACCCAACTCAATTGACTAATTGAGCTAAGCCAGTTTCCTATTCCTTTATGCAGTTTGCTTTTCAGCCTCTAAGATGCTGTTCTACTGTCGCTGCTACCAAAGCCCCTGAAACTCTAGGATCAAATGAAGGCAGAATAGGTGCTAAAGGAGGGCTGTGCTGGTTTTCCTGGGATATACTCTACAGCACTTTTCAGCTGTCAGACTGGAGCTTATCACTGAAGTTTTGCCTTGTCCTTCAGACCTTGTTTCTCTCCTTCTCCTGTGACAGTAGACAGTACTTGGTGCCCTGACGTTCGCTCAATATCAGATGCTGCTGCAGTTTAGTGCTGTATAAGTAGGAATCTAGGAACACGGAAACAACAGATGTTGCTCAATATGAATATAAAAAATGCTTATGTAATTCCTAATTAAAGGTGTCACTTATTCTAAAAGAAAAAGGAATTGAGGCAGTCCATACCAGCAAAAGTAAAAACAGACAAGTGCTCAGATCAAAATGATGGCATAGTTTTCATGAGTAAAGGAAAGGCACAAGTTAAAAGCTGCAATCTGTGTTGCTTGATAAGAAGCAGAGATTCAAAAAAAGATATTGCTATGGCAACAAAAGGAGCAAGGGGATTTACACTTCTGTATGTTTCAGTGCAGTCTTAACCAAGAGAGACTCTGGCAAGAAGGAACAGCTGCACGTTCATTCTTGTAATTCATGGGTTGTGAATCTCACCTCGCTGCCTCAGAGCCTATAACTTAGAGCTATAGGTCATTGACCATACATGGCTGAAGATGTTCCCAGACCTGTTAGAAGCCTAATTCTTAGATTATTCATCAAAGGCTTTCCTGTATAGAATCTCAAGGTTGAATAGGTTTCTAATATCACTTGAAAATATTTATTCTATTCCATATGCCATCAATTAGGTCGATACTCATAGGACACCTAAATCTTTCTTGTAATCTGTTGAGAACATTAAGTCTAATGTCACTCTAATACAGGAACATTCCTTCATCTCTAGTTTCACCCTGTAAGTGTCACTGGGTGCTTTTTTTCATATGAAGATTAATACAATTTCTATCTTACCAAATTTTATGTCACAAAATATACTGTGTGCTAATCCAATTTAATTAGCTTCTCATAGAGCAAATAAAGTAAGATTATCTCATAGACATCAGGACATTTTAAGATTCAAATCATGCTTCCCTAATTTAAGTTGTTTTTTTTTTAATTACCCTCATTTCAATAATGGTATTGTCTATTAATATTGCAGATCACAGTTTTTCGAATGGGATCAGAAGGACACCAGGATATTGATTTAGCTATCCTGACAGCACTACTAAAAGGTAACAGAGTTGAGTGAATCTATATCAATCCATTTTGTGTCTCTGGTGTCCTGAAACCTGCATTATTGACATATCTATCAAGATGATAAATCTATACTGTGAAACTGAAGTATGCTTCTTGCTCTAATTGCTTTATACAAACCCAGCTCTTTCTTTAATGTTTAAACAGCTACTGTTTTTCCTTTCTGAATTTTTGTTCTCCACAATCACCGATGTGTCACAAGAAATATCAGTGGTGACCCCCAACACTAGTTACTTGAGAAGCTCAGTATTCATGAGAAGCCAAAGAACTCCTCAGACTCAGATTACCTTGGCAGCTAAAACATCCATTCAGTTAAAGCTGGTTCTATTGACAAAGTAACATGTTACCTGTAGTCATCCCTAGAAAGTCTGGAAGTAGTGTGAGGTTTCTTTCAGCCTCCACTTGTAGATTTAAGAGTGTAGCTATTGGGATGGTTGGGCTTTTAATCTTAAACCTGGCTGGTTGTTACATCTTTCTAAGCCATTACATGTTACACTTCTGCTCTTAAAATGTTGACTTTAAATTTCCTATTGCTACAGTTCATGATAGACCCTGGTCTATATTAATTAAAAAATTAGTTCAAAACAAGAATCAAGAATTTCATCTATAGCCAAATTTCTCTTTTGTCCCTCGGAAATAATATAATTGTAGGTTTCATTTTTATCTTAAATGTAACTGAATCCTTCATTACCTTTAGCGTGAAGGTATTCTCTTCACATTTGTTCTTAAGACAATCCCTGAAAGTACTGCTCCTGTTTTCTATTAATAAGGCAAAGAATGTCTTAGAGTTGTGATTCCGCTTTTTCTAAATGTGTTTTCAAGATCTGTATCCCAACATAGATCATTGGAATCTTCTGAAAACTGACTCTTGGAAGCTGAAGTAAATAAGTCAAATGCCTGTGAGGGATTGTTTTCTATTTGAAATGTTCTTTTGCAGTATTTACATGAGCAACTGTTTTAGTGGTTGCCGTCTCAGTATATGAGCAGTCCTCCCTGGTCTGGAATACCCATTTTGCTAATTGGTGCTGTTGGCCTCTTAGTAAAATAAAATTTCCTTTTCTCTTGGTGTTAGGAGTGCAAGTCATCATAAGAAACTTTTATTAGCTTTTATTAGGAGGTGCCTGGATCTGTGTAAGTACTTTCGACATATCCTTTCATGCTTGTCTGAGAACCTTGATTTGAAAATCTGCTGGTGGCAGAAACATTTGTTTCTTGCTCAAGAAAGAGCCAGAGGAACTAAGACTTACACCTCATCTTCCCTGCTCCTCCAGACTTTCTGATTATGAAGGTACTTAATGAAGATCAGATTCATCAGGCACCTCTGGTTCATGTAAGCCTCCTGATCACAAGGTGTTTATCAATATGTGCAAAGATGAGATCTGTTGTCTCAGCCAAGTCAGTTGTCCTTATTCACACCATGTCTTTGTACAAGTGTTCTGGCCCACCTGAAAAGAAATACTGATTTTCTGAAAATATACCACACTAGCCCGATGGATACTTGGGTTTTTCATCAAAGTCTAGGGTAGCAATGCTGAACCACTTGTCTATTGCTTTTTAATAAGTAATTTATTTATAATAGGTTAAAAAAATGGAATTTGTTTTTCATTTTGGAATTTTCATGACATTGAAATTTTCATGGCATTAGAGTTTCCACAGCATTGAAAACTTACTTCCTGCAGTTTATTGTCTCTAAAATTAAAGAAAAATGATAATTGTAATCAGTAAAATAAGAAATTTGAAGACTGTGTCTGAGTTATCTTGACATTCATAAATTCAAATTTAAGAATTCATCTCTTCCTACTCTCAAGTACTGTGTAAAAAAAAGGAGCAGAGCAATGTATGAAACTGGTGAATGATTACCAGTAACTTTTTTTCAGTCTTGATGAGGAAATTGCAGCTTTTGGTAGTGCAAGAGGAGCATATCAGCTAATGACCATACCACCCTTGCATGAGTGATTTGGTCATGGAGGAGTGGGACAAGGGTTTGGAAACACAAAATATCACTTCCTATTTGCTGTGTAAAATTTGTGATGAGCTAATCTCTTTTTAAACCCACACCAGACACACTGCCAATTCAGGAGCTGTCCGGTACAGCACATTCCACAAGCCCCAAACTCAGCACCACATATTATTTCTTTGTTTGTTTTCACAAGTCTCTTGTTTAATCTTGTCAGCAAGATTTATCTTTCTTGGAAGTGATCTTCAATAAACTACAGAATGGCATCCAAACTGGTTATCAATTTACATTGCATGGATGTCACAACAGCATATGGTTTGCAAATTCTTTTTTTTTTTTTAATGTTGAGAGACACAAATGTGGGAAGTAAGTTTCCAAAGGCATGAGTTTATAGCAGGCAAGTTTATCAATACAGTTTAACTGTTTGTGCTCTCTTAACTTGAGCAGTTGGAACTCACACCATAATGGATTTTGTCCTTTTGCAGCTGCTAGTGAAGCAGAAGGCATACGACAGGGAAGTTAAAGACAGCATATGGAGATGGTCTAAAAAAACACTTGTTTTGAAGTGGCTTCAAAGATCCTAGTTCACGAAGCTGTTGCAATGTCTGGAGCAGACTAGTGCCAGCCCTGTTTCAGATGGTGCTCCAGAAGCCTCCCCAGTGCTACTGTGAGCACGGGGAAAGGGAGAGGTGCTGAGTGGTGTGGGCATGCAGTGATATTACTGCCATGTACCTGCTGGGATAAACCACACTAGGCTGCAGCAGAGCTGAAGTTCTGCATACTTTCCAGCCTGTGAGTAAGTCATGATTCATGCTCACTGAATAGCCATCATGTAGTATCAGATGGTCAAGGATAGTCTGCCAACCATGAAATCACAGACACAAAAAGGTTCCAGAATTAGGTCAGCTATCTGGTTACTGCACTTGTAGCTGTTTCTGCTATCTGCTTTTTTACAGTGTCAATAGGTTTTCTAATTGGGATGGTTCTGTAGCAAATGCTGTGGAAAGGCAGCCTTTGCACTAGAGAGCTGCTGAAACAGGAGATAACACTGGACCTGCAGAGACACAGAGCAAAAAGTTAATTTGTTTTTTCATTTTCCCTAATCTAGTTCTTTTCTTTAGATGTTGATTCAAAGAGGAGACTGACATGCTTAGGTGTGCTGTGGAAATGGATATCCCACAACCATTCCTGTCTAAGTAGATGTTTCATGTCATTTCATCTTTCCAGATACCTGAGCACCAAGATCATAGGCTATTCCAGGAGAATCCTTTAGGGGTCTGTGTTGGTTACAGTAAGCTTCAGCCAGTACATAAAAGCCTGTAATAATAAGTATATAAAAGCTCTTCAGTAATCCTGCAAGTGCACAGCACTCATTGTCTGATGTGTACCCTGGCTCCCCGAGGAGACAGCGTTGGGTTTATAGTCCCTGGCTGTATCATAAAGGAGTTATTACATTTTCAGTCCAAAATGTTGAGTAGACAATGTGACTTTTTACCAGTCTATGCAAGCACTGCTGAATGGCAGCCTAAGAACATAAAATTAACATCTACAGGAACTAACAGCTGTCCCAGCAGTCTATCTATATCCAGTGGTATCTATACCAAGATAAAACACTGCCAAAACAACATATTGCAACCCAACTGCAACTTTTCTTCTAGGAGCAGATGAAAGGAAGGGTCACACTGCAGATGTTGTCATAGTCTCAAAACATTCTTTTGAGGAACATATCTTAGAATCAGCCAGACACCAGAATACTGAGTAAATATTACAGAGACATTAGTCATATTACCCAAAACATTATTTAATGCAATAAGTATGATATGGTAATTAAAATAATACAATGCAATAGGTTATTAACTCTACCTTATTTATTTCCCAGTTATCCTTTGGCTTTGATTTGGGCACGTTACAGTTATGAGTTACACTCATGAGTGACAGGCATCCCCAGAGAGGTCACATTTTGGATTCTTCCTGCTGACTCAAGTCCATATTCTATGGCAGTAAATGCAGTCAAGGAAATGATTGAAAGCAGACTGTATCTTAAGAAGGCCATCTCATGTTTTTTTCTGGGGAGTTTTTCTTATATGACTGGAGTCATTCATACTTCTTAATCGTGGGTAGAATTCCACCTAAAATAGCCTGAATACTTCCTTTTTCATGTGAGACAAAGGCCATCAGTTCTGTCCTAGAACAAAATAAATTAAAAGGCATCCACAGCCCTTATGCTGCTCTGTACAAACATTTATAGCTTTGATTTTCCTTCTCCTCTTAAGTAAAATCAGTGTGTCCCACATTCATCTGAAAACCCTTCAGAGAAGACAGGAAAGAGAAGGAAGCAAGGGCTTTCCAGCAAGAAACTGTAGTGTGGAAGCACCCATCCAACCAAATGCACCAGAGCCCCAGGATGCACGTCCATAATCTGCACCCTAGCTGGTGGGCTGCTTCAGACCTGGAGTACAACATCCCCTTGAGAAGCCACACGTTTCCTTCTACTGCCAGATGCCTGCAGTGCTCTGTGAGACAATGAACACAAACATCGTGGCAGCAAGCACTGAGAAGAGCATCAGCTCTGGGAGTGCACATGTTCCAACAGGAAAACTTGGCCACTGCTGGCAGCCTTAAGCACAATGAACGGAGATGGGAAGGACACAGGTTGGACCACAGCTTGCTTTCCCCTCTGCTCAGTATTTGGAGCAATCAGCATGCTCAAAGAAAACAATTTCGATGAATGGATGCCAGCCGCTCCTTCCTGTGATCAAATGCACCAGAAGACCCTCTGTTTATCTGCCAGCTGAATCTTTTCTAAAGCAGGAAAAGGGCCAGGACTGCTGGGGCCAGTTGCCACAAGCTGGAGAGCACTCCCTGCTAGGGCTCAGAGGTTATTTACCTGAAGCCTCAGTGATTTAGCTTGACTTCTGCCTCAAGTGGGGGCAGTGTAAACAGCCCACTTCCCTCCCCAAGTCCATCTGATCCAAGATTATTTCTAACTAGATGAAACTAGATGAAACACCTCTGGCTACCCATATCATAGGCTATTATAGGAAAATCAGGAGCTGGAGCTCCCTCATCACATGTGTGAAATGTTTTCAGGCTGTGGGATCACCATCACTGCCCCCAGGTTTTAGAGTTCACCCATGTGTTTCCTCCATGGCTCCCCAAAAACCTTGACTAATCACCTGCTAAAGCTCTCACTTCTCCTACAGGCACATGATTGGGAAGGAGCAGATCTGATGAGAACATCTCTTGTTTGCTTCAGAAGGGGGGAGAACATTATTTGCTCTCTGTGTTTAACTTACACTATCATACTCACTGCAGGTATTTTTTTTGTTTTTATAAATAAATCTTGGGATGTTGAAATGTAGAGACATTTTTGCCTTTCCCAAAGGTAAATATTTTCTGTTCTTGAATGCTGCATATTGCTTGTGTAAGAAACTCCAAAAGTTTCAGATGTTGTTGGCATCCCCCCTGAGGTCTCTTGTCTTGTCTGTGTTGCAGTACACAGAATGAGAAGTTGTGTCTTATGAAAAGGGGCATTCCTGATACATCTTAGCCACAGAAGTCACAGAAGTATTTTTACTTTTTTTTACCTTCTTCATTTGTTTCAATTCTATTCTGTTCCTGCATTGTCTACCTTTTTATCAGAGCTCATTTCTGTATGAATGTGATTTGGATGATTCACAATTCACCATCTCCCAAACAATTACTGTAGGCGTTGACAAGGAATTGGCTATATCAGCAGTAAACTGACCTGAAAGTTGAGAGTTATGAAATTAAATTATAGGCTAAGCTCCACAAAGTTTTTTATTAAGGTCTTCACAGAGAATTTCAGCAGCCAGCTTTATGTTTTCATTGCCTCCAATTTCAGAGTCCACTTTCAACTGGAACAGTGTGTGGGTTTGAGTAGTACTGAAATGGGGACACAAATGCTTTGAAGTAATGAAAAGCTTTTATTTCTCTTCACTCCATGATATCAGTAGAAGAATTAATAAACAGAAAATAACAGTAGAGGTATGAAGTCTTTAAAAAATAAGCCCTTATACAATCACCTAACCACTGCAACCAGATATGTAGTTAAAAGTCAAAGAGCCCTTTATTTATTTGGTTGATCAGTTCATTCAGGCCAGTTCTCCCTTTGACATTGAAGCACAAATGCTGTTTTATTATTACAAATTAGCTGAGAACTGTGAAATAAAAAAGCACAGCAGGACAGGAATGTCCCACAGTGTCCATTAAAACTGCAGGGAAAATGATACCCTCCCTTCCAAATACAAAGAGCTCCAAATCCATCTTATCATCTGCATAGTTTCTCATTTAATTTGGGTGTATTATACCTTGACACAAGCTTTATAGAATGCTTACTTATATGGATATTTCATATGTGAAGGGAAATTTGTCCCACCAGAATGTCTCAGTACAAACAGGGGAGAAACTCCTATGCCTCTTATCCAGATGGAATGTGTAAGATGCCAAAAAAATGCAGAACTACTGAAATCAATGGTGTCTGTATGAGTTGAATCTGCTTGTAATTGCTAGAGGCATGTATGTTTGTGTGTGTGTGTGCACGTTCATGTGATACATGTGGGGGTGTGTGTATTCCTGCAGTTCCATCTGTATCCTGGCTTGCTCTCATGCTTCACATTCAGTAGGAGGGAAACCAAAAATTGCCTCTTCCGATATCACCTGTATCTGCAGTGTTTTGAAGGGAAATATGAGGAAATATTTAATGTATGTAAGACAATCTGAGAACTAGAGATGCAGATTTGAAAACGGATTTTTTTTTTTTTTTTTACAGGTGCAGTGGAAGGTTTGGTTTTGTTTTAATATGAGATCAGTTGCAGAAATCACATGGACGTCTGTGAGACTCTTTAGAAAGAGGAGTTACCAGGGCATACTGAGCCTAATGTCTTGTTTCTTTTTTCTCCTGCTCCGCTCCTGCTCCCCTGTCTGTGTGTACAGGAGCGAATGCATCTGCTCCCGACCAGCTGAGCCTAGCGCTAGCCTGGAACAGAGTGGACATCGCCCGCAGCCAGATCTTTATTTATGGGCAGCAGTGGCCGGTACCGTATATATATGTACAACATCTTCTGTTAGAAACACTTTGCACCCTATAGAGTATTAAATCCATTCTGTTTGCAGTGGTGGTTTTAGTGTGATTTGAAATACTCTGGGTCCTGCCAAGCACACGGTTCTCAGGCACAGTAGCTGAAGGCAGGCACAGTTGCAGAGAGGTTAGTGTGTTCTGTTGTCCAAGGAAATGGTGACATCTAGCGATGCCTTCACAGTAGGACACCATACCTCTGAAAAACGGGAAGTACCAGAGCTATGCTACCAAACATGATTCTGCGAGCTGAGGAAAACGAGTATACAGCCATATTTTAGTGCTAGGCTACAAATTCAAGGAAAGTCAAAACTTCTTTTTTCTCTTCAAGCAGCACGCTTTTATATGCAAATACTGAATTTGAGGTGAAGGTTTGACATAAAGATACACCATGCAAATGTTGGAGGTCAGGTAGACTGCCGGAGCTGGTCAGCAGTGTCACCAGGAATGGGCTGTGGCTCCAGACCTCTGGTGGTGTTAATTCTGCTCCCACTGCTGCTCTGCATCGATCTGCCTGCTCTACATCTGCACCGTCCTGTGCTCCAGTTCCTCCTTGGTGTTTTGTTTGCCCAATTATCCCATCATAAAAAAACCAAACAATATTAAAAATAGTAATAATTTTAATTGAATAGTTAAAATGAAAAAATATAAAATTGGATACAATATAATTCGATTAAAATAAGGGATAATTTGGTTCCAATAATAGCGCATAAGCAAAAACAACCGTGGGGTACGGAGGGCAGAGTTCTGGGACCCTTGCCACCTCACGTACAAGCTTGCCAAGTGAAAGTCACCCCTTACATGCCATGTGTCAATACCATCTCCTCCTATTTTCGGTTCGTCATATCTCTATCTCCGCCCTCATTACCACCTTTGCCACGTATGCGCCACCACTCGGTTTGGTGGTCACATGAGTCTTTGGGGGTCGTTTTGGATGAAGACCTCTCCTCTTCCTCTGTGTCCTTTAATTCACCTTTGGGTTACACATGCGCACCAAGCCAGTACAATGTAAGCCAAGACTAACGTATCACTGCATCTACATATCAAGGCAATAAATCCCTTATAATTAGCATTTTCGTGGACCCAGCCAGGTTCCTGCTCATTTTTAGCAACTGCATCTTCTTTCCTGTGGTCCTTGAGAACATCTGCTGGGAAGTGGGGGGTGGAGCCCCTCCTCTCCCTCTCTTCTTTTGGTGTTACAACTTTTTAACTATTTATTATTCTCAAATATTAATTACTGTATCAATATCAATTACTGTTTCAATTTTTATCAGCACGAATCATACCTATTTATCACACTGGCTAATACCATTCTCAGGGAGCACCAGGGGTGTGGATTCTCTTCAGGAGAGGGAGGACTGTAAATAGAGAAGTTATTGAATACTCTGTCCGGCAGAGGAGGAAGAGTCAACTCCTTGACTGTGCTACAGCTTTCACAGGTGCAGAAGTCACACACAAAAAAAAAAAAAAAGAAAAAAAAAGAATATCTACATCCTTACCTGTATCTCCCTAAAGTCCAACTTACTCAGTCAGGAGTTTCAACTGGACCAGATTAGTCACTGCTGTGACACTTGTTTCATCACTGTCATTAAAATTTCACATGCTGTCATTACATGAGCATTTACAATTCCCCATGGAAAAATTATAACAATGGGAAAAGCTTCTGTTTAAGTATCCTTGCTTTAAATGTAGCTTTCTACAGCTTGCTACCCCTAAAAGCTAGTAAAAAATCCTTGCCTTTTCAGTCATGGAGTGAGCAGGACTATTTGTTTTGTCTTTGATATTGGGCATAAGTACGTGTCAAAACACAGGAGGGATTATAATGGCATTGAACTGTCTTTATTGTAATCTCTTCATCACCACATCATAGCAAAAATTTTAATAAATTCTGCAAACTGCAAACATTTTGGAAGCTAAAAGCTGGAAGGACGAGATAATTTCTCATCCTTCTAATTCTGCCTGACCTCCAAGAGTTAAGAAGGAGAGGTTTTGTGTAAGAAGACCTCTTGCATTTGGACCTTCAAAGGAATGCAAATTATGAAGCTATTTCTGTTTCCTGGGTATTCAAATTTCCCTGAGGTTCCATATCACAAACACAAGAAAACTCTAGAAAAGACAGAATTAAAGTGATTACATGTGCACATAACAAGTGTATCTAATATAAATAAAATGTTTAACAGGAAAAGAAATAGTGATAATAATGACATGGTGAAGGTAGAGATATGGTCTCCAGTTTACTGGATTCCAGTTCCTTTGTCCTGAACAATTTTTCCTAGAGTATTTTAACCAGCACTCCAATATTCCTTTTTGAAATGCACCCCTGAATTAGAAAAATTGTTACAGATTAAAACCGTGATTATCCCATTTCAAGCTTAGAAGAGAAACCCTCAGAATTTTGTCAGTCCCTCTGCTTGTGCCGGAGTGACTGAACCAGCTGGGTGTAGCCTGCCACGCCCAGGAACAGCTTCAATTAATCACTTGCTTTGCAGGTGGGCTCCCTTGAGCAAGCAATGCTGGATGCACTGGTGTTGGACAGAGTGGATTTTGTGAAATTGCTCATAGAAAATGGAGTAAGCATGCATCGTTTTCTCACCATCTCCCGGCTAGAGGAATTGTACAATACGGTAGGGCCAGCCTAAGGCAAATTTTCTGTCTCTATATTCACTGTTCTAGCTCCCACTTGTATTGTAATGGCATGATGATGATGCACCAGGCAGTCAACACCTGCTGCAGAAATTTTTCATTAGGCCATATTGTCTCTCTTGCTTGTCTCTCATATAGTGCAACATGCTGTGCCTTGTCCACATAATCTGCTGTATGGATTTTGTAAAGACATAAAATAAGTTTCACACAGTGCCAGCTAATTTCTTGTAATTGTAATTCTAATATGACAAACCTAAGATTTAGGCAGGTGGTACTGGCTGGAAGATGGTGACTGGCAATTTAGGACTGATACAGTGGTGTTATATGACTCCTGACAATATGGTTTCAGAAAAATCTTCCAACTCTTAATCAGTCTCTCTTACAATGAAGGGTTTCCCCATGCCCCTACTGAGTTCCAAAGCTTAGACCTTTGACTTTTAAAAAAATGTTTGAAAGTTTTTAATCCTTACAATTAAAGTTAATATAAAACTGCACAAATGAAGTCTGCTGCTGAATTCTCAAATGCAAAATACATTCCAGCATTCACAGTATTATTATTTATTTAGGTAGTAGTTCAGAAAGTTCAAACTTCTTATGTGTAATGAAAAAAAATCTTCAAGGCCAATCTAGTTGGTACAATTCCCAGTTTCTGCTGTCATAAGCTGCTGCACTGGACTGTTGTCTGGATGTGCATCACACTGATGGTGACCAGAAATCAGTCTTGCAAATATCAAATATTCATAAAGGATTCAGTAAATTTGGGCAAAATAGGAGGGGCAGGTATAGAGAGACAGACAGACAGACAGACAGACAGACAGACAGATATAGATAGATAGATAGATAGATAGATAGATAGATAGATAGATAGATAGATAGATAGACAAACTCCCATGGGAACTTTGGTCAGCTTACATTTTGCCTATTGACTGGCACCTATGTATTAAAACCAGAATGCCTACGAGCTTTCTTGTAACAGGAATAAGCATGGTAGTTCTTGTACAAATGCCAGTTTTTACAGGGAATAAGTTTGACAGAAGTCTTCAGTTCCACAGCTAAAAGAAGGGCATTTTGAACAAATTTATTGCTGTAGAAATCAGCGTACATCTTTTCATATACAAATTCCAAAAGACCCAGGCTCTGAAATGCCTGAACTACCAATTATACTGTAAGACCAAATGCATCCATTGTTGCCTTAGCACCAAAAAAAATTACATGGCCAGTTAAAAATTACCATATTTCAGCATAAGACTTAGGAATGACCTGTGAAGCTACAAACCAGTGAATCTTACCTCTGCTATGGCAAATTTGTAAAAATAGAATGAAGGGAATAAATTTTATGTCAACAAAGAGTTTATCAAGCTTCTATAGGAAAACGTTAAGCCTTAGAAATCTATTTCTGCAATCAGCATGCACAAGAATAAGAATGTTGCACTTGGTTCCATCTTTTATTTTTGCAAAACTTTAACACCATTTTAAAATTTCAAAGGTTATTAAAGAAATGTAGCTGCCATGGTTTAGAAGATCAGGGACAGTTTTGGTTTAAAACCTACTTGAATGCTAAAAAACAGGGAGAAGGAAAACATGGCCCATTTTTAGCACAAAAGGACATTATGACCAGGGTCATGAAAGACTCTGGAAGACTCTGTTCAGTTTGTTTATGTAAGATCTGAAAAACAGTACCTACAGAAGAGACAGTAATATTTGCAGGTGTTTTAGAAAATCTGAAGCATATGAAGAATAACAGGTAAGTCTCATCATGCTCAGAGATGGGATTATGTAAAATTAAGTGTTGGGAAGTGCAGAGCAATGCATACACGGAAATGTCGACTCTACACATGTGTAGTGGTCTCATGCATATCAGCTGCAACCAAGGAGACCTCTCGTAAATGTCTCTTAAAATATCAGCAACAGTCAAAACAAAGCAGAAAATAACGTAAGATGTAATAATAGTAGTAGTAGTAGTAGTAGTAGTAGTAGTAGTAGTATGATCAAAATTGCGGGACTCCTCTGCAGAATATTTTTGCAGTGACAGCTGGAGTCAAAAGAAGATTGGAAAAATTCACAGACCTTGCATTCTGCATTCACATGCATGTGCATTCACAGGGAGCAGCTTTCAGGTGAGACAGCCTCAATGCAATGCCAGGCTCAGAGTGCCTCTGAGCCACCAGCGGTGGAACTGGAGGTCCTGAGTGCAGGAAGGCTAAGACTAAAGCAGTTGGTTTTGCTTCCACTCTTTCCCAGAGGCTGTGCTATGCTACTGGTTTTTCTAAGCCAGGAGCCTAACCCAATACATAGGACTTCCATTTTCATCCACTGTGGCAGTTCATAGGGTTTTCTTAAGGAAGAGTTTTCTGCAAAAGAGTAAAACAGGTGAAATAATGCTCTTGTAATTGTTTGGGTTTTTTTTTTTTAATTGATAACACTGTACAATTGAAGTGCTCTCAGCTGCCTGATTTCTAAACCAGCAAAGTGAGAAAGTTATCTCAACATTTATATTTTGTGCAAACTATTATGTTCTTCTTCATTTGTCCTTTGCAGAGACACGGACCATCCAACACTCTGCATCATCTAGTCAGGGATGTGAAAAAGGTGAGTCCAATAGACGGTAGGTTGAAAATAATGTTATTGGTTTTTCGTAGCTAGATACAATCTCTGTTCTGCATGAGCTTTCAGTCAGAGCCTTCTCCTTCCTGCTAGTACAGAATGTCCTGTTTGTGTGCTCCAAATATGAACTTTTTGCCTACAAAGCACAATTAGCAAGTTATTTGGCTTGCTTTCTCTGTGGTTTTAGACGCTTGAGTAATAGTGTGTCTGCTGCCATAATTGTAGGCTCTTACATACTGTGTGGATTTATGCTGTTACTTGTATTTTTCCATACCTGCAGCTGTTGTCTAAGCTACTTTCTGTGTTGCTAGTTTACTTCCAAGCCTGTAAAATAGCTATTACCCTTGTGCTGGATCCTGGCTTTTTGAAACAGTTCCTCATTCTGTATTGTGTGGTACATTTTAGCCATCTTCCTCAGCAGAATATAAAAATTAGCAGTGCAAGTTCCCCCTGACCCTTATCATGTTAATTTCAAGAATCTTGAATTATAAAAATCTATTAGAAGAGCTGGACAGAAATACTGAAAGGTCTAGTGGCAGGAAGGAGATATCAAATACCTTTACCAATGTGCTCAGGATTAAAAGAGTTACAGTGGCTGCAAGGAATAAAAATCCCTTATCCTTTAAATATATGGATCAAGTAAGGAGATTGAGTCTGCAAATGACCTCATCAACTTGAATATTCCCCCAGAGCATGTGCGGATTACAACCTTGCACATTATGTAAGTCAGACCTCAAGGGTAGCATACTTGAGAAAGGATATCTCTGTACATGGAACTAGATGGAAAATTTTAAAAGGAGAAGATATTCTTTCTAAGAGCACAGGTTTTAGTGGTTTTTTCTGACAGTGACAGAATTGAAGCCACCTAAGAGAGGAGAGTAGTCATATAGCACCTTTTTACGAAGTAATTTTACAGAGTAATCAGTAGCATGTTAGGAAGGTTCTGGTGGTATTCTTTGATTGGTGTGTTAAATTTCATCATCATTGTCCAATTATGTATAGGGTATTAAGTGACCATGGAAAAGTGTGAAATGCCCGCAAAAAGAAACTATGCACAAATCCCCTTGGACTGAGAAGAGTGAAGCTAGAATCTATTTAGAATGGATACTGCTCTTGAAGCTGAAGTTTCCAGAATATTTTATTACTCAATATGCAGTTATTTATGTGCCTTTATTAATTTGAAAGAAGCATAATTTGTCTTCTACTTTTTTTTTTCCAAATGCCTTCTCTTCACCAGAATCACCTTTCCAAGATCTTCTTCAAAGGCATAGCAAATTGTATGTTGAGTAACTAAATAATATGTATCTCTTTTTTCTGAGGCCCTAACTAAATATGTATGTTTAAAGAAACTCTTGAAAGAAAAGACATCAAAGTAGTCAAAGATGATCAGTACTCATGGTTGTATATGAATAGACACTGAATAAACTTACACTATATTTGATGACATTATTTGTTCCATAATGATTTCTAACTAGTAAGTGATGGTTATCATTCCATAAATTTATCTTTCTTTCCTCTGTCAATATCTAAAATCTTCAGTAATTCCAACTACATTGAATCAGTCTTATGAGCATAGGTGAGGGCTTTGAAAACAGACAGCCTGGTATGCCTCTTTAGCACCTTCCTGAAGAAAATTGGACCTCTGGGGCTCTATTTCTCATTTTGTTCAGGATGAAGAACAGCCAGGTTTCATAAGGAGAAGTGACAGCTCACTATAGCCCTGACAGCTGAGCAGATCCCTTACCAATCAACCAAGCCATAAATCAGTCCTCAGATCTGACAACAGTTTAAATGAAAACACCTCTTTTGAAAAAGCTTCTTAATGGACACATCACCATTTGACAATTTGATGGCCCATCATGCATGCAAGACAGACCACACTGCTGATGCTAGTTTTTTGAGTTCATGTATATTTTGATGCCACACACCTAACCTCTCAGATTTAATTACAGCATCACGGAATATAAATACCAAAGTATGTACTACACCACCTTGAGACAATATCTAATTGATACGAAATACACTGTGTATTTACATGTACCTCTCAGTTTTGAAACCTGCACTATTTAAAAGGGTGTATGCTAAAAACCTTGCATCTTGAGCATTGTGGATTCTCAGATAGAGAATGGATATTAAAAATCATAGGAGCAGTAATTTACTACTGTTGTACTATATAGCTGTGTAAATCAGTAGGAGAGTATTGTTTTGTTATGTTTTGTTTGGTTTGGTTTGTTTTGTTTGAAAAACAATCTTGCCTGCTTCATAAAGCAAATAATGAGAACAACAGAAGTCATATTATCACATTCCATTTGTGGCAGCCTGTAGACACACTTGTGCACGCAAAATATATAATACAACAATATATTTTCCCTTTGGTTTTCCAAATACTGCTGTGAAGACTGATAGCCTAGGCAGCATACTGTAAAGGCCTGGAGATAAAATCTGCATGAATTTACAATAATCTAAATGTGCATTAATTTTGCATGTATTAACAAGACAAATTATGTCGTAATGACTCTGCCTCAGATCACCTTTCAGTCCTCTCAATTTCACAGCTACATAGCAGGGCCTGCAGTTTTGGCCTCATGGCCATTTTGCCATCTCCTGTCAAGGGTCCAGGATTTCAAACTTAACTTTGGCTTCCTTCCATAGACCATACACAGGAATGTACCCAACCTAAGCAGAAAGAATCACACACTAGCTCTCCTGTACACCCTGTCTGCAAGTGGAGGTTGCCCTCTATGAATTTAAAAAAATAAAAATCCTTCCCTGCCTCAACTAGCTGATGAAGATCAGTAGTAACTAATAGACGGATTTCTTTTTTCATTTATCCAAAACATTGTATATAATTAACAGATCTCAATTCCACTTCAGGATTATTTACATTTCCAAAGCTGGGGTTTTTTTGGGCTGCTACTGCACATCTGCATTTCCAAAGAACAAACTAGCAATATATAGAATTTTGGCAGTATTATTTCTTTCTCAGCATGCAGACTCAGAGGTTTGATACATGGTGACATAGAAATGCACTTGAAGCGAAGAAAGTACTACAACTGACTAGCTACAGTTTAAAACTCAAATTTCTTCAGGAGAAGAATTGTGCATTAGACTGAAGAGTTTGTCCCAGCATTAAAAGATTTGTTGATTATTAACCAGAACAACTATCTTAGCTCAAAATCAAACTTTTTCTTTGATTATTCTTGACCACCTAGACTGCACTAGAATTAGTTCATCCAAATTCTTGTTGTTCTTGGGGCAGTTCTGTCCCACTTGCACCACTGTGTTTTATTTACAAGCATTCTTAGCACTGCCAGGGTGGTTCAAGCTGTCTGCTGACAGAGCAAGTGCTTTGGCATGTGTGCAACTCCTGTCACAAGGATGGTCCAGTCTTCTTTACTAGGGTATCGCACTTTGGAAAAGGAATGTTTATGAAGTGCGTATTTGTCCTGTGGATTTGGAAGTTTTCTTTAGTGAAGTGTTTCAGTATTATCTGGGAGGTTTAGATGCATCTTTTATCAAAGTTATTTTACTGGAATCTTTCTATCTAAATCTTTCATGAAAATTTAGAAATCAAAACTGTGTCAAGAAACTCAGCTTTATAATACGTATAGCACCCTGATGCCTGTTGTTTTTTAACTGCTCAAATGTTTTTTGCCACTTAATAACATTAAAGCCTTCAGTTTGAGTGAAGACCTTAAGCTAGAAGGAGTCCTGCCTTGGAGGTGCAACTCCCATTTCTGCTAATCCTTTCATCCTTGCTCTAGTAGAATTATCCTCTTACACATTCTGAAAAGACAAGAACATTTTAGGGGGAAAACCAACCAAACCTAGCAGAATTTACTTTTTGAAATATAATTTTTTAGATTTATTTTTCATTTAATTTTTAGATGTTATCTTTCTTAAACTGTTCAGCATAAGCGTTACCATGTCCAAATTATCTAAGCTAATGCACATTCTTGCCAACCATAGTAATTCCCCCACTCATCACATTAAACAAGATTAGGAAGGTTGCAAAAAGATATGCTGGAGGACAATTGTTGGCAGCTCAATTTTTTCCAGTAAATTTTCTTGATTTTTTGTCCCTTTGAATGCCAGCTGATTGCTAGGCATGGTACACTGTGGAAGCACAACCTCCCTCTCTCCTTCCTCAGTCTTTGCAGCACGCTGCTTGTACCATGGTAGCAGGGCAGAAAATAAGCCTTGTCCTTCATGGCTGAAGTCGAAAAGGAAGGAGGATCTTTGCATCCATTTTTTCTCTTCTGCAGAACCAGTTGCCATCTGCTCTCCATTAGTGATTCTCTGCTCTAATCTAATAAGAACATCTCCAGAGAAGCCAGGCAGATATCTCCAGACATGCAGATATTTCAAGCAAGACATGATAGCCATAAAATTGCTCCATGTGAATTACTAACCTTCTCCTAATGAACACATTAAAAAAGCTACAGGCTCACTGTAATCTGTACTGTAAATCATTATAGAACAATAGATTATTACCGTGCACTGAAAAATTTTGAAGCTTTGAAGAGTTACAATTTCTGGTCCTTCTGTAATATAGGCTATATGAGACAATTTTTTATTAGAGTAATATTCCTTTTTTACAAGGCTACTGTTCGCAGTACTCAGAAGGATAATTTGTCTCTCCACCTTTATCTTGTAGTCATTTCTTTTGCACAGTGACATGCAGAACAGAGAGGGTTCTCTAAATCTGAAAGGTTTCTTGGTGAGGTCTCTAGAGCCAGGTGATCTATTCCCAATTTCCTGAATCATGCCTTCTTTTCTGGTAGGGAATGCTTACTGAAACAAGACCTCTCATCCAGTCAACTCAGAAGCAGAGAGTTAGAGAAGGAGGCAAACCTTCCTTTGGGTTCATTCCCTTCCCATTAGTCCTTTCCTCCTGTAAAGGGGTCAGAGTTTACCTTGTGTAGATTTTTCTGAAGAGAATAGAAGAACAGGTGTGCCCACACTGGGGTTTTGTTCCTCCATTGCCAGAGACCCCCCCAGAGACTTGACTGGCACATCTGTGAGTGCAGCTCAGCCTGAAATTGTTCAGCATACAAGATGTCCCGTTGGGTTCACTGCAACTGGAGAATAGAAATGCCCCATTAACTCAGAGTGAATTCATATGCAGTGGGAGACAATCTGTTACTGAACTCGTTCTTCATAGTTTTGCAACCCCCAAGCACTGGGGAACTCATAACCTTAGTGATGCCATTTTCATATTTGAAAGTGAAGAGTAGGAGGATGTGTGCAAGGGAGTTCCCATAAAAAGGACAGTAAGATGTGGATGTATTTGTCATTCTGTTTCCTTTCAAGTTAAAAAGTACATGCTGAAGACATCATATACACATACATACACACAGGCATATAGATACATAGGCATACACATACACACATATATCTATTTAGATATGGGTATATAGAAATATCTAACAGAGGGCAGGAAAGGAAAAGAAATGAAAGGAGAAGTATGTAGGCATCTTTTCCAGGATCCTGCTAATGACCCTTAGCACAAACTCAGTTCATTTCTTGTGAGAAAATCTCCATGGCTCTGCTGGAAATTACATAACTAGATAATGTGTTTAAAGGGGCTTTTAGTAAAATATGTAAGGAACTCAGGTAGAGAATATGTTGAAAAATTTCTAGGCCTGTAGTTTTCTTCATAAGAAAACCCCAAAATAATTAGCCACATAGGTATTTTGTTTATTACAGCTTTCATACATACAGATGCTTTCCTCAATCTTGGTGTGAAGCTTAAGCAAGGGTGTGTATTCTTTGAACACAACTCCAAGACTGAATGCTGATAGACTCTACTTTCCCCTAGCAACTAGTAATAATGATAGCTCATGTCCTGTGTAAGTCCTCCAGAGCTGTAACACCAATCTCACCTCCTGCTCTTCCATTCCTGGAACATGGGAAGGAAACACTGCAGGATGGGAAGGAGTTGGTCCCATGTGAACAAGAGATTTTGTGTGATGTTGCTTCAAATGTCTTGACAGTTCAGAATAGGCAGTCCAGAGAGATGCCAGCAGAGATGCGAGGTGCCAGGATGAGTTGTGGGTGAGAGCTGGTGCAGGAAGAATACTATCTTGCAGAACTAGAGTCCAGCAATTGTGCCTGACTTTTCAAGTGTATCGATCCTCATGCTTTTGTTTCTGCAGTCATGTTCCTTGTTTCCCCAGCTGAAGAATATGAGTACTGTGTACTGACGTTATCTTCTGTTACTTCCAACAAGTTCTTCACCTTCTTATTTAACTTATGTCTTCTTTCCAAGCGAGAATATCCAGGTTTCGGTTGGATCTATTTTAAGGTGAATTAATTAACCAGCATAATAATACATTCCTGCTTTTACCTATTTAATTTGTTTTATTCTAACTCCATTTTAAAGTACATTTAACAATGTCAGTAATGAGCATTTCTTTTTCCACCATCCTTATTTTCACTGCAGGGAAACTTACCTCCTGATTACCGGATAAGTCTGATTGATATTGGGTTGGTGATAGAGTACCTGATGGGAGGAGCGTACCGCTGCAATTACACCCGAAAGCGGTTCAGAACACTGTACCACAACTTGTTCGGGCCCAAGAGGGTAAGAAACAAGCTGTTTGCCATCCTCAGGACTGTACCAACTGGCAGGGATTGCCATAGCATCTTAGATGGTTCCAGAGTGGTGGGGTCCAGATTCATTTCCATTATGTGCATTGCTATTATCTCACCATAATGCATCACAAGCCAGACGCTTATATAAGCTATGGTTTTTATAAATTTAATGAAAAATGCCCTGCTGAAACCAGCACATTAAACAGTCTGACTCTAAAACCTGTAATTATGAGTATTCACAGCTTTTAAAAGGCAAGTCTTTTGACCTAAGCCAGTAATACTGTAATTCTAACTCCTGAGTTAGATTTGAAAACTTCTGCATTGTTAGATGCATTTCCTATCTCAGGGCTCATCTTCTGATTGTGATCTGAAGGTTTCAAGGCAAAGAAACTCATAACTCAAAACATGCTTTATTTTTTGGATGTGGCTCCAGCGGTCATTGGGTTCATGGCAACACCACTGTTAAATATTTTTGTGATTTTTGTGGGTTCCTTGTTTGATAAGTGAATACAAAGTCTTTCTAAAACACAAAAGCAGTTAATTATCATCCATATTGCCATTGACCCAGTTCACCCTGAACAGGAGTCTGTTTAGCTCCTCCCAGTGTGACTCCCAGTTCCTCCCAGTTCCTTCTTTGCCTACTTTTGCCTCACATTTCAGATTTTAGCAATACACAACAATGAAAGTAGTAACAAATCACTATAAATAGCAACAGCTCTGTGAAAAGCTTGCAGACAGCTTATTTGTTTCCATATGCTTTTCCTTAAGATTCTTCACATTTGAAAGGAAAGAGAGTGATTGCAGCTGGTGGGAGAGAATTCCTTCCCAAAGTCACTCCATTGACAAAAGCATTTGAGCAGTGATTTCACCAATACTGAACCAACACACAGAGGGCTCCACAAGAGTCAATAAAAGTGTTCCACAGCCGTGGCCACAATGCTGATGTACTCCAGAGAAATCCATTGATGCCTTATCAGTGGTCCCTATCACTTTCTTGCTAGAACAGCCCTAACCAGTTGTAATTTTTACCTGAATCCAAATATATGTCTTCTGATGTGGTTTTGGTGAAATAATGTCAAACTCAAGTTTGAAATAACTGCATATTTGATTGCTGTATGTGTATAATATGATTGGTATATGCATATATATATAACACATATATATATGCATGTAGTAATTAGATTGGTGTATGTACATATATGCTATTGCAGTACATTTTATTTTCTATATTTTCATTATTATTGTTACTAAATTTTATTGTATATTCTAAATCACTCTACATGCATGTGTATGTATGTGTATATGTATACACAAATAGCTGTAGTTTTTCATCACTATTCTCTGAGAAATAACATTTTTCTAATTTTTTTTTGTACAGCCAAAAGCTCTGAAGCTGTTGGGAATGGAGGTAGGCAACCTCTGACAAATCTTAATGTCTTTTCCTTCTTTGATAAATATAAACTATATCCAAATGATGTTCAAATTCAATGTAATGAAAATATGACTAGTATTTTCATCCAGATAGCTGGTTTACACAAGGGGCAGATTAAGAAACATTTCTTAATTAAAGTCCAGGAGATAGCTAAGGAAAAAGAGGGCTCTGTCCCAGCCATAGATCTTCTTGTTTTTTGTTTAATAAGAATTAAACAAAGTGTTTCGGTCCAGCAGGGCAAGCAGAATTTCAGTCAGATAGCATCTAACTTCAAAACATATTCAGAGAAATGAAACACTTGCAGAGAATAATGCAGAAATCTTTATAGGAAGACATCCAAAGTTATCTCAGTTTTATTGGCACATTTGGCTACTCTGATGCTTCAAGGGTATGGTAGTATTTTCATGGTTTTTTTATTTTATACAACCACTTTCATTTTTCCATCCATAGACATAGGACAGAATAGGTCAGCACACCTGATAAAAGCAAAAGGCTAAAATGGAAAGAAACTAAAGGCAACAGAAGCAACAAATGGATGGAGAAGAAAGGAATAAACACACAGAATAGGAGTAAAGAAGGGAAATTGCTAGTTTTGTAAGATGATAAAGGGAGAAAACACAAGAATAAGCATAGAAGGAGTCTTCAGCAGATTAGAAAATCCCCTGGGTATGTACTTTCTGGAGGTGGAAAGAGGCAGATGCATTACAGAAGATGTTGCATTTGCAGTGAGCTCTTACCTTTATTTTAATGGTGGATTTTCCAAAATAGTTCTGGATATTGTGTGATTGTACTCTATGTTATTAGTTTCAGAGTGATAATGTTATTGATTCAGGGTGATAGTTCAAGGCTCTGTTCCCCTGTTTACTGTCTTCTAATTACAGTGCATGCGCCAATACCTTTTTTATTGTTTACCTATGTTAAATATTTTGTCCAAAAAATGATGAATGGGCTGGCCTGCAGGAAACGTGTTAGGTACTGATTTCAATGAATTGCATGAACTGTTCCTTTACTGATGAAAACAATTCTCTACAATTCCCACAGGATGATGTCCCTTTGCGTCGAGGCAGAAAACCAACAAAGAAAAAAGAGGAAGAAGTTGATATTGATATGGATGACCCTGAGATCAATCACTTTCCGTTCCCATTCCATGAGCTCATGGTGTGGGCTGTGCTGATGAAACGTCAGAAGATGGCCCTCTTCTTTTGGCAACACGGGGAAGAGGCTATGGCTAAAGCTCTGGTGGCCTGCAAACTCTGCAAAGCCATGGCCCACGAGGCATCAGAAAATGACATGGTGGATGACATATCCCAAGAGCTGAACCACAATTCCAGGTGAATTTCCTTTAGAGTACACTTTCCTGAGGGGGGAAGAAAAAAAAAAGGAGGAAAGAGAGATTTCTGGACCTTCCTAAAATTTTCTTATTTGTAGCTTGCTTTCATTTCTAAGTTGTAGCGGAAGTGCAGTCCCTTTAGAGAAAATCCAAATGGCGTTTAAACAGTCTGTCTGCCAGAGTAGCAAAGTTGTTAGCAGCATAACTTCTGAAATGAGAAGATGTCAAGAAGACAGTGAAATATCTATATTGTTCATGTGTTCTCCCTGCAGCCTCAGGAGTCAGACTGCAACATTTCTGTCTGCTTTTTCAGGATACTCTCTACCTGCCCAGCAGAACAGTTACTGAAATCCTTATCAGCAAAGTATTCAGGCAGAGGTGTTAATTAACCAAGAGGTCATGCTTAGATTAACAAGGCAAGATTCTAGATTTCATAAGAATTTTTCCTGATTTTAAAATTTCAGAAATTTAGGATTTGGGGAAGGATATTGGACATTCCTTCCAGGAGGCTTGACTGTGAAGCTGTGGGCAAACAGCAGAGAAGCCATCCCTTAGGCTGCAGATAACCAGAGGGTTTCAGTTCAAAAATGTCAGGGAGGTGGGCAGGGAGGTGGGAGCAGGCAGCTGGTAGGTGTGGGTGCTCATCGCTGCTAAGCTGGGGCACTTATTTATATGCCTGACATGAGCCACTCACATTTGAAAACGTGGGTTTCCATGTGTTGAGTCAACATCACGTTGATTTGCGTGCTGGAAGGCGCCATGCCCCTGGCAGAGGCGCGTTCTGAGCACGGGGCTGTATGTGCCCACGGAGTGAGCGGGGTCCCTCTGTGTCCCTCTGTGTCCCTCTGTGTCCCTGTGTTGCAGGGACTTCGGCCAGCTGGCGGTCGAGCTGCTGGACCAGTCATACAAGCAGGACGAGCAGCTGGCCATGAAACTGCTGACCTATGAGCTGAAGAACTGGAGCAACGCCACGTGCCTGCAGCTTGCAGTGGCAGCCAAGCACAGGGACTTCATCGCTCACACTTGCAGCCAGATGCTGCTCACTGACATGTGGATGGGTCGTCTCCGGATGCGAAAAAATTCTGGCCTAAAGGTCATTCCTGTTTTAAAATAAAATTAACATTCAGAGGATTCTAATAGATGGTGACACGGTTCACAAAAAATCAGTAATAACTGTCTAAAGTAACCATATTTCAGATATTTATTTGCAGTGACATTAAGCACGGTATATTCTTCCTGTGCTCAGTTTTTCAGATGGGGCTTATCATAAGCCTAAGTTCAAAGCACACAGCTTAGATTGTTTCATTTGCTTTCTTAAACTCCTCTCTGGCATCATTTATCAGAACAAGAATTGAGCTAGAAGGTTAGTGTGTCATCCTACCTGTATACTTGAGGAGTTAGTCAAGAGTTTTAAAGATAAATAAAGGAAAAGGAAGTGTAAGTGAATTAACCATTAGTGAAAGGTGCTGATCTGACAACCTTTCCCAGAACAGGCAAAGTAAGCAGCACAAATTTCCTCACAAACCCTTGCAAATCTTCCTGATGGCATCTGAAGGGACTCCTTTAGAGGGTTTAAAGGATAATTTAGTTTTCAAAGCTGTTACAGCTTTACTTCCACAGTTGACAAAACTGCTAACAGTGCAAAGTGAATTCTGAGATGAATTTGAGTCCCTGGCATGTTTCACCAAAGCAGTCACCAGTCAGAACATACCCAGCAATTGCCTCTCCCTCCTATATCACAGAGAAATATTTTCTGTGAAGGGATTCTCTCTTCTGCACTAATTGCCTGTGTGAAAATTGGTAATTACTCAGCTGTGTTGCCATGTGAAAAGATGTTCAGTAATGGCAAGAGTGCTTTGGAGTATGCACATTGCTTCCAGACTGGCTCTTAATCCAGTGACAGTGATGAGTGAGAGCAAGTGGTTGATAGCAATCCTATGCAGGACCTGTGCATACACGTTGTTCTGCTACAGATAGAAAACTTTCTCATATTTGGATGCATTCCTACCTATTTCCTGAACTCACAGGCCTATTATCCTTCAGAGGGACAGCCTGTTTAGCTTTGCAGAGATTCAGCCTAGGTACATGGAGGACAGTGTAGCAACTGATTTCCCACTACATGCATTCCACTTTTCAGCACATTTCTTAAGCCCTAAAATAGACCTTTCTTTCATAACACATAACTGAAGGTAACAGGCTCTGTTTCAGCTTCTTCTAACATCAGGGCTTCACAAGGATCCTTTACTCAGTTTCTAGTCTGTATTTTATTTCAATGAAGCTCATTAGCAGAGCTTGTTTAAAGCTAGAGAAGGCTTCAAGCGACATGAGGCAGCATGACAAAGAAATAAATTCGCAAGCATGAGTCATGGTTTATTTCCCAAGAACAGTTTTTCCCTTTGAAACTGACAAACGGTAGAAAGTTTGAATATAATTATTTAGATTCTTGCTAGGAATGTATGGCACCAATGGAAGGGCTAGGGGCAGCTGTTAATCCTGACTGCTCTTAAAAATAGCCTTTCTGTGAAGCCAGGTCTGCCTCTAACCCCCTCTCCCTGGACCCATCATTTTGTGAGCACAGCACAGTGCAGGAAGCTTTTCCAAGGCTAAGTGCAGCATTTGCACACCCTACCTGCTCCTCATTGTGTACTTTGAATAGTTTCAACAAGCTGTCTGCTGATATGATGATCACAAGCATCCTCTCTTACCTGCCAAGAAGTTAACTATCTGGTTTTACTCTCTTTTAGGGAGACATTTATCAGAAAATCATTCTCCATCAAATTGCAGCATAACCAGGAGAAGTTATTGTGGTTGTGAATACAGACTTTGCTTTGTTTCACTGTGATGTCTATTCAGTTGTACTAATGGTTTAACCCAAGCATTGTTCAATTCATATGAATCCCGAAAAGGAAATTTTAGTGGTTTCTACACTCTGGCATCTAAGAGGGGGAAGGCAGAAAAGAAAGAGCTGACATTAACATGACCATTACACAGCTGCCTTGTTACTGGAACATAATCTAAGGAGACTGCACATCAGCATTTTCTTTTGCTGGCTTTGCCTTATCTCCTCAGATCCACACACTGTTTCACTTCATTGACTGCCAGTGTACATTAAGCATGGACACAAAGAGCTATTAACCCTCTCTGTAGAAATAAATACTCTCTGTGCGTCGTTTATACTGGCGTTTTGTATTATGTAAAATGCAGACATTTGTAGGTCTGTACACCCACATGGTCCCACCTACTTTTGACCTTATACAATATTTTGTAAATATATTCTAGTATGTATCACTATGCACCTGGTGATGTGCAAGTAGATAAAACATTCAAGAGCATTCACAACAGCACTAGTAGAAGTCACATGCTTTGATTCAGTGCTCTGGTATCATTACCCCCAATGACAAATACTTTATTGTCATAGAAACTCACATGTGCATGTATCTTTCTTTTCCTAAATCTCCCAAGGGAGTTGTTCTGTTTGATGCTAAGTAACCATTATGACCATAATCTGTTTTCTGTGATGATTATTGTTATCATTATTATTGCTTTAGGTAATTCTAGGAATTCTACTTCCTCCTTCAATCCTCAGCTTGGAGTTCAAGAACAAAGATGATATGCCCTACATGACCCAGGCCAATGAGATCCATCTTCAAGAAAAAGATCCAGAAGAACCAGAGAAGCCAGTGAAAGAAAAAGATGAGGAAGACATGGAACTCACTGTAAGTGCTCACAATAAATCATCAGCCTCAGCACTGTCAATTTGTAATTCCTGCCTCTGTAGACATTGCAGAACATCTGATGGCTAAATATAGCACATGATAGGATATCACACTTCACACTCCCCTCTCCTCCATGAGACTCAAGCCACACAAGTTGCCATCATTTGCCTCCATGTTGCAGCAGTGCATGGAGATGCTGTGCTGTAATATCCTCATATTTTGACTCAAATATCCTCATATTTTGACTCAGTTTGATGCCACATTGTCTCAACTAAGTGAATTAGATTTTAGAAGCCCTCAGTCAAGATAGATAACCTCTCTGGTATGAAAAGGGCTCACCTTTGGTTGGAAATACCCAAACATTCGTGGAAGCCAGAGGTTTTTTTTCTTTTAGTTGACTTCACTAAAGAGTAAGCAAGTGTGCAAACAGGCCAGAAAAATTATGAAAACTTAGTCTAAAATTCTTTTTGTGTTTGTGGTCATTGCCTTTCACACACAGATCCAGTCTTTAATCCACTGAAGACACTAACAAGCAGCAAGACAGCTCCCCTTCTACAATCTAACAGAATTGTGTGAGCAGACACTTGTCAATATTAGCAGCGTAGCCGTTGAGGAATAATTTACACCACGAAGAATCAGACAACTAAAGCTCTGAAAACTACACAAGTCATCTACCTCCTGTCTCTTGTTCTCACACTTTTTTGTTTGTTATTATACAGGCTATTACATCTGCCTTAGTCAAGTTTCGCTTGAGTTTGTTTGGGTTTGATTGTGGTGTCTTTGAAAGGCTTAAAACTCTGCCCCCGTTGGTCAGCATAGAGACATAAAAAAGATTTGCCTGATTAAGTTAAAGAACAAAAACAAAAACAGAAAAACCCAGACTGTTTCCCACAGGCAAACAGCAGGAGCTGCCCGCAGGATCCCGACTGCAGGCAGGCAGAAGGACCTGCCTACAGGACCCAATATGCAGGCAAGCCGAAGGAGCAGCCCACCAGACCCACCTACAGGACCCGTTTGCAGGCAAGAACCTGGCTGTTGGGAAGGACCAGAAGCCAGAATAGCAGCAATGGGGCATTCTCTGCTCATTAGCTATTGATTGCAATTTACTAACCCTTGGCTTCTGATCCCCTTATGAAGTGCCTATTCAAATCAAATAAGCGCTTTGCAAGCTGCCTTTTACCTGGCAATGGGAAGAGATTTGGGAAAGATGTGTTTTCCATCCCGCTGTAGCTATCCCAGCTCCTGGTTTCTTGTCTACAATACTGTTTCCTTTTTTTCTTCTGACTCCTGCTGCAAATAAATGGTGTGTGCAGTGGACCTGCTATTCATATAGATGAACCTTAGATGTTCCCTCACTTCTCCCTTCCATGTGCTGACAGTCCTATTGCTCTGTTCTGTCATTGGCTCTTCCCTTAATTCCTTCAAATTCAGTGTATCACTCTAGTGAAGTTTCAGGCACTTGAAACATTTTCTATAAAATAATATTTCTTCATGTGGAGTCCAGCAAGTTTAGAAACAATATCTTTGGTCAGCACTGCTCACTTAGTATTTCTGCATATAATTTATACCACACTGTAGAACTTCTAACACAGCTGTTTCACTCAGGTACCCCTCAGTGGTGAGCAGAGGCGAATTGGTAGCAGAGAGTTCTTGGCATGTCTGTGGTTAGATGCCACAGGCAGTTACATTTAGTCACCTGACATATTTTAAATATAAGAAAATAATTTAGACTGAAGTTTCATATTGTTCCAGCCTTAGTCAAATGATCTGGCATAATGGTCAGGTTTCTTTTCCACTGATCAGAGAATGCCTGAAAGATGTTTTGGGAAGTCCCTTTGTGACGTTTCCCCTTACCCATGGTATCCTTTAGTATATTAAGGATACTTTATAAATATTTCAATAAGATTAATAATTTATTGTGCTGGAATATCATAAATGTTTAATCCATTGCTGAACTTAGAATCAATAGATTAGTCACTCACCTACCCTGAGTTTTGTTCAGCATAAAGATTAACAAACAAAAGCAAAGTTAAAACAATCATGTTTATCTCAAAGTTCCTTTTCCAGCAAATAGTATATAATTGAAATAGTCTTCCTGATTCTCCTTCTAGCCGTTCCCTGTGAATACTTCTCAAGTCTCTGTATTCATCATGTCACACCCATATTCTCTCTGCTAAAATGAAGACAAAGAGGTCTCATCTAGACAAGGTCTTTTCATTGATTTCCTGTGTGTCTTGCACTAAGCCCAGGTGACTAAAGACAGGCCAAGGATTCAGTTTCTTCTTCTGTATTGCACTTTTGCAGAGTGCATGAGGTACAGGGCCACAGTCATCTTTTCCCTATTTTACAACTCATTTGCGTAGAATAATGTGATCAGCAGACTACAGCAACAGTGAAGTTAAGTCTCCACATGGGTGCGTCTGCTGGAAGTATGTATTTGCTTTATGCTCCTCTTAAAGGGTCAGGGACTGAACATCTGGATATACTATGAAGATGTGTTTATTCACTGTAAACTACTTGTTATTTACTACTTTTAACTTTATAACAGATACATGAGAGTGACAGGCCCACATTTCTTTACACCTAGATGCTAAGAAACAGGCTTATAGCAGCTACTCACAAAAACACATTTGAGTACTGCTCTTGTCAGTGCTCCTCAGCACCAAGAAATTTACCACAATTTATGTATGGAGGTGAGAGTCATTAATCCTGAATATTAAACACAGAGAAGTAGAAGGGCATTAAAGTCTAACAGCCAGGGATATTTTCTGTTTGTGTCCCAATCAAGGCCTTAGTTGCTGAAATTCAGGTCAGTCAGAAAAATCAGAAGTTTCCCATCCACCCAGAATAACTCTAATTCTGGAAGCCATAACTAGGAGCATCCTTAACCCCATTCAGTGCATTATTATTTAGATATTAGAGCTCCCCAGTAAATTGTTTTATTTCAGAACACATTTAAGTCCTTTAAAAGGTGTTTCTGTTGTTGTTTTGTTCACTTTGCCTCAATATTCCACAATGAATAGGAAGTTTGGGCTTCCAGAGCATCACTGAGTTAGTCTGAGAACTTTTCAGCAGCAGCACAGCTAGTTCTGTTGGCCTCTGGGATCACATCTGTAGTATGTGTACTTAGTCTTTTCTCAATGGCAAGAAATAACACAATAATAATCATATCACTAAAAATATAGTCCTTAGCACAGAGAAGTCCGAAGATCCATGTCCTGATGCCCCTGGCCCAAATTACCCTTCCTGGTGGGAGACAACTCTCGCAGCACCTCACACACCAGCAACCAGGCTCCCCTTCA
The DNA here is from genome assembly GCF_047830755.1 of Zonotrichia albicollis. NCBI lineage: Eukaryota > Metazoa > Chordata > Aves > Passeriformes > Passerellidae > Zonotrichia > Zonotrichia albicollis. The sequence goes on along the minus strand of NC_133860.1, from coordinate 2,282,707 downwards.
GCTCGTCTGGAAAATGGAATTGGGAGACACTGCTGGTGGTGTCTAGGAAGAAGTGCTGACCCTTTCCATAAGAAGAGGTTCTCTCTTCCTCCCAGGAATTTGGAAATCCTCCATACCACCACCACTACCACATATGGGTCCTGGCAAGGTCTAGTTCTAGCAGACAGGATTTCTGAGCTCCTGTCACTTTGGTCCTCTTCCTCTGTGCTCACTGTAACCACCAAGCACGTGCAAAATCTAATTTTATATGTCTGTCAATCAAAGACATTAAAACATTTTTCTACCAGTGTTTCAGGGCAGAGAACAGTAATCCTAGAACAACTACCATGAGAGCAGCATTTTCACACACCGTGTACGATCCAGCAGGGTGTGCCGAGGGAGGTGTTTCTACACAGCTATGTCTAATTTCCACACCAGTTCTCTGTGAACTGGGGTAAGTCTCTATAGAGCATGTGGACTTCACTCAGGATGAAATTGGAAGACCCTGTATTCATTCCAGAAAGACTGAAATTCCTGTTCTTTAATTATGAAACACATAAACATAGTATAGGATTGTTAACATATATTAATGACAAAATGAACAACCCAAAACTCGCCCCTGATAGTTCATTATCAGCAAACAGTCCTCAATTACATAAAACAAAATCTGGCCCAACAATAACAACAAAAACCTGATTAATAAAATCTCCATGTAAAAACTATGAAAACATCAATCCCTTCAGGCTAAAATGATGCAGTTGTACTGTACTTCACAATGAGGTTGAGCTGCTGTCAAGCTTACCTTGCATGACTCATGGTGAATCATGGACAAAATCATGTATTAGAGAAAGAGATGCCGCCCACACAGAGCAGTGTATTGAGTTGTTCCCACCCTACTGCATCCCACTCCAAGAAAAACATTTGTTCACATTTGGCACTGCAATTATTCTGTTAACACAGTTACATAGGTTATTTCTGAATCTTTCTAATGGGGAAGCTTTTCAGTTTGTTAATACTGAGGTATAATTAACAGTCAGGAACATCAGGTCAAACCTAATCCCTAGCCATCTCAGAGAAATTCCCCATCTGTGGCATGGGGGAGGGAAGGAGATACTATTATATGATAGAACTAATTAAAAAACAATTGTAATGAGACAAAATTACCACATTGTTATCAAGAAGAAAGCAGTAGCAAACAGGAAATCAGAATTCACAAGCTAAAGCATAAGTCCGGATATTGAAAGAGCATTATTATAAAAATATCCGCAACTCACTGATTTCATTGAGAATTAAGTCTGTCTCACAATTTGTAAATTTGTAAAATTGTGAAGGATTTGAACTCTGTAAAATAATCCCTGTCACTAAAGCACGGCATTGCTCATTTGTTAAAGGAGGCAGCATTCATTTTCATTCTGCTGCAAAATTCCTGAGCACCAGGGGACAGCAGAGACAAAGCCTTGGGAAAAGCTACAGAAAACTCTGTAGCTCCAGACAGCAGTTTTACCAGAACAGCATCAGTAAGTAGAGAGAAGCAAACAAATTACTACCTTCTTGGGCTGTGGTGTTCCCAAAGCATTCCGATCATATTCCAATTTCACCCCCCAAAACCCAATCAATGATATGGATCAAAGGATCACACTGATTTTGTGGAATTCAGGTAATGATATCTTCTGTGGATGTTGTGTAACTTCTGCTACTGTGGTTATATTCAGTAAGTCTCATAACCATAAAAACCCTTCTCCTCTGCTTAATAGCCACTTTGTCTTTTTCTTTTTTTATAAAAGTCTTGATGGACTTTCAAGGTGTTTTATGGGCTCTGTGAGAGCCAACAGGAGGTCCATTTAAATTTTTAATAGGTTATGTTTTATCCGTATTTATGGGAATTAAATTAAAAATCTTCAGCCATTAAAACTAAAGGAAACAGGTTAACTTGGTCAAAGCAAGCTTTAGTTTTTGAGACAGTCACAGCAGCATAGTTTTAGTGCAGTATACTTCTGTCCTGAATTTTTGTTGTATTTATTGAAAATGTGCACAGCAACATCTGTATGTTGTCAGATTCAAGAATATAAGGGTTCACAAGGAAAGTAGTAATACTAGACTAATAATACTTTGCATAAATGAAATTAAAAAATAAACAATGAAATGAAATGAAATGAAATGAAATGAAATGAAATGAAATGAAATGAAATGAAGTGATGAAATGAAAGAGAAGAAGCCATATGGACCAAGCCCAGTCCTAATAATGTTACAAATATCTGCACTGACTGAAAAAAGTTTATCATTACAAATTACTGTTTCACAGGAAAAAGACCTATATGAATAGCTCCACACGAGGCTGGAAAAAGGAAGAAAAGGTTAAATTGTGATTCTTATTTTTAAATATTTGAGAAGTGCATCACCAGTTCCTGCAGGGCTGTAGAAAGTGATCAGATAGCTCACCTGAAGCCAAAGAGTTAAGTATGTGCTGTGTATCCTGTTGAGTTGGAGAGGAGCAGATACAGAGACAAGAAGGACCTTTTTATAGGAGGACTATATGTCTGGCATCTAATTGTTCCCTTGGTTTTCCACCATTTAAGTGGTAGATGAGGACAATGCTATCTTCACAGATGGTGACGGTTTGCTTCAAGTAACAGAAAAGCACAAGGGTGCCTTCATCTACTTGTAGGAAAGCATTATAGAAGCACGGAAACAGATGCATCGTTATGCAGTCCCTCCATACTTAGATTTGTCTCAATTCTTGCAGATATTTCCTGTGCAGGATGCTGCATCCACAAACTAAACAGTAAGAACTTGCAAAAGGCACAGTGAGCTAAAATCCAGGCTTCGTCTACTGTTCACTAAATAACTGCTTCAGAATGAACATTTAATATGTCACATTACACTTCAAATACAAAGGAACTTCTTTTAAGCACTAACTTCAGTGATTGTAGTTTAGTTCTTCCATTTCTCTGCAGCTGATAATGAAAATTAAGGGTAAGCAAACAAAATATTGCCTTCTTTTGACTGTTAGGTTTGCACTCATAGCTGGGGACTTCTTATATATGTGTTTATTTAGCTCAGTGTTGCTTCTCAGTGGGTCTGATTTGCAAAAAAATGGTAACTGTGAGATCAAGCCCAGCAAAGGCAATGCATGAGCAGTCTGGAACTTCACTATGGAAGAAGTTAAAATCATGTACATGAATATTGCAATTGAAGGCCTTTCTGCTACAGTGAGCTTTACTAGTAAGTCCTCTTGCATCCATGTAAGCTTCACTGTGGGATCGTAACCTGGGAGAGGTCCAGTGATTAACCTGTAAAGTGCCACTGTCTCCTTTGCTTCTAGTTCAGTGACTATCAACTCATCTTTTCCCTTGTTGTTCTCTCTCAATCTCAGCTTTATGAACTTCTCTTTGTTTAAAATCAAAATTTACCTGTTTTCTGTCTGCATCTGTTTATTGTATAGAAGTACACCACATAAAGCTGTTGTCAGGTAAAAGTGTTTCTGTCCACAGAGCAAAAATTAAAAATAAATCACACTTATTTTTGCCAGGAATCACCCTCTCAAGCTGAGGGTTGAGGCTAAAGCTATAGCTTTCTATTTTCAAAGCATGAAAGAGAAGCCTCCCTGCAAAAATGTAATTTGAAAGCAAAGTATTTTATGCCTAGCTGTGGTCACCTGGTTTTATCTAGAGATCAAGAACAGTTTCCTATTGACATTTCAAAAAATTGTGTAATTTTTCTTTCACAGGAAAGAAACGTAAATATATCTTTCTTGTAGGCAATGCTTGGACGGGGCAATGGAGAGTCCTCAAGAAAGAAGGAGGATGAGGAAGTTCAGAGCAGGCACAGAATGATCCCCATTGGAAGAAAGATCTATGAGTTCTACAATGCTCCCATCGTGAAATTCTGGTTTTACACTGTAAGAAATCTTTCCTGTTATATTAATAATGTTTGTACAAATACTGAAATTGGACTAAAGTAATCTTTTGTGTTTCATTGATGTCTACATTTATATGTATTGGAGGGCTTACAGAAATAGTTTAATAAAAATGTTTGGTAGAAGTCTGCTAGCATTGCAAGACTTTTAAAGATTACTATTTTGTTCAGGAAGTTAATGGCTAAAATTTGAATTATTGTGTATGTTTTTCTTTCAATAAAATGGTAAGGGGCGGTTTGCTGTAGTGCTCCCAAGGAAGTCCCAATAGGAAAATTCAAAATAGTATTGCTTCCAATAGTAAGCCCAGTGGGAGGTTGGTCTGAGTCAGAATATGAATTATCTAATAACTGATGAAAAAAAAGTGGTAGAGCATTTCTTTCCTTGGAACATTTTTATTTGTTTTTCTGTTTTGATGAGTCTGTGGCGTGTCTCTCAGAGAAAATGTGCAGGTAAGTACCCACAAGATATCAAAAACATGATTGACAGCCAATGTACATTTTTCAGGGACAAATTAGTTAAGTCAGGATATTCACTGTGTTTGAAATAAATTAAGCTTCCAGAAGGAGCAGAAAAAATGATCTCACGGATTTCAACTGCAGTAAAACAGTACCAAAAACTTCACAGGGTTTTCTCACAGGTAAATTAATAAAGTTATATTGAAGTTACTATGTGGATAAAAAGCTTTTTGACAATTAGTCTTCAAGAGTAAATCTTAATTATTCATTATCAAGCTGGAAGCCAAGATTAACGTTTTCTTCTATATCAAGTGCTGATATTTTTATTCAAAACTTGGATGATGGAGTAGAGATTGGTTATTATTTTAGTTATTATTTAGTTATTATTAGTTATTTTGCAAATTACACTAGAACGTAGAAGGATAAAACTAAAAAGATCACAGAAAGCGATCTTTTCAGTCTTCTTAGCCGGAATATTCCATCCCAATTCAGCTTCTGCATCATGTGACAAGTGTGGACTGCTTTGAAAGACCCCAAAAAAGGAGAATGTTTCAAGTTTGTAAAGCTATACTTAAGGGGAGATATTAAGGAAGCAAGAATGTTTCCTCTGTTAAAAGAAAAAAAGGTCTGCAGAAGGAATGTAACAGTTTTTGAATATGTTTAAGTACCTCAAAATTCTTGTTGAATAGGACAAAAAATAACACCCAGACAGTTCTAGGTGAGAAGTTAGGAAACAGTTTTTAACTGGTCCAAGAAGTACTGTCATGAACTGTGTGAGGACATGCTAGATTTTCCATTATTAGTGATTTCTAAACTATCTTAATCAAGACATGCGTTCATAATGGTACACTGAAATTAATCATGCCTCAACCCAATGGAATTGGCTAGATAGTTTCAGGTGGTTTTTCCCAGTCATATTTTCCATCATTCTGCTGAAAGCACAGCAAATCACAAAGAATGGATCCTTCTGCAAGTGACTTCTTATAAGAAAAATTGCCTTGCAGATGTTGGGAACAACTCACATCAATCAAGTCTTAACTTGGTGGACGCCGTAGACTAGCGGAGTTTAACAACTTGGAGTAATTTATTGCTCAACTCAGTGGCCACTGAACATTAATCAAGCCCACAAGTCCAGAAACTACTCATCAGCAGCTTAGTCTCATTATCAATTGCAGTGTGTATTATGCACAAACAGAAAAGTCTTTACACTGCAAATGGAAAGAAGCATCCTGTTAGTTCAATTTTTAAATGGGAGAGAGAAATCAATATTGGATTTCCATTTAGGCTTGTTCCTACAGTTTGATGTCCTGAGGCAGGTCTCAATCAAGGTCATTTATTAAAACTGGATCTTGGATACACTGAACCTGGAGAGCAAGTTAAGGTGGATTCTGGCTGCCATACTTGACCTGTTGTGTATATTGAGAACTCCTGGAGAGTCAAAGCAAAACAAGTTTCAGAGAAGGATTAAAATTGTACAGCCTAACACATTTTACAAATACATGGGCACATATTATTTATGGATTTCAAAAGAAATTGTTCGAATTTTACATTCTGTAGTCCAAAATGCATGTAAAGGTCCTATGGCTATTGTATGCCACTTAAAACAATTTGAATATTCTGCATTTACGTATCTCTATTACTATATAGCTGTATTCATTCTTCAAATACACAAGAGCAAGTTAAATGAGATATTTGAGTAAGAAACATTTGGCTCAGCAGACACTAGACAACTTTTTCTCAAAAAAAAGTCCCAAAACAAACCAATCAAAAAAACCCCCAAAAAACAACACAAACAAACTAACAGCTCCCCATCAACTTCAGTCTTTCTCTTTAGATATGAAGCAATTTCAAAAGTCAACTGCTTTGTTGTGTTTTGTGGCTGTTGCATTGGAAACCATGATGCAAATGTTTCATCCCACAGATTGCTTGAGCAGAAGAGGATGATCTTCTCCTAATGTTGACTACTCCCACTGTCCTAATATCAAAAAATGCTTGCAGCAATGTTAAAATAGTAACATAAAAAATTGAGTTTTATTGGAAATTTCCAGGTATCCTGGTGGTGATGAGCTCACATGGCATTGGATTTCTACAATTTTTATAAGTTTAACAAATTAGCATAACTAACAAATATTGTCCAATTAGAAGAATAGTTGGTTAGGTTATTTTCTCTGGGTACGCCCCACTGGAGTTGATCTAGGACTTCTTTGCCCCATTTCATATTGTGTCTCCTCAGATTCTAATCAGAAAACAGAAGCCTGCTCCTTGTCAGACTTCTTTTTCTTAAGAATAAAACAGAATAAGAAAATAAACAGTATTTCAAGAATGTGTTAGAAGGTTAACTTACTCTAAAATCTAAGAGAAATGGTAGCAAAAATACTAGGAACTATATAACTATTTAATAGTGGTCTAAAAAGCTACAAGTATATGAAAAATACATAAAAAGCAAAATATTTAGGCATCACTACTACTAGCATTAACTGAGATACTAGCAGGAAGTAAGAGTTTATGATAATTTAATTATTGCAATCAATCAGAAAAGAGGAGGGTGATCTCCTTCATGAAGCATTCACCTATTGGTACAATTCCAGGTGTGTCCTCTACCACTATGAGTATTCCAGTATTTTCTGTGGAATGGGACTGCATCCATAAAAGGGCCAGGTGCAATCCACCCTTGAAACTTTTTAGTAGCACTTCCTTCCTTAGCTTCTGCAGTCCTCAATGGTGACAGTGGCAGCTCCTAGCTTTTTGTCAAGCCAGGCAAAAGCAAGAAAAGACAGTGTTCAGCTACTTCTGTAGTGGCACTTCTAAAGAATCTTGAGTACCAGCTCAAGCAGCTACACTGAAGTTTGACCACAGTCTTGGATCAGTGTCACCTCCGGGAAGGTGAGAGCAAGTTAGAAGTGTGGGGAGGGAGGAGACTATCATTCACCCTGTCATGGGAGGGCTAATTTCTTGGGTCAAAGTGGAGACATTTCAGTATAAGTTTACTCACAACTCAAGATTCCTTTCTCTTTTGTCAAGCAAAAATATTTTGCAATTTTTACTAAGTTTGAATTGACATAAAGAAACCCACCAAAACCAAAAAAGAGCTAGCATTTCAAAAGAAAACCTGGAAGAAGCAAAACCCCCTAGTTACAGTTAGATTTTTGCAGTTACTTTTGTAACCTCTGTGCCCTCATTCTTCTGCTGTACTGACTGCAAGTGCTCACCAAAGGCCGCTGAAGCAGATCAAAGTAGATTTCCTGACAATTAGTAATCAATAAGGTTTAAGAGGAGTGTTAAGTAACAGTATCACCTGGCTTTTTGCTCAGAATTAGAAGGTGCTATTTCCACTAGGGAGGTGTGTATCCAGTTCTGCCTGCCCAGACAGAAGTTCTCCTGACTCCAGTGTCACCCTATGTGTTGGTCTACATTGCTTTCCATTTCCTTTAGGACTGGTAAGGGAAGAGCAGCCTCCAATGACTGTGCATTGCAATCCATCATCCCTCACAAACTGAAAGAAAAATGAGATAATTTCCTCCTCTGTTTTATGCAGACAAGAAGTAGTGCTTCAACTGTCTGCTTCCTCTAAACTGATAGTTATGGCCCACAGAACAAATTCTCTTGACTGTCCTCAGCCAGCAACTGGAACAAAGGCCAGAATCCTATGGCTTTTACAAAGAGTGGAAGTGATGTTCTCTAACAAATACAATAGAGCTATATACTCTGTTCTGTGATGTGCAGAGTATTGAAATAATCCTACCCAAAAGTCTCAATGCCCTTTGTGGCTGTTTCAACTTACATGTGAGCCCATGTGCGCAATAGTGAGTAACATAAAACTGAGATAAAAACTGAATTCAAATATAGATGTATCTGTTACAGCTTTCTATCACAATGACTAAATGTTCATGCACAGAGCTGAGTCATCTTTTCTCTGATTTATATTTAGCCTTAAGATGCATTTTCTTATAGGGCTGCTGTTTGAAATTTTCTTATAGGGCTGCTGTTTGAAAGGCAAAGTAGACAGGAGGCTGGATTCTGGCCTCTACAAACCAGTGTGGAATCCTTGCTACAGCCCATTCTCCAGAATGACACTAGGGTTTCTCGGAACTTTAGGAACTTGATGATGCAATTTGCCTGACGTTGTCTTTTTTGACAGACCATTTAATTACATTCAGCATGCAGAAAAACAAAGAAAAATAAACTAAAAACGGAATTCACTTTTCCTCTGGATCAAAAATTAACCTGGAAGGTGAATTTATTAGGAAGGAAAAGAAAAACATTCACACTTAAAAATTTGCAAAAATATATAAGGCAAATAAATGCATGGCTATGGGCAGCTCCTTGCTGCAGCATGTTAGTAGGAGTAGCAGTGTTTTGGGGAGGAAACATACTTTAGGTTAGGTCAGTACTACACTGGGTAAGAAGACCTCTAATAATGCCTAAAATCTGGACTCAGAATGCCAGACAGCTCAGATTAGGTGAAGGGGTGGGGGGGGGAACACGAAGAAGGGGTGTTAGAGGACTAAAGGCCTTTAGAAGCAGATGAGAGAGAAATCTCACATAGCTTACTTAACTGGGTAGTTGACACAGTGGTATTAGGATTGCCATCACTGTGGGATGATCTAAGGGAACTGCATTAATAAAGTCTTTTTGAGGAGACAGATATAGCTGGACATATGTGCGTGTGTTTTGCAGATGCCATATAGTGTGTGACTTAATGTGAGCTTTCTCAGACAACCAGGACACTCTCATTGTTCTTTTGTCTGTGAAATCCTGGTTACAGTAGAATCAGGAATATCATATCATATCCTAGCTCAGTTGTGTAGATAGTGACAATTGATACTCATATTTTTTCTTTACAGCTGGCATACATAGGCTACTTGATGCTGTTCAACTACATTGTGTTAGTGAAGATGGATCGCTGGCCATCTATTCAGGAATGGATTGTCATCTCATACATTTTCACTCTGGGAATAGAGAAGATGAGAGAGGTAAAGTCTCCCCAGTCAAGAAATAGTAAAAAAGGAATAAGCATGGGATGTGAGGTTTTTTTTTTTCATTTGAATATCTTTCTTTAGTATTTCTCTCAGGGTTCATTTTTATGAACGAGCATATCATAAAACTGCCCTTTTTTCAGAAAGGCAAATGGATTGTTTAAAAAAAAGCAGGAAAAAATATCTATCTTCTTTAAAATTAGTGGTCTTTCTTTCTTTCTTTATTTATTTATTTATTTTCCTTCCTTCCTTCCTTCCTTCCTTCCTTCCTTCCTTCCTTCCTTCCTTCCGCCACTTCCGCCACTTCCGCCACTTCCGCCACTTCCGTCACTTCCTTCCGCCACTTCCTTCTGCCACTTCCTTCCGCCACTTCCTTCCTCCCTCCCTCCCTTCCTTTTTCCCTCCCTCCATCCCTTTCTTCCTTTCCTCCTTCTACTCCCACAAAATTTCTGTGTTCAAATTTCAGTGTGATGCTCCTGTAATAGCATTCACAAGTACACGGGGATCTTCTGACAAGCCTTAAAGGTCGGCAAAATTCCTTAAAATGTGACTCTAAAATTTTTTTGATGTGTCAAGCAATAGTGTGCATCTGCCTAAGGATGCAAAAGCAGACACATAGAGCAGAGACAGAGCATTTAAAATAGCACTCGGTCTATAAAGTGAGTGAAGTGGCTCTGTTAACCCTGCCCTCGTGGTCTCTCCCACCTAATGCTGTCCTCTTCCACTTAGCCAAAGGTCCATTTATTCCACAGTGACACCAGAGGCCCAGTTCAGCCCTAATGTGAGTGAATGCGAGTCCCATTGACCTCAGCTGAAAGAGCACATTTGTACCCCTGGGCTGAATCTGTTACCAGTTGTGTTTGTACATTCTGAAGCCAGTGCACTGGAGGACTAGACTAAAAATGGGCTTGCCACATTTGGGCTTCAAAGACGAGTTTCTGACACTGTGTAATAAATGCTACATAATAAATAAAAAGAACAGAGGAAAAGACCCTGCTTGAGTGGCCCATGAGTACAAGTCATTAGGCAGAAGAGAAAGGAAAGCGGTGGCAGTAGCCACTGCACGAGGACTCTTCAATTCTAATGGAGCCAAGGCACTGCTGGCTCAGCAGGTAGGAGGCAGCACCCAGGAGTTGTGTGACCTGATTTTTGCCTAATCATTCAGCCCAAACTGGCACTTCCACAAAAGTTTACCAAGAACATTTGTGACGATTGATTTCTAAGCAGATGTTGGAATTGTTCGCAGATGAGCCCAAAATTCATTCCAAAAACAAATTCATCTTTTTTGAGGAACTGTGTGAGCATGTTCAAATGTTCTTGGGCTAAATACAGAAAATGAAAACCAACAACTTGTTAACTCTCTAAATGGTGGGACTTATTCATGGAGATCACTTGAATAATAGTTTTAAGAGTAGTTTGGAAAAACAATCAAGTTACACAAATGATCTTGCAAGGAGAATGACAGTAAATTCATAAGGTAAGATTATTTATTTTTGTGAAATTCTTGGCTGTGTAACCTAATTTCAAAAAACAGGCCCAAGTACTATCTAGTGTCTCTCTTTATTAAATTTCTGATGCAGAGCTTGATGGTTATTAATTATTCTTGGTCATTTGATGCATATTTTAATGTAACTTTCTGCAAATCTATAGCTTCTTTAAATGTGAATTTTCTGATTGAAAAAATCTTTCCATATTTTACCCTCCATTCCAAGACCCTAGGTAGAGTTAATACATTTGAAAAACAGAAATACATACACACATTTCTACTGATTTGATGAGGATTGTAGACTGAATCCTTTGTCCGCTTTGTCCTTTAACGTCTCTTGCACATAGGTACATGTTAATGGTTGAATGGTGGAAAGTTTCAGGAGAAAAATAACAGAGACTACCCGAGATATTTGTATGATAAGGATGATAAGGATCTATCAGCTTTTCTTTTGGCCTTTGTGGCATATATCTATCTGCTTACTACAGATTTCTTCACCTTTATATGAAAACACATCAGCTCCTCTCCTCTGCATTTCCTCTGTCCTTTAGATCCTCATGTCAGAGCCTGGGAAGCTGCTGCAAAAAGTCAAAGTTTGGCTCCAGGAGTACTGGAATGTTACTGACCTCATAGCTATCCTCCTGTTCTCTGTTGGGATGGTTCTCCGCCTGCAAGACCTGCCTCTGCGGAGCGATGGCCGCGTCATCTACTGCGTCAACATCATCTACTGGTACATCCGGCTGCTGGACATCTTCGGCGTCAACAAGTACCTGGGGCCCTACGTCATGATGATCGGGAAAATGGTAACACATTGGGCAATCCTCTTCTCTTTGGCAGCGTGTTCTTGGCTCGGTGTCCTTAGCCAGTGGCATTGCCGCAGATCCACCCGCATGATTTTTACATTAGCGTTTCCATGTAGGCCAGAAATCGGTGCTTTACTGAATCAAAACCTCCAGAATCGAGGATGGGTATTTCCTCTTCTGTTAGATATGTATAATTTTCCTTTGTCTGACATCACTCTTCAACAGCAGAGCCACCCTACACCCCGGTGTGCCTCACTTGCAGAAAGTACAAAGGAGATTTGTACAAAGGTGATTTTAAAGGAAGGTGGTTTGTTAAGGTAAAGAAAAAATTGTTCAGGTGTGTAGTACCTTGAGACTCTCAATGTGTTGTGATAGTAATGGTGTGTTCAAAACTGTAATGGTACGGTGAAGACTGACCCTTCTACAGTTTGATCCACATCCACATCGTCTTCCATCTTTGAAGTTCAGGTGTGTCCTGGTGACATGAGAAATCCATTGGCATAAGTGCAACCTCTGTACTCTGGCCACATCAATCATACACACCACAGCAGGAATATTAACAGCTTGTGTAATAGTAAATGCATGCACAAGGAATCAAGAGACATTTACTTCCACATGCTTGACTTTTGACTTTTCAATTTTCATGTTTCTATTGAAGTTTTGCAATTAAGCAGCATATGGCTTGTTTCAGTTAAAGAAAATGGCTGGACTTACAGATGCACATGCACACATCCCTGATATTTGGATACCTGCATATGTAGCTGATACATGTGTACACATTTCACATACAGTATCCAGCTTTTCTTGTGTAAATCATGTCTGTTTCATGCATTTTGAGGTTTAAGATTTGGGGTTTTCTAAATAGATTAAAGCCGAAGCTCACTTTAAGTAAAAAAAGTAAAATTAACATTAACTCCTCTAGATGAAATGCTGCTATCTGTTTGGTATGGGACAATAATCAGCAAGTCCAAACAGGCTTTCTGTTGTATTTATCTCACAATGGTCCTTTAAGGAAAGCTTCGTCCATCCTCACTATCATAAGAAAAGTGGACATGTATGAGTGCATGGGCTACAATATCTCCTTGGTATTACATTAGTCACAACAGGCACAGTGAACAGGTGTAGAACTGAAATGCAAAATATACTTCCACTTACACACTCTATCCAACAGGGAACCATTGTCTTATCCCGTCAGTTTACTAGCTTTCTACTGCAAGCCCACAGTGCTGGGTTTGACAAAAAAGATCTGAGTGGAAAAAAAGCCAGGGAGAGAGATTGAGGGAAAACAGAAAGTGATAGTTGAGTTGTTATGTCCTGGAAAAGGAATTTTGAAGTTCCCTTCTTCCAAGAAAGCATAAAGGAGGTTGGCATGAGGTTTTGCAGAGCTCCAGAGTGAAAATACTCAGCAGGAACACAGATCAAAGAGAAAACACTGCTTTAGCAGGTTTCTTTTCTGCCACATTTGGACTCCCTTTCTGCCAGTGGATCTGGTGGTCACTGGGGCTTACACAACACAAAATGTATAAAACATCTGAAAAAACAGCTACCCCTGTACTCTGCTTTATTTTTCACAGATACATGCACTTCAAGTTTCTGTGCTAGCACAGGCAGAGTGAGCAACAGTTCAATAATAGAGGGCCCATGTGCAACAAACTTCTAGTAGTCAGTGTTACAGGTGGCTGATAGGAGCCCAACTCCCCCAGCAGTACAAAGAGTGGTTCATTTTTTTGCTATGTCAGGCAGAAAGGAAGTGATTGAAATTAATAGCATTTTCATTCCTTTGTCACTCACATGTGTACAACAAATCAAACCTCGCTCCACTTTCTGTGGAAAACAAATGCAGGAAAATCTCTAACCTCTGTGTGCTCAGTATCTACATTAGAGGGTGTTGAATTTAGCAGCCAAATTCTTCTGAAGCTCTGGGCAGCTGTTAAAGGAGGCAAATTCTTCTATTTTGTGCCTTCCAGTTGCTTGGTTTTCATCATTTGTCCAACTTTCCTTGCACTTTCAGCCACTCTGGCACATCCCTTTGCCCACACGTGCAATGCACAACCAGTTGGAGTTACTCAGACCAGCCTCTCACATCTATTTTCTCACCAGCTTACTCTCTTGTGCAACACACGCACTCCCTGGGAGCTGCACCTGCAGGAATGGGCTTGAGTTTTTTAAAAACAATAGGTCAAAGCAAAGATGAAGATACAAGGAGGAAACTGAATGGCCAAGCTTATTATTATCTACTGATTTCAGTAGCAGAATATGCTTCTGCTTTTCTGATTTCTGCACAGTGATAGATCTAATTTCCTTTAGGAAATTTCAGGAATTAAGTTGAATTAAATGTCAAGAGAGTCAGAGGTATATCAGTTCCTTTAATGTGTGAAAATATCTGCATTTTTTAGCATTTCTGCAAATTCAAAAGTTGAAATACAGTCAATTCTTTATGAAATTGTTCCCCAAAAAATTGTGTTTTAACACTTTTTTAAACAGATACCTGATGAGTTCTTTAAATTACCTTGCTAAAACACCAATTGTAATTTGACATCACAGGCCAAAGGACCTGACACAATGCTCATTAAAGTCAGTGGAAATTTGTCCATATATTTTATTGTATTTCAGACAAGTTACTGAGAGTTTAGAAGATACCCAACTGAGGGAGGAGAAAAGTAATGTGGATCTTGAATGAGGGACAGCACTAAAAATTTTATTTCTTGCAACATGAGGTCATGAGGTCACACCTGTATGACTCCTCATCAAAAATATTTGAAGCATTTAATAATTGTCTTAAATTGCCTCAAAACACTGATTTTGTTTATTTTTTTGCATGAAATTTTTAAATAGTTATTACATTACAACATATCAAGTTATATATTGCCATCTGAAACAAAGTTTGATCAGACAAGAAAGGAGGAATCGGTTTTCACCCGTAGGTTTGTTCCCTAAAAGCAGTGAGAACTAAATGTCATTATTCAGCTTTCCCATTTCAGGATGCTTTCTGAAGTACAATGATCTGGAATTTCTCTTCTTAAAGGAATATTTTTTTAGAGATTAATGCCCTGAGTTAAAGAGGAATGTTGATGGTTGACTTCACTGGTTTTTAATTATTTAAAGCATTTCTTTTCCTCTCTCATGTCCCCAAGGTTATTTTCTATCTTTCCTGCTATTTTATGAACCTCAAGACTTTTGTTTTCCCCTGCTTTTTTGCACTTGTCCTTGGTTCCTTCCTTCCATCTTCCTGATTCTCTCTCATCTGACCCCTGCTCCGCTGGTGCCCTTCTCCTAGATCCTCTCTCTCTAAACACAAGCCTACCTTTTTCTCTGTAAGCCTCTTTTCTCTGGTACATACTTCCCCAGTGTTGCTTTGACCTCAGGTTGCCTTAAAATTGAAGAACCCCTGCAGCAGTTCCAGCTCCACCTGCTGCAGGCAGGTCCCTCTTCCAGCAGCCCGTGCCACGAGCAGCCTGCCCTGGGGCTGCAGAGGTGCCCCACGGAGCCACCAGGCACCAGCTGAGGTGCAGGCTGGGCTCACGCCTCTCTTGCAGGGAGGGCTGGGTTCAGCTGAGCCAGAAAATGCAGAGACTGGAGGGAATAAAACTCGTAAGGTTTAGAGGATTCTCAACTTGAGTTTTGGCAGAGACAAAAGTTATGTCCAAAACTGTGAAAAACAGCTCAGTTGTAACAATTATGAAGATCTGGCAAGTCTCTAAGTTTTAAAGGGATCTTACCAGGGACTTAACACAACTCCCATTTTTTTCACATTCACTTTGGGTAATCTCTGTTGTACCTGACTGATGCCCATTGTTCTGCTCTCTTGAGGGCTTTTTCTAGAACAGTGCTTCTAATCTTCAGATCTATTCAACATCTTGTAAGATTGCTGTCCCACATTTTTCAGGAACATTTTGAATGGGTGGGCACTGTTTGCAAACACTAGTTAGTCTTGGGCATATGCGAATGAGGCCCTCAACAGTGGAGAAGAGCAGAGTTCACTGTCTGTTATCTGATTGGGTTTTTTTAATGTGGCATTTGTCAGACTCCCCCACCAAGCGGATTTTTATCCCAGCCAGTATCACAGCTTTCCTTTCTCACTGGTTACCACCATGGTGTCCCTTATGTTGCAGAAACAGGCTGTTCTGCCACCCGTTCCTCCGTATGTTAGCTGCAGCTCCCTTTGCTCCGAGATAATGACTACCAGTGTCAGTCCTTTTGCTTAGGTACAGTTGCCACGTGGTGCCTATAAACATCATCTCATGACCCTTGCCCAGACCCGGCTGCTGATTCCACTGAACCCTCTTGTTGAGGCAACTGGTGTGACCAGATGGTACTCTGTATTTTCAAGCCTATTCATAACATTTGAATTGTTCTTGGAAGTCACACTGGGTAAAACCAAGGACACGATAGCACCACTTCACTTCTTTGAAAAATAATATTTTTTTATGTGTAAATGAGAACGGCTTTTCAAAATTTGTTTCTGAAAATTCTGTTCTAAGATTCACAGACCTTTTTCCTTTATTGCAGTTCATGATAATAGGAAAATGGACAAAAATTTCCTCTAATTGTTGTCCTTTCTCTCTCTTTTTCTCTCCTTTTTCCTGTCATTACATTCAGATGATAGACATGATGTACTTTGTCATCATCATGTTGGTGGTTCTGATGAGCTTCGGTGTGGCAAGACAGGCCATTCTCTTCCCCAATGAGGAGCCTTCGTGGAAGCTGGCGAAAAACATTTTTTACATGCCTTACTGGATGATCTATGGGGAAGTGTTTGCAGACCAGATAGACCGTAAGCAAGTTTATGATTCTCATACTCCAAAGTCAGGTATCCAACTTTGATCAGATGATGTCCTGTTAGATCATGTGTGTTTGCTCAATAAATGGCTCTGGATAGAGGAACTTCTCCAACACAGAGAATGATCACAAAAGTATTTTTTTCAGCTAGTATTGGGGTATCAGTTTCAGAACATGCTTCTGGCATCACTTGGCAATCATTTAACTGTAAATCTGTAATGCTAAATTATCATGCATTTAGAGAAGGTTATAAATGTGTCCTTTTTACCAGCCTGGTGGCAAGAATCCCCTTCCTGGTATCCAGCATGAATTTGGTGTTGTACTTGGGACACAAAAGGTCACTAATTTTTTCTCATCCCTTGGTTTATTTTTAGACCTAAATACTTTTTGTCTTACTTCATATTGATGACCATGTCTAATAATCAGGGGTCAGACCTTTCAGCTCCTGTATTTGATAGGGATCTAACCTGATGAGTTTTCTTTTCTCTGTTACCTTTTGAGTACTGCATTTAAGTTAAACCCTGTGATGCAATTCTTTGGATCTAATAATTAGATCCATTTTTAGAATATTGCTTTTTTTTTTTTTTTTTTTTTTTTAGAAAGCAAGACTGTGCTCACACCAATGCAAACAGGAAAACAGGAAAAGAGACAGTATTAAATATATTATCTCCTCAGGCTTCATCAGATAGGTGATCAGGAAAATGCTGGTTTGCCATTTAGATTAAATCTTGGGGTCCCGCTCATTGCTTTACCACCAAATGAGAGATCTGGTCATGAGAAATGATGCAGTAGATGACCAAACTAAAAATCACAAACAAAACAATGTCTTATTTTGCAGCTACTATCATATAATTGATGTTCATCATTCCTACTTAACTACATGCAAGTCTTGGTAGGATTTGGAAGTCAGTACCTTTTCCAGTGGCAGATGGCTTCCATTAAAGCACTGTTTAGGATATTTCATTTTATTCTATGTACCATCTTAGGAAATGACATTATTTTCAAAATTTATTTGATGTTTGTTCAGTAGTGAGAAAATTTGAGTGAAAAAAATTTTCCTGATCTGATTAAAAGTAGTAAATGTATCTATATCACAAATAATGCCCCCAGTTGAATATAGTTTCAGTATCGCATGGCAGATGTTGCAGCAGTTTCATGTTGACATCTTCTTCCTGGCTAGCACAGTATCATTATTCTGGATACAGATGAAACCTCCTTTTTATCTTTGCTTCCCTGCTTGGTTTTCAGAGGCAGCATGGCATGCAAGGAAGTAAGCAAATACCTATAATCACAAAATTTCTCACTATGTTTTCACTTTTTACCCAATTCCCTCTTTTTCATCCTTTACCCTATACTTTTATTTTTAAAAATTCATTAATTCCAAAGGCGTAATAGTTGGGGATATAAAACTTTGTCTTGCTCTGAAGGCATATTTTAGAGCAATAAAGATTTGTACCATTAAAACAATACTTCCTTCTACAAGCAGAATAATGTCTGTCCCTCTATAAGTGGCCATTTATTGATATTGTACTGAGTAACTACCATAGTGCAACAAACATGGCAATTGGCTGAATAAAGTGTTCTTGTTTTTTTCTTTTAAATGAAGGGCTGATTACAGTTTAGAACCCATAAATTTTAGAAACTGAAGGGTGTTTAAGAATGAAAACAGGGTGGCAGACTGCACACCTTTGCATGAGGATTTGTGTTATTTAGATGCACAACATTTAAATAATGCAAAAAGATGCAGAGTAATTATTTCTGAAGCTTAGGGAGAGTAAAATTCCTGGTGGCCTAAATTCCGGCTTTACATATAGACATATTGTTTTTCTACCTGTGTCACAGAAATTTGGAGTTGCAGCAAAAGTGATGATGTCAAAATGAAAAGCAAAACCTACTTCCTCCTTCCTGAGAGGCAGATGATGCAGGGAATTAGAATCTGCCACTCTCCTAGCACAAATTGTGTACAGTATGTCATGTCTGTCTGATGCTCAGTTGTCTCAAAAATGTTATCTGTGGCAGCACAGGCAATAGTTGGTGATGTTGTTACACAATCAAAATGACCCAATGGACACCCAGAATGTTTTACTAGTATACTCACATTTTTTCACTGTTTAAACATTTGCTGTTATTTATGTTTTCCATGTTGTTCTAAGCTAAATCAGCCACTGTGCTCATGTTTAAGTGCTACAGTGTTTGTACTTTCTCAAATAAGATAAGCATGTTCTAAAATTGTTATGCTACATCTAAATTGCAATTTATCTTCATGATTTAGAGCACATTCTTTTTTTGATCAGTATTACTTTAACAACAAGAAAAGGGGGTTGCTTTGTGATTTTGTTTATATTTTGGTGTTTAATATTGCTACATAATTAGCAAACTTGGGTTTCAGTAAAAGTGCTGATCATGGAAAAGCATGTTTATTTGAGCTAGTCTCCTGGAAATCAATCCTGGTATCCGAGACATGTACAGAAAAGTAGGCTACTCTAACATCTCTAATGTACTTTTTTAAAGAAAAAACAGTTTTATCTATTTAATTAGTTATTTTTATTTGTAAGAAGCATGCCATCAAGGCTGACCAGATACAACGCCTGAGTCCATCTCATCAGCTGGCAGCCTTTTCATCCAGTGGGTCTGCTGTGATTTTTGTTTCAGCACACTGCTAAATGTCTTGTTCTAAAACAGTGCATATTTACTTTTTTTACCCATCGTTTCTGTACTCATATAATTTTTTAAGGAAAAATATGTAAGCTGGAGTATGTGTTAATGTCCTGTTGGTATGTGACCTCATCTTCAACTCAAAAGTGAGGACACATTATATGATTATGAACACATTATTGAGTGGTGGTGTTTATTATCAGTGATGTCCATAACTGCTACAAACCTACAAATTTCTAAGAATCAGTTGTAAAGTGGGGTGGAAGAGAGTAAATCTTTTAGATCTGTGTTCAAATTTTCAGGTTAAGTCAACAAAACCAGAAAAACCACTCTCTAAGTAGTTCCTCTCAGACTGGCAGTTCATCATAATATGACCATTAAAAAATCTAAAAGGCTTGTCATATTAAACAGGTGCTCCATATGAAAAGATGTAGAACTGGAATGGTAGGCTTCAGTGATTCTTGTATGAAGAGAGTGTGAGAAGTGAGAACTGCTGAATGTGCCTAAAACATGCTGAGGGAGGAGCCACAGACAGCAGCCCATGGCAGAGTGACTGCTGCCAGCAGTGGGGACATCCTGGGCTCCTGGTGCCCTTTTCAGTGCCATCCAGTCCACGTGGTCTGGGGAATGGGGAACCAGAAAAGACAGACTTCACTATCACAGTGCAATCATAATGGTCTTCCTCTAGGTGTTTGAGCAGGAAATGAGTAGAATTTGATCTATAAACAAAGGACGTGCAATTACAGTTAATTAGAACATATTTTCCCCATAACTGCATGCGGATGTTCCGAACATTCCATGTAGCTGATCTGGCACAGACAGAAGGTTTCACATACCATGTTGTCTACTCAGGAAGTTTTAGCAATTTCATGAAACAGTCTTTGGAAGTATGTAAAGATCAAGGAATAGTCAAGCTACTATAGTATACTATAATAGTCAAGCTACTTCATGGAAAAGTCCAACCAGTCCAAGTGAAACATCAATCATGACTGAAACCAACTTGAGCTATTGAGTTTTGACTCAGGCCTAGAAAACTCCAATTACCAACTATTGAGATTCAGATAAAGGCTTAGATCTTAGAATTGAAAGCAGGCAGTAAGCTAATCAAATTTATAAATTATTTAAAGGTCGGGAAATTAAAAATTAATATATTTCAGGAAAGGAATAATAATAGGAGCTTGATAAATTGAAAAAAATAGACTGATCTCAATTATGTAGTTGAGTAAAGATATATTATTATCCACTGATAGCTGGGGGAGGAAGGAGAATCTGAATCGGGGAGCTGGTGCTGGCACGTGCAACTGTCTCACTTGGAGGCTGCCTTTCCTAATCCATCTGTGCCTTGTGCTGCCCAATGGGATCTGTGGGACAGCAGCCAGACATGTAACTACTTCAGTGGATGCCTGTCCAGAAGTGGATTTCCCACAAATACTGTAAAATCTCTCCCTCAGTTCACCTCACGTTGGCACTTGTGCTGGCAGTTTTAGCCAGGAATATTCATAGGACAGTTCTCACCTGTGAAGAACTTTTTTTCACCTTACATAACTATCTGCCCCTCTAGAATACTATGGATACAGAAGGATATAAGAAATACTGAAATGGAAATGTGAGTTTGTTGGTAAAAAACCTGTAGGTAGAGGATGTAAATGCCAGGTTGGGAAATGGCAGTTATCTGTAGAAAATGAACATCAGAGCTCACATTTTCCTGTATTCAGAAGGCCAAGAAACTGAACCTGCTGTTAGTCAACATGGCTTCTGGGAAGGTTTTCAGGTTTTCCTGGTGTCTCACAGGTTGGATTTCCATCTGGATTTTTTTACCAGCTGACAGTACTTCATGTGCCATCTGGAATCTGAAGATCAGTCTGAATTTATTTATTATGTCTATTTCTGTTTTGGAAAAACCTACCTAGTTTAAGAGGAAAAGATGGGACCTCTTTCTGTTTCAATTGTATTACAGGAATATCAAGTAACCAGAATGCAGTAGTTTCAGAAGATGAGAGACTCTCATACACAGGTTTTAACTATTCAATGATCTTCAGAGTAAACTATAATTAATACGAAAGACTTTAAAAATTCTTTAAATTTCTTAATCTTTTAGATCTGTTTAAGTTTTACAATTCTTGAAAATTTCTTTGTACAAATGAAAATTACGTACTAAACTCTTTATGACTTTACAGGCTGCATGCTTTTCCATAGGAGCTTCCTACTTGGCCTGTCATTTGCATGGACATTTCTGGAATTAAAACAAACAGAACAGAAAGCTCTGTACAAAACAGAATAAATCATAATTTTAAGGTTGTTAGACAAAGGTGGTGGATAAGATTTTTGCACAGACTACAAACAATTTTGAAAGTCACTCTGGGCTGGATTGCAGCAGTATTCCCGTATCTAGCACTCCTGATGTTCTAATTCAATTCTACTTGGTTGGCTATTTTTAATTGTGTAAGGAGTAGAGTAGAGGAGTAATAAAGCACTAGAGTGAACAAGAAAAATACAGGGATTTACTATAAATTATTATTAAAATACCAGCAGATTGAAGAGACCCTTCAAAGTCACATTTAATGTGGCCTGGGTCAAGAAGCAACATGGTCAGAGTGCTGCAGTTAAAGAAACGTTCTTGAAATAAGGAGACGCTGTTCAGCTCCCTGGATATTTCTGTTGATGAACAGAGTAATTCTGTGAAATTCAGAGTTTGCAGATTTTAGTGTTTTCTCCATCATTGAAGAAGAGAACAACTTTAGGAAGGCCACTTAATGTTTTTGGTGGGGGGGGGGCAATGGGTTTCAATATTTACCAGCCTGGTAAGCTGGTAAGGCTGCTTAGACATTTGGTTCAGAAATTATAAAATGCTTTCACATATTTTGGATTCATTGTGGGTCAAAATTGGAAGGTGCCTACATACTCATAAATAGGATGATGAAAGTGCATTAAAAATAACCAGACTTGAATTTTTAAAAAAAAAATTGTTTTGTTATTTGATTGCACTTATTTGTTTCCACTTTATTTATAATTGTGAACACAGGAAAGCATCCCTCAGTTTATTGTGATTTCAAACAAATCAATTTGTATTGTAAAAGTGGTATCCATTTTTATAGGAGAAGTTTTCATCAAAGGCAAAAAGCTATTCAGTGGCAGAGCTGTTCAATTGTGCCGTTTGGTCTTTTCATTATTTCCCAAACCTGCTCTGGAAGGGTGCAGCTGGGGTAAGAGTCATGATGCAGAAACTCACCAGCATCCTTTGCCAACCCCTCCACCCAACATACATTAAATGTGAGCAGAGTCCTTGTCATGACCATAATTACAGCAGGGAAATTCTTCCTGAGCTCTGCCTGCACAATGGGCCTGAAACCCACAGCAGCTTGAATTACTTTTGGGTTTTTGCAACTATTCCCCAGGCAGGAAAGAGGAAGTGTTAGGAATGCAGCAAGGAAGTCCCAGCAGGAAACTGTAAATGGGAGTCAGAAAGGAAAAATAAGCATGAAAAGAGATTGTGAAAAAGGAAGCAAGGGATGCAAAAAGTATGTACATCTACAGGTGTCAAGAGGCAATGTTTGAAAGCTTTGTGAAGTTAATTCATATAATTTAAATTAAAACTCCAACCATTTACTGTTTTCTAAAGCCTAAGTTCAGGACATAGTGTCTGAACTTTATTCAATGGCCTGTAGGTATCAGAGCTGTTGGCTTTTTCAGCTAACTGAGATTGGCATATCATTATGCTACCAGAATTTGCTTCTTCAGTAAAGCATTTTGCTAGAATTAAGTGTTCTGTGGTTTGTGTTAGAGCAAGGCTATAATGTAAAACAGATGAGTCAAATTTGCATACATGTTAATATTGGGCTTTGAAATATATTACAATATATTAATGCACATATTACAAAAATTACTTCATCTCTCCAAAAATCATTCATATTTTGAATGATGTTGTACATGAAGGGCAGAACAGATTCCTCAGGGGCCAGGCAGAGTACACACCTTCAATTAACCATAGTGAAAAAAAATCCTTTAAAATACATGTCATAGTTTAAATATGAAAGAAGATGTTCAATGACATGCCATGGAACACAGACTTCTGCATTTTTCAGCACACGTCATATGTTTTCTCCTGCAGCTGAAGATGTGAAAATTAAGTGGTGGCTTAGCTCTCCATTAGTAAGGCAAGAAATGATCATTCCCATGCACCCACAACAAAATATGCAAAAGAGAAAAGAGAAAAACTTCTGCAAAGCTTCAGGACAAGCTGAACCACAATGGGTATATAGAATAGACTGTGGGAACATGTCTGCAAAAGAAATCTAATTTGGCCATCACTGAGTGACACAAACCAACAGAGATTACCCACTTGTAAGCAAGTGGAGCTGGAAAAATATTTCTTGTCTTCTTAACTGTTTTTTTCCCTAGATTAAATTCTATGTTTTTTAGGGGAAAAAAAAAGTATAATGGAATTGGAACCAGAGTTGGACCTGAGTTTTTAATCTCATTTATCTAAGGTTTGAAAAATGCTTTTCAAAATTTTTCTCATTATTTGGAAAGATATTATTTGTTCTGTTTTCAGCACAAAAGAGGACAACAGGTTTCAGATACTGTAATTGTTCTGTCACTGGTGAAATCACAATGGGTTTTGGTACCTTGTTGTATTGGACTTTGTACCTCTGACTGAATATATGAGCAAGTTAATGTTTCCACACAAACAGAGACATAAGTTTCACATTGCGTGCTGATAGCAAGAGGAATTGAATGGTGCAGTTTCTGGTGGGTGAAGGCCAAGAGCAGAGAGCTCCGCACTCCCAGCACTACACTGATGGTATTTTGAATGAAACCAGTGCTTGGAGCAGAGTGGAAATATCCGTGCCTTAAAATGATTTGCAAAGTGATGTTTACTGAGAAATGAAGAATTGCATAGTTTCAGCCTGCTCCAGTAATAAAATGTGGTTTTGCAAATAGGAAGGACTGGTAACACCATGTGCCCAAATACAATGGAGCTGCTGATAAAAAGCAGGGTTGCCCGTATTCCACTCTGGGATTTCTTTTTCAGTGAGTTGAATATTTTTGGATAAGTCATGTAGTCTTGTGTCACATATGGCTACAATGGTTCTGTGTGTAATATGCCCAAAACAAAGTACCAAAATCACACATAATGTAATATGATGGCCAGTACAGACATCCATAAGTGAATGTCAAGCTCAGTGAACCAAGTTCAGAAGAACGTTTTCAAGAAGATGCAATGGTTGGTACTGGAAATGTGAATTTCTTGCCATACAATGAAATTCTACATATGGCATCATCAAACTTCATTTTCCATGAAGTCAGTACAAAACCCCAATGAAATCACTAGGAACTGAGCCAGTGCTGAGAACTTTGGAAATTCCTCACTTAAACTTCTTTTTGATGGGGATGAGGGAAAGCTAGCTGTAGTGCTGTGCAAAATTTACTAAGATGGCTTGTATTTGTAAGCTGCTGCTTCCATAATTTTCTTGAAGAGCTGATTATGGAGATCCGCAGAACCTGCAATCTGCAGGACTGAAGCTGCAGAGACATAAACTGAACCCATGCTTGGAGATGATTATCCTTCACTGCACATGAAGGCATATTAAAACACAATCAGGGAAAACTATTTCACCATATTTTCTCTCCCCTTCCTTCAGTTCTACAACATTAATATCAAGAACATTTTGATTCCAATGTATTTGTGGAATAAACAGGTGGCATCTCTGCTGCATACATGTCCCTGTACCTGGTTCAGTAAAGACTTGCTAATCTCCCCCACTGTTTCTAGGCATGCAGTCAAGAGTCCTTAATAGCAGAAAGTCATTATGGCTGTGTCCTAGTGGGGCTTGACACAGTGCAGTGCACAGCAATAAATGTCTACTCTTTCATTTACTTTCATGGACTTCCTTTTCCTTATTTATCACATCCTTCTCAATCAATAAAAAAAGGCAAGGTTTTCACTGTTAAATAAATAATATACAAGCCTTTTTGTAGAATTAAACAATTCAATAATTTCATTTTCACAGCCACTAACTGCCACCAGACTACCATATTATTTAGTATTACGTATGCAAATAGGCAGTTTACTCGCACTAGGCATGTGTCCTGAGAGAAATATCTTGATACCCATGGCACATAACACACAATAACAAAAACTACAGTCTGTAAAATCTGTGATACCGAGCATAAACTTCTGAGGAGAGAATGTCAATGCCATTGTTATTTGGATGATATTGCCTTGGCAGGCAGGCCATTATAAATATTTAAATATTTTCGCACAAACTACTGAAAAAATAAGTTTCATTCCCATTTTGCATTTTTTTGTTTCTAAATTTTGTTCCCAGCACCTTGTGGTCAAAATGAAACCAGAGAAGACGGCAAAATTATCCAGCTACCTCCCTGCAAGACAGGAGCATGGATCGTTCCTGCCATCATGGCCTGCTACCTCTTGGTAGCAAACATCCTTTTGGTGAATCTCCTCATTGCAGTTTTCAAGTGAGTGACACTTTGCAAAATATAGACTTAGGGAGGATGCATATTGTTCACAGCCTACGAAGACTGCTGAGCTTTGGCTTTGGCTGAGATACATTTTCCTAGGATGTAAGGGGGAGAGGGAAAGAGGCTTGTCTCCAGGAAACAAGGGAAATGCCAAGTTTTTCACATTGTGCTCATTTCCAAGGACAGACACCTGATGGGAACCAGGGCAAAGAAGCCAAATAAGGCTCAGTTATGGCATCATACGTTCCCAATGGGGAAAACAAAGGTAAAAATACTTCCCCATCTCAATAGGATGTTGTAAGACCCAGGGGTTGTACAGTGCAGACATTTACAATCATAAGGTACTTCAAAAAGGCTGATTATCACCATGCTTTGCCCAGGCAAAAACTTCCTCTTTTGTTCTGCTTCCTGTTCTTGTGACAAGGAAACATTTGCCAGTGTTATTGAAATGTATCTAGTTATGATGCTGTCATGTCATCTTTGGCAAAGCACCCAAAACCATTTTCAGTCTGATGTTATTTTCTTCTTCTTGCCTTCTAGCAACACGTTTTTCGAAGTCAAATCTATATCGAACCAAGTTTGGAAGTTTCAAAGGTACCAGCTCATCATGACATTCCACGAAAGACCAGTTCTCCCACCACCTCTGATCATTTTCAGCCACATGACAATGATATTTCAACACCTCTGCTGCAGATGGAGGAAGCATGAAAGTGACCCAGATGAGAGAGACTATGGATTGAGTAAGACTCAGATGATGCAGAAAGGGGTCTTTACAATTCCTTTCATAATGTCTAGTGTTTGACATGTGTGAAGTCAAAGCCCTGAACCTTGATAACCTTCCCAGCAAAGTAACAACTCTCACCTGCAAAAACCTTACCTAAATTAGTTAGTTTTACCTGATTTGCCCAACCCTTCATTCTCTTTGCAATGTTAAGGAAGCTGTGTTTTTCTGGAACTATCTGGGGTTGTTGCCTGTTTGTTCCTTCAAAGCGGAGAGGTTTGTTTTGCTGTTACTAGTGGTCTGTTATTGCTGGAATTCTTCTCACTCCATGACAGTTCCAGCTTTATTTTTGAAAATGCAGAGCAAACAGCACATACTTCTCCTGAGCACACTTTTTGCCTAGATAAGCTTAGAGATGGTAAAAGGCAATTTTGTTTACATAATCTCTCCTTGACTCTGACTCATACTGGAGGAGTAGTTCCTCAATAGGCTTAAAATGAAGTCCCATAACCATGATGAGAAACCTGTCAGATTATTTCGATAATGCTTTCCTCTTCTCTATCTAATTCTTTGAGTTAGAATATCTCCACCTTGCCCAGTGTTCATGCCAGAGGCAGGGAGCTAAGGGATGTGTATCTCTGCTCAGCATTAGCCCATGCCACAGCCCACTTCTCTGTGAGGAGGGAGCAGGAGTCACTTGTGGCCCTGCACATGCAACCAGACGTCTCTCCTCCCACTCCCATCACACTGCTGACTGCAGGTGTCACTTCTGGCCACATCAGACAGACCCCTGCATGCTCAGACTCCTTCCTAGCAGTCTGCTAATCTCATTATTTGTCTGTTAGGTTAAAGGTGGGCTTTGGCTTTCACCATCTGTCCAGTCATGACCAGCAGCTGTGCTTAGATCTCATGAAATCAGAACATATTCATGTTTGCTCAGCATTTGCCTGCTTAGGTGCATCTGTCTACAGAATCATATATAACTAAAGCACTAATTTCATAATGTACAGCATCTATCTGTTTTCATATCAAAATGCCACATACTTGCTTATGAAATTTAAGTCCATAAGTTTCACAAATAAGAGTGTAGTTAGTTCACATGTTAATATTTGCCAAATTCTTATTTCTCAATTTTTTTCCACAGAACTTTTCATAACTGAGGATGAATTGAAAAAGGTCCATGATTTTGAAGAGCAGTGCATAGAAGAGTATTTTAGAGAAAAGGATGACAGATTCAACTCCTCCAATGATGAAAGAATCCGTGTCACTTCAGAAAGGTGCACTTTTTTGTTCTCATAAGTTAATCTGGAAATGTGTTTCTGTCACCACCCTCATTCTTTCTTTTTTTCTTGTAAAAGGAAATGAAGTAATTTTGGTAAGTCGTAATTAAAAAGTAAAGTGATAAAATGTGATGAGTTTATTTTCTCTTTTTCTGGTTTGTGATTTTGGGTTGGTTTTTTGGGGGGGGGGTTTTGTTGGTTTTTTTTTCGTTGTTGATGTTGTTTGGTTTGGGTTTTTTGGGGTTTTTTTGGTGGTTTTTTTTTTTTTTTTTTTTTTTTTTGGGGGTTTTTTGCTGAAGCATATGTGTTTAAGGCTGGGCTAGGTGTGACTCTGAGGGAAACCACACCTATGTACCTGTTCTAGGAGAAGATGTCCCTGCCCATGGCAGTAGGGTTGTAACTGAATGATCTTTAAGGTCCCTTCCAACCCACATCATTGTATGATAAGCTTTGTAAGAGGGATCTTTTATCCAGTTGTATTAAAGTATAACTGATGCAGTGAGAGGCTCCAATTATGCTTGCATTTCAGCTCTTGAAACAGGATTTCAGGGCACAAGTAGACACAACAAAATGGGAGTAAGTTAGAGTTCCTCAGTGAAAAACCTGACTTTAGAGTTTATCTGTGAGTGATTCAGATAAGAAGCAAGCCTTGTTTCGGGATAGCCTGGCTAGGTAAGCTAGTTTCATTGGAACCAATAGCAACATGGATTTTAGATGGAATGAGACCTTTCACCTACAGTAATGCACAGAGGGAAAAAGCAATACAGTAATTTAGTGGAAGTTGCTAGTCTGCAAATTAAAATCAAATTGGAGGGGAAGTTGGTAAGGCATGGAATGGCTACCTTGTAAAGGATGGCCAAGTAATCCGGCATTCCTGAGTCTGGAAGAGACAAATGAGGGATGAAATTATAGAGGTCTGTGTAAGTATGAGAGCAAGGAGAGGGTGAACAGAAATCAATTGTTTGCTGTCACACTCAGAGCAAGATATAAGGGAGTAAGAGAATAATTTACCAGGATCCTGTGTTCAAAATAAACAGAAAATAGGTGATCTTTATTTTCGCTCTCTAAATAGTGTAACAGAACAAATTTTTGAAAGACGGTGAGGTCTAAAAGAAGCTGATGATGTCAGCTAAAATGCTACATGCATTCAAACAAGACTAGACAAGCTTATGAAAGAGAAATCCAGTAAGGACTGCTAAATACATAGAGATTATGTTGAGCACATAAAGTTCCTGAGCAAAAAATATGAAAGACTGAAGAATATACAGGCGAAAGAACTACATATACTTCAAAGTAAGATAGTAGATAAACTGGTTTGTGGTCCAACTGAGTACCTTTTTTTTCTTGTGTTCTGATGGTCTGGTGGCCACAGAACTGAACTGAAAAGTCATAAATGCAGGTTCAAATCTCTGAGTATAGCTTTTCATTATATAGCCAAGGAAGGAAGAGGTATCTTTGAAGAGCTGTAAATAAGAAACATTGTAGCTAGGTCCTCTCCTACATCATGCAAGTGCTGTAAGTCCTTGAAAATAAAAATATAACAGGCCGCCTTTCCATTCTGTGCTGACCCTATTTTGTAGGAAAAGGGCCCTTATCTCTAATTTAAATGAAAAGCTTAAAGCATCTTGTTCCAGAATCAAGCTCCTGAATATGAATCCTAAGTGAAGGCAAACACCTGAGCCTCACAGAGAAATAGCTCTTTAAAAATCCATTTATCTTAGCCAATAGTTTAATGTGGAGACCAGGGTGCCCCAGCTCTGTAAGAGAGATCCAGGCACTGACCCTGTGAGGTACACAGGTCACTCCCAGGCCCAATCAGTGACATCCCAGGTGAACGCAGCTCTTACTACATAATAGGTCTGAGGAATATTTAAAAGATACTTGAGGAATCAGGGCTATCTGAGTATCATACATAACACATTATAGAAACAGCATGCCTGGGTCTTTTATTTTGCCTGCAGTCATGACAAAGTCCTCTTAAATCTAAACCACTTGTCTTGGTTCCAGCCAGATGAGGTTAACTTTTGCAGTAGCCAGGCAGGGGTGGGAGGACCCTGAGGTTGTTTGATACCACCTTATGTCCTTGTCAGGAGCATGGGAAAGGGACTCTTGCTTCTTAGGAGGAGGGATTCCTTCTGTTAGAGAAAACATGATGGATGGAACAGGGCCTTTTCACTGTAAATAGTTTATCCTCCTTCTCCTTCTCCTTCTTTCTTCCACCTTTTGTTGCAGTTTTGTTGTTGTTACTGTTTATTCTCGTCTTTACTGCTGTTTCCAGTAAGTTGTTCTTATCTCAAACTTCACTTTGTGTGCCTCCAATTGAAGCAGGGGAGGGGAAGTGGCATCATGGCTTCTAAACTGGAGAATACCATTCCTAAACCATGACATCACTAGAATTATTTTTGTAACCTGTGGAACATTCAAATAGGTAAAATCCAGATTTTCACTTTAGAGTTTCTTTATAGAGTTATCATTGCACAAGTAACAAGATACAGAGCAAAGAAGGCAGAGAAGATGCAAGACTATGGTTTCTCTTCCAATGCCCAGTCACTAGCCTGTAGTAGTAGACCAAGTATAAGACCCATGTTAGAGCCATGAGATACCAGTTTAGTCATCTGTCCAATTAGGTCAGCTTTATGTGGTGTAAAATGGGACCAGAAAACCCTGGAAATGTGAGTGAAGTTCTTCCCAAAGACCTTTCATTTACAAGAAGCTGAGCATGTTGTTAGGCTCAAGAAGGGAAGGGAAGTTGCATAACTGCACCTGCACCTGGACCAGTCGCTGCCTTCCCTCACCTCTGTGCATGTGTGATAATGCTCCCCTCTGCTTGAGCGGCTCCAGATCCTGCTAGGACGAGGAACAGCTGCACACCCTGCATACAAAGCCCAGCGTACCTGGAAGCAGGAGTAGGGGGCTAGCACTGGAAGGGAAATGTAAGACGGGAACAGAGTCTTGCTTCAAGCCTCAATGGGTTCGAGAGACAGAGACAGATGAAGGGGCTCAGGAAATCAAAGCAAGAAGAGATCCTGTGCGTTGATGCATTGACTTGGGTGTCAATGAATGATTTCAACTGTGCAGTCAGGGGCTGTGCTGGGGCAGGACCACAATGTCTTGTCTGACTCACCTGCAACAAGCTTTAGTTGATGCTCTCACTTTGGGATAGTCCACCCTGGCATCCTGTGGGCCTGCCTCAGTTCAGGAATCTCCTTACTTCTCTTGTAACAACAGACACCACCAAAGTCTCCATATTTGATGTGGCCAGACAGGATCCCTCCTTTACCTGATCACTTCACATTCAGAAATTAAAAGCATAGAACAGCACTTTGATGATTGTCTTTCCTTGACCTCAGACTAAGCAACTGAGAGGAGCAGCTGTTTCTGGGAGAGTGGGAACTACAGACAAAGTTTATTAAAGAAGCCCTGCTTTTTCTGCCTTCCGACTCTCATGGGAAGAAAGAACTATGCTGTGTATTTAAATTCCTTCACAGAAAGGGGTCTAAATAAGATCAGTCCTTCCTTAACCTCAGATTTTGGCAACAGTTTAAATTTAAGGAATCACTTTGTCTAGCAAGTTTAATGATGGCAAATGAGATATATTTATGTAAAAATGAATTATTTATTAAACAGACAGAATATAACAGATTAAAAACCTTAATCAGAATTAATTAGTACACGGTATATAACTAAAATAACTACTAGTGGATTACAGCATGAAACAGTGCACTGTATCAAGGTACCTGTATTAAAGCTAGCAAAAGAAAGAGTATTGATTAGGAGTCAAATGCAACTTACCACCAAAGCGATGATAATGGACACAAATACCTTCACTTGACCCCTGGGGAGTAACCACAAAGTAGGTTCCTACTAACAGGAGAAACTTCACACATTTCCAGGAAAATGTATACAATATTTCTGCTTTGTGAAGGTTTTGTGTGACTTTTATAGTTATAAAGTGAGTGGATGTCAGTCAGAAATGCAGTCTCTCTTGCCAGATCTCTAAGATTTTTATTGGCAGTCGAGAGATGCTAGACCAGTGACCATGGCACCAAAATCACTTACTGATTATTCAAGGTTATACCCCCTGAAATACAAGACAGCTTGTCCTGTTTATCTGACTGACTAGCAAACAGCAGTTGTGGGGGCTGAGATGCTCTGCTACAGAAGCCCACAATCTGGGATTTCACACAAGCATTTGGAAGTAGCATCAGGTTACTGATAGATATCAGATGAAGTGATGGGCTAAGTGAAAAATATAAAGCAGTACAAGGCTGTAAGGTTTTTCCCTTGAATGCATTTATCAAAGCATGCATGGTGAATCTCCTGAAAACCTGTGAGGAAAGCTAAGTTGGACAAATTCACTTCATTGCAGTGGAAGAATCATGACCTATTGTGGAGAATCTTCCTTTCTAATCACTGTATTGCATCTTGACCAGAACAAGACATGTGGAATATGATCAAAAAATACTGCACTGTTTTTCTTGATCTGGCATGAAGTCACTGAAACAGTCACTTCAGTAACCCAGCACATTTGTTCCATGTGAACAGGTCCCAGTTCTTTCATACCTGTGCAAAACATCATGTTGCTTTCAAAAGGAGCAGGGTCACATCATAACAGTATTTGAAAAGCAGATAAGCTGGTTAGAGCAGATATTATTATGTCATCTTTGGTACTCTGTGGTATCCATTAGTACAGCACTTTATAATCTGCAGTGCAATTACACATACAGCGTCTGTGTGGATGAGGACATAGCTATTATCTTGATTTCAGAGCTGGCAGGCTGAAGTGCACAGAAATAGCTTTGTGTTGGTAAAAAGGACTGACCCTACCAGACCCAGACATGAAAAATGACAGCAGGAAAGGTCCGTGACTCTTGTGGCATCTCTCTGTGGTCATAAAGAGTTAAGTGGTCTTAGGCTCCAGTGGGAATGCAGCCATGACAACCCAACTCCCTTAGCCAGGAAAAACCACTGCACCCGGGAAAAGTGGCTGGCTACTTGCATCAGCACTGCTTTACCAAAAGATGTCAGGCAAAGTACCCTGTTACAGGCTTGGGAACTGCTGTCTGTGTTTTACTTAAATACAACCATTCCACAATCACCTATCACAAGCTCAGGGAGATCTCTGTCAGTGACTTTCATGTCTATGGTCGTTGTGGCTTTTGAAAAGGATTTTGAAGTATGAATGATGTCTTAGAAAAGGATTTTGAAATACGACTGATGTCTTAAAAAAGGACCTAGGTCAACTAAGAGACTTGTGAACCAAATTCTACCATTCAATTAAGAGGTCTACCTCTGAAAAGAGTGACTTAGTCCCATTAAAGAATTATTTTAAATAAATTATTGATGAACTAATGTGCAAAGGTTAAAAATAAAGAAACCAAAATGAATGCCAGCAAAAGTCATCATCTCCCAAACCATAATTAAAAAGTCTTACTGCAAATAATATAAAATCTTGGTCAGGTTCTGAGTTCTCCCTTCATTATTGCATATTGTCCTGGTAAAGTCCATGTTTGTTTCACTATGTGAAATTTTTGAGCTTCAGCAGCTCACCTTGGTGCATGTTTTACATGTAGCATCTTCTTTTTTTCTTCTCATTCTGTTAGCATGGCTGGGCACTTTCTAATACATTGAATAACACATTGAATAATACACTTTCTAATACATTGAAACTTGCTGCAAGGATAAGCGCAGGTGTGAAGGAGACATCATAAATGGATACTGTGAGATTTGCTAAAAGGTTCATACTTGCTCCTGAATACCCATGGAGAAAAAAAAAAAAAAAAAACAAAGCAAAACAGGCAATCACATTTTGAAACTGTGTTTTAATTCAAAACTATTCCTAAAGGAAATACAATTCAGGCTGTTTATTCACTGACTGCAGGAACATTTTCCCAAGAATATGGGAAAATAGAAAAAATCACTTAAGTAAGACATTTTAAGGACCAGATTAGGGGTGTATCTCTCCAGACCATATCCTCCTGTGTCCACAGTGCAGGCTGATGTGATTTTTATCATGTTTCTAATAGGCTCACTCCCAGAACATGGTGCTGTTCTGCAGGATGAATGGTTACAGAACTGAACATCAAGTTAATACAAGAGAATATCATTAATAGAATAAATATTTGTTAAACGTTCTGGAGTAGCCATATTTTATGTATATATATATATATATATATATATATATATATATATGTATAATTTTATACATATATATGTATCTATATATTATATAATATATATAACTAAGGGTGACTTAGTATCATTGGGGGTTGGAGGAGACCATTATCTTTCGAGCTTTCTTTTTGTAAATAAAATTCTGTAGTCGGGGCTCATGAAGTGCAAACACGTGTATGCATTTTTCAGTTACCTATGCACATCTCTGGTTACCCGTGGTTTCCAAACCCAGACTGCTCTGTGCTTATCTTGTTACCTTTCTCCATAAATTTTCCACACTACCAATGCAATCACATTTGTCATCAGTTCCATAGCAACCAAGAGACCACGTAACTCGAAAGTCTCTCTTCGTCTTGTCTGACGCTCTGTGCCACTGAGAGAAGCTGCAAGATCACATTCAGGGAAGGCAGAATTTCAAATACATGAACACCTACCAGCCAGGTATTATTCTAGGTTCTCCTGGTTGTGTTCAGTAGCATTGTGTAGGCCTCACGTGAATGCAAGACACAAAATTACCTCACTGTGGGCAGTTACACTGATAGACCAACTGGCTGCATTTGTATTAAAAAATATTTCACTTGTGTACAGGTGTCAAGGCAGGAAAGAAAAAAAACAAATCAAACCAAAACAATGGCAAAAACAGCAGTAAACAACACGGTAGCAAGACCACAACCAGATTATCCAGTTAGCTTTAAATAATGTTATAAATTCACTCCAATTCTTGATAACTGTTGGTGGGGTGAAAGGTTTTTTGTGGCATATAATCTGAGCTGTAATTGTCTAGTGAAATCCAGTAGAATTTTTCCTTATATCTGACAGCCCTAAAATTGCAATGTTTTTTCTGTTCATCATCTTGAAGCAGTTCTTATAGGATCTGAATGTGGGGTGAAGGACTCAATTATTGGCTAATAAATATTTCAAAAGTATAATTGCTTTTATAAAATAGCAGTTCATATAAGTAATAACATGAGTGAAAATTCAACTGCTTCCCATATAAACTGCTCTCACTGTGGAATTATATCCTGTACTTGTAATAACATTAATCTGTTTTGTTGGAGAAGCTGGTAGAACTAGAAACAGACTGGTCCCTAAATGATAATGAGTAGAATAAGATTCCTTGAAGCTACAAGTTCATTTCTTAGCAGTGATTACTTGATCATTTGTCTCCTGAAGACTGATGATAGCAATATAGCTGCTGCTGCACATTTAATTTGTTGTGCTTGTGCCTTCAAAACTCACACATTTCGCAGGAAAAGCCTGTATTTCCCAGGAATGTGAGACTTGCTGTAGGGAGCTGAGTCACACTCTTCCCTGTCCTCTGTTCTCCTCTCCTCTCAGTGGGCAGATTCTTGTTGCTCATCACCACAAGGTAGTCAGACTTCAGTGTTTTACCAGAAAAAGTTCTGAGCGTTAGGTAATAGGGCATTAGTGCCAATATTCTATTCTTAGCAATAATCTTCCCCTCTATGCAAATAAGAGTGGTTATGGTGTTGTCAGTTCCAAATCACTTGTCCTGTTGAAAAAATTAATGGCAGTAGTAGAACATGATATTTACCTCATCAGAAATCCTGGGAATTGTTTGTGTGCCTATTAACTATGGCAGTGTGACTAGTAATACTTGAGCATGAATTGCACTAACTGGAAGAGAGTAAGAGGCATGTAATGAAAAATAGTGTGGAAATTTTGCCATTTGTTATCTTTTGCATCTCTGATCATTTTTCAATGTTCACAGCAGTGGCAAAAAACAAAATTATAATCTATCAGACACACAGAATTACATAAACTTGTTGCTTTTAGTACTTCTTCAATGGAAAGTGGAAGTCCCAGCCTGTCATAGGGATTACAAACAGAGAAAATCATTATAGAAGTTTCTCATGTGCTACAGGCAATTTCATAATGTAAAATTTTCAGACTCTGTAAATCCTTCAGAAGACATGTTTTAGAAGTCAGAAAATTGAAGTGGTTAGAAGCCACTGGCATAAATCTGTACACGATTCCCTAAAAATTGAAAATATTTGAAAATGTGGCAGATAAATGGTCTAGAAAAGACATACTAAAATTTAAATTAAATTAAATTAAAAATACTGAATCTTACATTCAGCTATTACATATTTCCTTTAATCTAGCTTTTTATTTATGTATTATGATAGCAGCTGAAAACTAACTTTAAAATCCATCATTTCAATCCTTGAGCTATGAATGCAGACTACCCAAAGCACAACTACAGTAATGGAGCAATCTTAGTGCGTGTACCCTGTTGCAGGTTGTATTCGGCTTCATCAGTGTTCCTCCTTCTTGAAGTGTACAGGAATATTGAATTCAATATTATATATATTCAACAAAATAGCTGATATTTCTTTTTTTCTACAAATCAGAGCTAAATATTAATCCAAGAACAAAGAAACAATCTCCTTAGATGGGCATAGAACTAGGTAGTGCAAATCTGGGGCAAACTTGAGGAAAAAATACAGCAGTGCTTCTCTTCTGTGGCACATTTCCTGCTTTCTTTACTTGATTTAAGCCACCTGTGATGGTCCTGACTGTGGCACAACTAGGGACAACATCATGTGGCATCTGCTTTAAGTGTCATTCATTCATAATAACCTAATTAGAAGCTTTGGAAGCAAAGAGGCAGTAATTCATAGTAACATTTATTAAATAAGTTACCTCTCCCTGGACTGAGGAACACCCAAGCCCCTTCTGCACTACATAGATGATGCCCCTGATTTAATCCACTGTATCAGTTCCCTGAGTGCATAGCTTTTTTTTTTTTTTTTTTTTTGGCAAAACCTCTTTTAGCAGGATTTTGAAGCAGATGAGGTGGTGTACAGTGCCTTTGGGGTTTGAGATGCATTTTTTTTCAAGTGGTTTGGTGACCTGACCTGGTTAGCTGAACATCCACTGCTTTGTAGAAATTTACCTATTTAATTCTTCCCTTTCTAAAGGGTGGAGAACATGGCCATGCGGCTGGAAGAAGTAAACGAGAGAGAGCACTGCATGAAGGCCTCTCTGCAGACTGTTGACATCAGGCTTGCTCAGCTGGAAGACATGATGGGACGAATGGTGACTGCCTTGGAAAAGATGGCTGGCATTGAGAGAGGCGAGACAACCAAGATCCGATCCAGGACCTCATCCGACTGTACTGATGCAGCTTACATTGTGAGGCAGAGCAGCTTCAACAGTCAGGAAGGAAATGCCTACAAGCTTCAAGAGAGCATTGATCCCACAGGAGAGGAGTCCATGTCCCCAACATCACCTACGATCACACCCCGCTTGCGAAGCCATTCCTTCTATGCAACAAATATAAAGGACAAGTGTGGGTTGGAAAAGCTGGAAAGCATTTTTAAGGAAAGATCTCCAAGCCTGCATCGGGCAATCAGTTCCCACTCAATAGCAAAAGAAGGAAAGGCTCCTTTACCCCCTACCAGCACTTTGTCAATCGCCCCAGACTCCAGAAGACCTTCATCTTGCATAGACATCTATGTTTCTGCCATGGATGAGATGCATTCTGACACAGAACCTCTTGAGAGCTCCATAAATATTCTTGGTCCTGAAGATGCAGCTCTGCCAGCTCACATAGCCTCTTCCCTTTTAACTAATAGTGCATACATCAGCAGTGCAGCCGGTGAAAAGATCTCTGGCAGGAGTCTTGATTATGAGGAAACTTCTGGAATAGAAACAAGAGTATTTTCTTCAGACTATTCACAAATCACAGACTGCCAAATCCCGTGGGATTCAGACCCTCCCTTGTACCATACTTTAGAGCGATCAAAAAGCAGTCGTTACCTGGCTACCACTCCATTTATTCTGGAGGAAACACCAATTGTGAAATCTCACAGCTTCATGTTCTCTCCTTCTCGAAGCTACTTCAGCAGCCTTGGTGTCCCAGTCAAAACAGCAGAGTACACAAGTATTACAGATTGCATAGACACGAGGTGTGTGAGCGCTCCCCAGGCCATTGCAGAGAGGGCCAGTTTCCCTGGAAGCCTCAGGGGCAAAGTGGAAGACTTGGGATGCTGCCACCCAGAGAGAGAAGCTGAACTAACCCACCCAAGCTCCGATCATGAGGACATCGAGATCAAAGACAAGAAGGGAATCCCCTTATCTCCTCAAGACAGCAGTGCTACAACAACTCTGCCCAACAGCATCCCACTCCCAAAGATAGAGCGAGCCAACAGCTACTCTGCAGAAGAGTCCAGCGTGCTGTATGCACAGCACACACGGAAGAGCTACTCCATCAGTGACAAACTTGACAGGCAGCGAAACACAGCCGGCCCACGGAACCCCTTGGAGAGAAGCAAGTCCTCGAGGCCAGAGAGCAAAGGGGACAACCTGTCCATGAGGAGACTGTCAAGAACTGGAGCCTTCTGCAGCTTTGAAAGCAAGCACAGCTAGGCTTATACAAAGCTCACCAGCAGTCTAAGGGTCATCTGCTTTTCAGTCTGTTTTTCTTAGCAGAATTTTTAAAAAACCCTCACATCACCCCATGTTGAGTCCAATTGGCATTAGCCACGGGTCAAGGGAGCACATTTTCAATCTCAGCACCACTACTGATGTACTCCATCTTGACCCAATTGACATTTGCACTTAAGAAAAAAGGGAGGGATGAAAGCTTTACAAAACCTTCAGTAAACAAGAGGAATAACAAGACCCCTTAATGAAGTCAGAGGACTTAGATTAATAGCTCCAGATATCTGCCTTTTATCAGAGGGTATCCTAAGACCTTTTATCATTATTCAAGTTTTTAAGATGCAGGAATTAACTGGCAAAAAAAAGATTTACAAATTAGGTATTCCAAACTTCAATCACAACTTCTTTTTCATCTATGTCACCATTGTGATGACTGGTGAAAAGCATTCGTTATTTCTGTAGGAACTGGCAGCAAAAAACCCTAAAGTCTCCCAAGTCCCTTGCATCCCATATTTGTGAAAATGAAGAAAGATGAACACAACAACAACTATAAATGTTCACTTGTCTCCTTTTGTATCAACTTCTAGTGCCACAGAAAGTTTATATTTTCAAGAGCAGAAAGGGAAATGAAATGCCTTTTTTACTGCAACTTAAATGGAAGAAGAATTTATGTTAAAATGTCAGGTGATTTCCTGTGTAAAACAGGCATTCTTGATTCTAGCACAGGTGAGCAAGCTCAGGATGAATGTAATTAAGTGGAATAGTATATATTTATTTTTTTACCACATTTGTCATCAGTATGTTGTCTCACTAAATCAAAGGATATAATGAAACAGTAAGTATAAGACGATCAGAGCAGAGCATAGTAATAGTGTCCAGTTCTCATGGCTCAGTTTAATTATATATATAAATTGGGGAGATTTATCCACCATGCTGCTACCAGGTTCTTCTTGCTGTTTCATTTGAGCTGCCATTTCTTCACATCATTCCCCCACCTATAAAATTCACACCTTTTTCCCCTTTTTTTTTCATGTGAACATAGCTGTATTTGGACTTTTTAAATTATACAGGATTTAATCAAGAAGTCTGAATCCAGATTCATGTAATTAGACAGAGGCTGCTTAAAGGAAAATATTTTTGGCAGAGGACTGGAAAACACTAGAATTTCTATATGCTTCTAAGGTAAGTAAAAGAACCAAAATGAAACTGCAAGTGTATGTAAAGAGCAAAAGCCATCAGTTGTGAGCGGGCATCCGCAGCCCAGCAGTGTTCATCATCACAGCGTGCTCATCACACAGCACGCAGGGAGCGCGGGCGCTGGGAAAGCGTGTCCGAGGGTAGCGCAGGGGCGGGCGCTGGGTGAAGACAAGTGTAACTCCACTGACTCCACCCACGTCCCGAGGGCCCACATTGTCAGCAAGAGTGTCAAACTCCTCATGAGGCAGTGTCCGGTGGTCACAGGAGGAAGGGAAAACAGAAGACTGGAGAAGGATGGAGAAGCATAAGCTGCAACTGGAAAAACAATTCACATTCCTTTATGATGGAACAACTTTTAAACTTTTTAAAAGTTGACACTAGTGCTATCAGAAGTTAAAATATCTCAACAGTTACCAATATCTGTGTGGAACCAGCTCCTTTTTGTTATTAAAAATTGACATTTGTGAGTGGGGTACATATTTCACATTATTTAAATTGAATTAGGCAGCTTTGAGAATACAAGCTGATATTTTCTCACTGAGTCCTCACCCTGGGAGACTCTGAGCACCATCTGAGAGTTAAGTCCAAAAGGCGACTAATCCAGACAGAAAAATAAGCATCAGCCTCAAGAAAAGAGGCAAAGAAGGTGAAAACATTTAGTTAACAAGTCACTGCGTTGGAAGGACAGGACAGGAAACAAGGAAATGCAGCAAGGGGATGTTAAGAGCAATGTGTTTCACACTTCCTGCACCAACGTGTTCCTTGCTTTCTTCTGTTTGATCAGGCTTTCAGTGAACTAAACTCCACCAAGACACCGTGTTTATGCAATTGCCTTGCAGGCCATGTGCAGCATTACAGTCACATGGTGATACCAAGAAAGGTCAGAAACCTTTCTGTGCATTATGAAGCATGCTTGTGGCAGGCTGATTGTTGAACAATAGCAAAATGCCCAAGGGCAAAGGAACTTGTGTTTAACAATATGCTTCAAATGTGCCAACCTTCTGTTAGCAGCCTTTTCCTAAGGCTTCTCCAAATCTATCTATCTATGGAGAGTAGAGGGGGATATTCTTACTTCGCTTTCTTTGTTACTTTTATGAATGTCTGCTAAAACTGTTGTGGACTCTTTCATCTTCATTGTATTACTGGTCTACTCAAGAGGAATTTCAGATTCATTAGAAATTCCTCGACAGCGCTTAGTGAATTAGGGATAGGGCTCTCCTCTGGGGTAGATTCCATTGGTTAGTTTGTCAGGGTAAAGAAATTTGCCAAGCCTAGAAGCTGTATAAATATTTAGGATACAGCACCTTATTGATCTGGAGCACACATTCCAGGCAAAATGAAACAGAACACTTTATTTACCTCTTAAAATTTGCCATTATATATAAAATGTAAATTCAAATGGTAAAAGTGTGATTGCAAGAGGTCAGAACACTACTTTTCCTGAATGTTTCCCATTTATTCTACAATGTGATGTCTATAGAATATATTATGATGGATGTTAGATTATTTTATTTTCACCTGGTTTTTACACATTGCATCAAACGGCTCCTTTTTGAATTTGATGATAAAACATTCCCATTTCTTGCAATGGGACCAGACTTCCCATTCTCTCTCCCATATTTAGTGAGATAGAAGTCTCATCATCCATCATCATGTAGCTATAGCATGTGCCATATGATGTATTCTGTATCAAAGGATAGCTTATGAAATAGACACATATGTAGTTGTGACATGTGGTAATATTAGTGAACGTTACAGGACAGTTTTAATATCTCATTACATGGTCTTGTTTGTAAATCTGTAACATTCAATAAAATAGCACATGTTGCATCAAACATTAAGTTCCACTATCCAGTTATTAGCTTACGTATGGAATATGCATTTCTGGTCACAGTGTGTAAGTTTGGTATGTTTCGCACATTTCTTTGTATAGCTCCACTTTAACGTCTGTATGGGCTGATGTATAAACCTCTAACGAGCCACTGTGGGCTGTGACAGATGAGTTGTGATGGTGTGAAAGACAAACTGGCATGTTATGCAAAAGATTATAAGATATATGAACTTTAATAATATTTTAAAACTCAACTGAATTTAGCTGTTTGTTTACATATGCTGGTTGACTGAGGAAGCAGTGTGCAGTATTTTATAAATATTTTCCTATAGTAATCCATTCTGTTGTTTCCAGTTTAAGTGATTCTATTCTACAATTGGGGTATACACTTGTCCTAGGTATTGTAGTATAGCACATTATTCTTTCACAATAACAGTGTGATATGACTGAAGTAGTTTCTCTTCCTTAAAGTCCAGTCTTTTTTTGTCAAAGAAAATGCATGCATTGTTCCATGAGTTTCTTTGGACTGCTAGGAGACTTAACATTTTGCTATTGCCTGCCTGTAAAGATGAATCCAGTTAGGAATGAATTCAAACTTTTGGATGTTTACATTATTTCCATTATTTTTGATCTTTAGCAAAGTAAGTGATTTTTTTATTATTTTTAAAAGACAACTGTATTTTATGAAATTTGAATACTCAACACAAAATGCGAACCTACAGCAGTGCTCAGACATTTGGCTCTCTCTTTTTTTTGGAAGAGATCAGGTGCTACACTATTTTCTTAGCACAAGTGCCAGTTAGCAAATGGCAGTGAGGGGATAATTTGAAAATATAATGAAAAACCAAAACATCCATTCATCTACAAAAGGAAATCCCTCTGGGTTCCAGACATAGATTACTTTTTTTTTTTTTTTAGTTTTCCATTTATAGATTTTTTGGTAAAAAAAAAACAACGAAACCGATTTGTACCTTTTGCGGAAAGGATAGCCTTTTGTCAGGGGATAAATATCTTAGTTAGGTATATTTTTTGTATGAGAAGAAAACGATTTGTTTCTTAGAAACTGTCAGTGCATGGAAAATGCAACTATGTGAATAACTGCTCAAAAAAAAAAAAAAAAGTGCTGGTAGCAGCACACAGCCTTAGTCCAATGACTGCAGTGGGCGTAAGCCAGTATCTGTCCTGAGAGCAGACATCATCAGAAGTATTAGAGTGAGCCAGTGAAACAAAATTCCCTGTAAACTCGGGGTGCAGGTTTTCAAAACAAGCATAAATGTCTTATTACATTGCTCAGGTTAAACAGTGAAGTGGATCTGATAATCATCCAAAGGGAAAGTGTGAGAGGGTTTTTCCTGGATTTCACTTGAAACACTTACATAGTTGTGATGTCTTCCCCTGCTTAAAAGTGACCATTTATTTGCATTTTTTGCACAGATATGCATATTTGGTTCAACAAAGGCCACATTTTCAGTTCTGTCAAAAGATGCTAGGTATAGACCATCTTCTTCAAAATGAATGGGTAAGATTCCTAGCATGAATTTTCCCTTCAACCACCTTAGATAAAATTACAGTCCAAACTGGGATGAGAAGTGAAACACTGGGGCTGTCTGCTTACCTAGTGAAACCCTTCACTACTGTAGATGGAATTACTGTCCTTGCCACACAGTGGCATAGGAGCAGTAGTATTGGATGCAGAGGGACTTTGTTTCTGCACCCTGCTTTTTAGCCAGTCATACATTTCATACAGAACTCTACACGTCACACAGGCTTCTCGTCTCCATGATTGACTACAATTATGGTCTTACTAATGCTGGTGCAAATCTGCAGAAAATCCACTGATTTCAGTGGCATACTCTGGCTGCTGTCAGGAGATAGATTTATTCTGCATTTCTAACTCAATATTACTTTGAGTCATGGCATGGATTACACTATATCATCTTCAAGCTGGAGGTCTAATGATGGAGCCATTGAGCCAGTCTGGTTGTGAAACAGTCTCTGACCTTTTAATTTTTGCTGTATGCTTTCAGATCATTCATAGAGCCACACAATACTTACTCCAAAAGGCTGTTAGGTAAAAACATTGGATTATTAAATTGCTGCTGTTTCTGCTGCAGGGAAGTATAACTCTTGTTTATTTTAATATCTAGGAGGGAGGGGGAAGGGAAAGAAGAGGGAATTGGATGTGAAATACAGTTTTATGCCTGCACAAGAGTAAATTGTATTAAAGTTATATCTTTTTTCCACCACTGCAGTTGTTGTACATGACGAGAGTCTATTTGCTGCTACTGCTGTCTGGAACAGTGTTTGCAATATTCTATACTAATAGCTATTTAATCATTTATTATTTGGGCTATCATTTGTAAGTGTATAACAATCATTTATAAAGGGATAAAAATTACTAAAATGTTATTTTAAAAAAATTCCTACTAATACAAAGCTTTTCAAGTATGATTTGTCTAAATGTACATAACTAGGGAAAACGGTCCTTTCCAAAGGTCTACTGGATTCACAATGCACTTTTAGACTGTGTTTAGATGCGTAATAAAAAGCAGAAGTTGGCAATTACTACAGTAGAACTTTCTGAAATTTCTGTAACAATTGTTTTGCAATAAAAAAAAAAGATATGTAGATCAAAACATCAGTTCTTGCTGGAGCGTTTATTTATGTTCATTTGCTTTCAAGGCAGTAAAGTAGTGATGCAATGGTAGCTCCTTTTCTCTAAGATCTCTCACTGTTCTAACTTTACAGACTTTAAGGAAACCAAAATATTTACTATGTTGCACACAGCCTTTTGAATGTTGCAAATTATTGCCGCTTCTGAGATCAGATTTCATTCAAGGTGCCCCTTACTCTGGCAAATATCAGAACCAAGAAAGAGGCACTTTTCAGTGGGTTTATTTAAAAGGAGGGAATAATTTCTTTGCTTTGTCGCTACCATTCCAGCAAAGGGGGAACAAAAGCATTGATTGCAGATCCTCTCTGCATTGCATCCACATAGCCTGGAAGAAGTGTGCTCCTTTGTATGGCAACTGGGTGGTATTGCCTACTCTTGCAGCCAGAGCAGCTCCATGAAAAACAAAGGACACCCAGTAATCCACTAGTACCCATGGCCGACTCTGAACTGGCATCTCACCTCCTCAAAAAGAAATCATTGTCTCTCTCTTCATGCAGATACAGCCAGCTCTGATACTTCCTCACAAAAATGCTGAAAAAACACTGCTGACACAAAATCTGCCAAGGTCAGGATCTTCTACCTCTACAAATAAGCCTTCACGGAGATAATATCATGTTTTAGCCAAAGAAAAAAGAAGCACAGGAAAACAAACATCCAATTGAATCAGAAAGATATGAGATACTCAAAACAGTTCTGCATACATCAGTTGTACTTCAGGAGAGGAATGGTTCAGAGAACTGTTCTTTATTTCAGGTATCTAAGAAGGAAATCCTAAACTTTCTGATCAGATTTAATTTCATCC
This sequence comes from Zonotrichia albicollis, assembly GCF_047830755.1. Classification (NCBI taxonomy): domain Eukaryota; kingdom Metazoa; phylum Chordata; class Aves; order Passeriformes; family Passerellidae; genus Zonotrichia; species Zonotrichia albicollis. The sequence goes on along the minus strand of NC_133860.1, from coordinate 2,238,086 downwards.
TTTCTCAGGAACTGCCATTCAGTGAAGACTGGGAGCTTTGAAGTTTTCCAAAACAAAAACTAAACCCATGTCAAAGAGTTGTCATTATGCTACTCTCCAGGTAACACTATATCTCTAGTCTCCCTGGGATTTTGATTTTTCACAGTAACAAATTTCACCTAAATTCAGCCAATTAGCAAGCAAAAAAAAAAACAAAAAAACAAACCAAAACAAACAAACAAAAAAATCAGTAGCCTTGATTTTCACTCCCATGAGCTGTTATCTTGTAGCCTTTAGGGCAGAGATCTAGTCTCTTAATGTCATTAGTACGCAATGGAAAAGAACTCCATTTAACTTACACCATGATTCATTATCCTCATGACTGAGTGGAGCACAAGCTTAGACTTACACCAGCCCTCACTGATTTTGCATTCAGAGCTCGAATTTGCCATATTACACTTCTGGAACAACAAAAAAACGTAAGCTCACATGATTCCATTTTGAAATTTTCAAATAACTGATTGAGGTCATAAATACAGTATATTTGGATTCTACTTTTGGGAGGCAATAATGGCAAGCATTATCTCAGAGAGGGTTGTTTATATGAAATAATAATAGCAGTCTGTGAACAGTTACAGACATCACACCTCAGATGATACAGGCTGCTGTTGCAGAGAACTGTGGGTGAAACTGCCTTTGCCTTTGCTGGTCTGCATTCCAAACCCAGAAGTTTGACACCTGTGGCAAGACTGCTCTGCTTGTACCACCTTCTAAAACTTAAAACTTTTTAGCTACACCTTTCCCCAATCAAACATGTAGCCAAAGGTTCAATAGCCACATGGACACCACAGAATCAGTCTCTAGAGATAATAGCTATCCTCACAAAATATTCCAGTGGTTTTTTTGTTCATAGCATGCAAGATGAGAATTTTCTTAAGAAGCTTTGGAAAATAATTTATCAAGGCTCTATGGACATTAGAGAAAATGTTAACACACAATCTTTTTCTTTATTTGAAAGACAACAAAAAAAATCAACTATCAATGTAGCATTTTGCTGGTCACTAATTAAAATCTTGAAACTAAAAAACACATCTTTAGCAATTAATAAATCTTCTGAAAGTAACAGTAAAAACAGTAAATCTGACTGAAGAATTACATTCTGCAAAAACTCCTTGGAAATATTAGTCACAGATCTGAATTATAACCCACAAGGGCTGAACCACAGTAACTGCACTGTAATTTCTGGAGGAGGGGAGCAGATGAGGGGTGTGAGCACATGATGAACAGGGAAAAAAGTTAGTCTCAAAGGAACATACGAACAATGAACTCTAAAATTCACATCACTCTCACACTATATGGCGAAGTTCCACCTTTTTTTCCCTGAGTGGACATCGGGGGAGCAAGCTTGTCAATTGTCAATAGTGTAAGTTCACCATTTCAACCGTGCTATTTATTTTGCTAAGACTGTAGCATTCCCTCAGAGAATCATAACTTAGACAAACAACTTGCAGCAACAAAGGCTAATCTGTGCTTCATGTAGAATAAATAGTCCACATCTCAGAGGATCTGAAGAGTGGTTTTGGTGAGTGTCTAAAAGGACATTCTGTGTCTTTGCTCCAGTCTTATCTGAGGGGTTGGTGACTAGCTGCCCTGTTTCAAGAAAGGACCAAAGTTTCAGAAAACGTAGCCTGGTCCTCAGCTCCCCATGGATTGTTTTCTCCCTGACACATTTTGACTTTCTACCAAGAACAGATTGCCTGCATTCTCACCCCAGTTCAGCTAAATCAGAGAGGAACTGGAGCCACAGCAGGAAGTACAGAGCTATGCAAGGACATTCCCTTTCCTCCCTGTACAGTCACACCTAGGAACTACACTGCTACTGCAGTAATTTAAATATTTATCTGAAATTTTGTGTACTTTTTTACATTCTTAATAAGTCTATAAAATAAACTAGGCCTACTTTAGTATTATGTTAGGTGAGTCATAGTCCATCTCTTCTAAAATGTCTGACTATTTTCAGACAGTACATCACCATGGACGTTTACAGCAAAATCAGTTCCCTTAACAGTAGCTGATCCTACTCAACTCGCAGCAACTCCAAAGTCTCAGAGTGCTGTCCTAGCCATTGGATAAATTAAGCTGTCTTATGCAACTGTACAATGCATGCTTCTGTTTCCCTGCACCAGCATCAGGGATGGGTGCAAGCCATCCCCTTGGGGGATGGATGGATCCACTGGGTCTATTAGCTTCAGCATTATGTTGGCAGGAGAAAATGCCACAGCAGATCAAGAATTTTTTAGCTTCGGAAGAAGGTGCACAAAATAGATATATATTAAAATATGTTAATCAGGAAGGGATGAATACTGACACAAGTTGCTCTTCTGTGGAAGTTTAACACTGGAATTCAATTCAGGATATTTTAAATTGCATATTTTTTTATGACGAAATACAAAATAACACACAGTATACATTATTTGTTAAAACTGCTCTGAAATGTACAAGAAGGGGCCAAGAATTTCATCTTTCCTCTACCAAGAGAAAAGCATTTAATAACTACACTGTTCCATTCAGTTGGAATCAAAATATTCTAATATTTTACAGAATAAATAGTTTTAAATTGCTAACATGTTTTAATAGAAGTTAAGACCTGAGGTAATTGGGAAAAACCACTCATTCTTTGCCCTTGGATGCTAAGTTCAGGAATTAGCAAGGTACGTGATCCAGGGAAGATTGGCCAAACGTGGTGCCATGTGTGCTCTGGTTCACACACGCCTGTGTCTGTGGGAGCCCCCTCCCCTAAGGGTGCAATCAGAGCTGAGGGCTGTGCCTCCAAACTTTGCTCTAAGGGCAGGACAGCCCGACAGGATAGTGCACACCAACCGGAATGTCTCTGTCATACTGACTGGATCCTAGGGTCCCAGTTCTGTTTTGGTAGCATGGCACAATGGGTGCTGCGATTTCCGAGTTTCGGTACCCGCCAGACTCGGCACGGGTGTGTCAGTGCGCAGTACCCAAGCCTGAGACATTCAAGAAGAAAGACACACCCTGTCAAAAGCTGGTTGGAGGAAAAACATGTGGAAAACACGTATTACATAGGGCAAGGAAACACGTGATTTAAAACTCATTTCCACAGTTATCGGACCTCTCTCAGAGGCAAGGGAGAGGCTCAGCCCTTCATGCAGCAGCGCAAGGGCTGCACCCCGCGCTCAGCGCTCTGCGGAGCCCGAGCCGCTCCGGCTCTCCTCTGCACATCCTCACACTGCTCTGCCGACAAGGTTTTGCCATTTTTAGCAAAGTGAGTGGCCGCTGGATGTCACTGTTTGGTCTCCGACAGACAGACACAAGGACATTTTTCTCTGTCTCAAAATACAGGAGCCAGCATCCTTAAGGACAAAACCAAAGAAACAAAACAAATCAATCCAGGCACAAAGACAGAGCTCAGCGGTGCATCCCAGGACAGCTGGTCGTGGCATTCTGTCCTGGAAGAGCGGGTGATCCAGGAGCTCTGGGGACAAGCGGGGGCCCTGCTAAAAGAGAGGCGACGCTGCAGGGCTGGGATTGCTGGCTGAAGCACGGGGATCCCCGGCCGAGACACTCCATCAGTGTCGGGTCTGTGGAATTTGTGCACTTGGTTCACTCAGAGAAGCCATGAGGACTCCTTCACACGCGCAGCACTGGGAGATGGCAGATCACTTTGGCACTGGCCGTGCAAGGTAGAAACACAACATTGCTCCCTCCAGTCCTTTCTCACATTATCTCCTCTGACAGAAATCTGTGTGGCAGATACTCATGTTTCCAATTGGCTGGTCATTCTCCCTGCTTGAAAGCTGCAGTTGCAGAGCGCTCAAAGTCTGCAAGGGCTGGATTGAAGCAGGTCCTGCAAGCTGGATTTCTTGCTCTGCCCTGTGAGGTGTAAAAGTTTCGCACAATCCTTCACGAGCCAAGCCACACCACCTTCCCCTGCAAAGGCCTGCCCTGGCTTTAAACCAGGTCTGGAATCAGAAAGGCTGAATAGAGAAAGCTTGTCTCTGTGAAAACCTTTTTCCCTCAAGGGACTTCCAGACATCTGCTGAGACAGGGCGCCACAGCAAAGGCTGCACTGACCATGTGCTGAGCACCTGGCATCTCTGTTGCACTTGGGGAGTGCTGAGGAACCCAGTTCTTGGCATTTGTTCTTCAGAAGAAAAAAGCCTTGAAAGACAAGGAGATATGATAACGTTGTCCTTCTCATTTTCTGAATTTCTGACACCATTTTCTTGTGTGCCATGGGGCTGAGCACTCGGCATGGATGGGAGCCAGTGGGAGTTGCCTTCTGAGCCACTCAGCAGGACTACAAAGATCTCACGAGCTTATGCAGGGAGAACATGAGAAGGGAGAAATCCCAATTAGAACTGAATGTGGGGAGAGAAGTGGGGACACAGGAGGAGGAAAAGGCTGAAGTACTACTGAGTTCCTTCTTTGCCTCTCAGTCTTGAAACACGACCAAGCTGTTCTCCGGGTAGCCAGGATGGGTGCTGGAAGACATGGATGGGGAGTGGAAGAAAGCTCCCAAACTGCGAGGTGAAGTGATTACAGCCACACCAATTAGACACTCATAAGCCTGTGGGGCCAGAGGGAATTCACAAGAGGTGCTGTGGGAAACGGCAGAAATGTTCTCCATGCCACCTGCCATCATTTCCCAGCAGTCCCGGCTAGCTGGAGAGGTGCCAGGTGAGTGGAAGTTAGCAAAAGGGATGCCCTTGCCGTGGCCACTGGGGAGGTCAGGGAGCAGATCCTTTTCAAAGCAATGACACGGCCCGTGCAGAACAAGCAGGGGATCAGGGCCAGCCTGCGTGGCTTCCTGAAGGGCAGGTGCTGCTTGGCCAGCCTGACCTCCTTTTAGGAGCAGGTGACCTCATCCAGTGGATGAGGAGCAGACCGTAGGTGTCGACTGCCTGGATTTGAGGAACATCTTTGACACTGTTTCCTACAGGATTCTCTGAGAGAAAGTGGCTGGTGTGGCTTGGAGGGCTGGCACTGCTCATGGAGCTAAAACCTGGCTGGTTGGCCAGGAGCTGCATGCAGCTGGCAGCCAGGCCCCAGTGGTGCTGCCCAGGCTCAGTCCTGGGGCCAGTGCTGCCCAGCAGCTGTGTCGATGGCCTGGACTAGGGGATGGACGCCCCTCAGTGGGTTTGCAGTGACACCAAGTTGGGCAGGAGTGCTGCTCTGCAGGACAGCAGGAAGGATCTACGGAGGGCCCTGGACACACTGGATTGATGGGAGGAGGGCCGTGGTGTGAGGTTCAACGAGGCCAAGGGCCGACTCCTGCCCTTGGCTCACAACAGTCCCTGCAGCGTTCCATGGGCTGGGGCAGCGTGGCTGGGAAGCTGCCCCCTAGGAAAGGGCCTGGGGCTGTTGGCCCACAAGTGGCTGGACCCGAGCCAGCATGTGCCCAGGCGGGCAAAAAGGCCCCTGGCATCCTGCCCTGGATCAGCAGGGGTGTGGGCAGCAGGCCCGGGGCAGGATTTGTCCCCCTGTGCCCGCACTGGTGAGGCAGCACCAGGAATGCAGCCCTGGACTCTGGGGCCCTCAGCACAAGGCACTGGGGGCTGCAGCAATTCCAGAGAGGGGCCACAAAGCTGGGCAAGAGTCTGGAGCACAAGACTCATGAGGAATGGCTGAGGGAGCTGTGGAGCAAAGGAGACTCAGAGGGCCCTTATCACTCTCTAGAGCTGCCCTAGGGGAGGCTGTGGTGAGGTGGGGACTGGTCTCTTCCTCCAGGGAACTGGTGACAGGACAAGAGCAAAAGGCCTCAGCCTGTGCTGGGGGAGCTTCATCTTGGCTATGAAGAAAACTGAATTTTCACTGGATGCTTTCTCAAGCCTTGGAACAGGCTGTGCATGGAACACTGGAGTCACCAAGCCTGGAGGTAAAAGCATAGGAAACCTGTTTGGATGTGGCATTCAGGGACCTCTTTACTGATGCACTTGAGAGAGTTAGGTTCATGTTGGACTCCATAATCTTTGTGGCTATTTCCAGCCAAAACGACTCCATGATTCTAAAGCAGTATTCAGAAGCATACTACCTCGGAAGTTACTTGGCCTTTTGTGACTCTTGTCCCCTGAACCTGGACATCATCCTGAGTAAGCAAGAGCTTTGCTCTCCATCCTCTGAACCTGCAGCCAGTTCTGATCAAGCGTCCATGCAGCTGATTTGGATGAGGGAGTTGATCTTCCTGAAAAATGGTGTTTTCTGTGCTGCAGTTCTACTGGATGGGCCAGTGATGTGACTCAGCTCAGAGACCACAGGGTGTGAGGTAGTGGGGAGAGGGATGTTAGGTGAACAGACATTCAGTCATAAAACTTTTATTTACTATCTTTTGCAATCATTCCAACTTGAAATAGGCTTCTCATATAAGTGGGCAGGCTTAAAATAAATATTCCTGGAGGTATTTAGAAGATATGATGCTGTGGTGGACTTGGTTTCTACTTCAAGTTACGGATTTTAAATATCTTTTACAACTTAAACAATGCTATGACTCTCTGTGCACTGCCATATAATGCTGAAACTCCTGAGCAGATATATCCCTGATCAGGACCTACATCTGCCAACAAAGCATTTTTCCATCTGTCCTCCTGCTCCAATATACAAGAGCTAAGAACCTTCTTTTCGCAGCATTCATCCAGTACATAGAAAAATGGAGTACAATCCCCCCTCTACATCAGATTTGTCTAAGAACATCCCTCTCTCACATCTCCTCAGAAAGCATCTCTCCAGTTTCCCATCTGTGAATCTTCTCAGGCAAAGCACTCTCAGTCAGGAAACTGTTAGAAGGTATTCCTGAGCCAAAGGGCCCAAAGTTACCTTAAGGCAATTCCCATAGTGCAATTTGAAGGGTTTCAGGCAGAGGCAATATCACAAAATGCTGAAAATCTTTCAAAGTTCAGAGTGCATTTTATATGATGTATAAAAAAGGAACATCAATGATATAACCAGCTGCTTTTCCTGATCCCTGTTTAATCATACATTTTTTGAGTGGGCCTATTTTTAGCCTCCTCATCTTGGAAATCAAAAGAAAAAATATAGGGGGGGAAAAACTGTTTAATGATTTCTTAATGGACTCCATATATTAGCCAAAGCTCCTGGTTACCTGAGAAAATCATGTGTAAAAGGTAATGGATATATCCTTCCCAAAAGATTTTGGGAATACACAGGCAGTTACAGACTTAGGCACTAGGCAACTACTAGGCAGGTTTACCAATCTAACTTTTGTAACATAGTTGTTTCAGACAGCCATTATGATGAGATGTTATGGAGGTCCAGGGCTAAATCTCACTCTCCTTCAGTTTCATATTTGCCACCTGAACTATTGTAAAAGAAAAAGGATTGATTATGGTCAAAGCTGGTACCAAAGATTTTAACACCCTACAACAGCACATCTTCAACAGTCTAACAATCTGGAATTTGGGTGGGGTATTACTAGTACCTATTTAATGCAGAGCAAAACCTTAACTACAAGGGAACTTGACTACTACATCTACCCAAGCAGCTGAGCAATCACAAGACTCACAGGTTTATTTTTCTCTCTGTGCGACACAGTACCACCTATAACATATCCACTTCTGCATACTAATAATAAATAAATAAATAAATAAATAAATAAAATAATAAGGGAGACCATCCGGGATTGCAAAGGAATACTGAGAATCCCTGGTTGCTAGTCTATCTGTCTGAAACCCCAATACTCAAGTCTAACCAAAGTTCACCTAATTTTACAATAGGAAGTCTCTCCTCTGCTTTGCACTTGCAGCTTTCCTCAAATATAAATTAGTTAAAGCAGGAAACCAAATGACAGAATTCTATCACTGAATACTATTCACACCTCATGTCTTTGATTTTGCTATCAAAATATCAAAAATAGTACTAAATTAACATTCAGAAATATTCAGTAAGCAACACTTCTTATGCTCCTGTGTACCAGTTTATCTTCCCATTGTGACCGCTAGAACAGACACAGATGAATTGAAATGGAATCCAAAGGTGCGTGTCCAGGCTAGGAGCCACACAGCAATATGGATATACAAATAACAAATAAATCTTGATGAAAGAGAACATCTGGCAGGAACACAGAGATCAAAATCAATATTTTATGATCTACATAAAACAAAACTTTCACAAACAAACTCTACTCTAAAAACTGTCTTCCCCTAGAAAAAGCAACAACAATATCTGTGATTTCTGAACAGTGTATCAAGAATACAAATAGAAGGAGAAATCTAATTTGAAGACCAAAGTCTCACCTTGTTTAAGCCCAAATTGCTTAACTACTGCTCCACTGATGAAACAGTTTCTTAAATTGGGCACTTAAATAACTAACAGTGAAACTTGGCACAAAAAATGAAATGGCAATGCAGTGGGATCAGTAATGTTGGCTATTTGTTCCAAAGAGAGAACCACCTAAACTCAGATGACTAAGAGCTACCTCAGATTTCTCTTAAAAGGATGTACCCACCTTACTTTTCTTATGGCTTTCTACCAGAAAATACAAAACAAAACGAAAACAAACAAAAAAAACCCCAACACTACAGCCCACTTCTGATATAAACTAGTGAAACTAGCGAAGCATAAACCATGTGAGCCTCAATGATTCATCAGAATTTACATAGTAGCTGCATGCAAGGTTTCATCTCCTTTCAACGGGCAACCTAGCTTAATATCCTTGACCTGCTCTGTGAAAGCTATTGTTCAGAATAACAAGAAAAAACATTGCTCCAGCTATCAGAACAAGAGCTGCAGTAATCAGGGCTGAAAGGAGTGATAATTATCTCCTACTCCAGGCATAGAAGCAAACTACAGGTATATACTTCTATTACTGCCATTATTGATGGCCACATTTCTAAATTCAACATCAGACTCCTAGAACCTGCTTATGCCCACAAATTATTTTAATTCATAGCAGATGATTAGCCAAGGTTGTAATCAATGAAAAGGTAAGGGTAAAAATCTCTTTGGCTTCTCCTTTAAGCTAGTATTTTTGAGCAACTTCCTGAGCATAATCTTGGAAATAAAAGAAATAGAGCATTTACCTGTAGACACAGATACACAGATGGTACCCTGTGCCCCAAAGAAACTCACAAGGCCGACATGGATGCACAGGATGAGCTCTGCTAGCCAGTGCCACCTTTCCTTCTGGCAAAATTAGCTGACATGGGAGGTGGGAGGGCACAGAGTGTCTGATTAGGCAGCATTTAGGTGAAATTGCACTGTATCAAAGCACAGGGCAACATATCCCAGCCATCCACCTCCCTGCAAAAAAAAAAAAATTAGGTCATCCCAGAGTAATGGGAGCAGTGCATGGCACAAATTGACTTTAAGGTGTTACGGGGAGCAGAAGATTTCCCCACGATCCCCTGGGACTGTTGGCCTCCTGGGTATGCAGAGTCCCAAGCACGCCTGTCTCTTTGTCACAGCAACCTGGGACACCTCACTTCCCATTTCCTGCTCCATCTCACGTTCCCCTGCAGGGTGGAGGGGTCACAGTCCAGACCCCAGCACCCAATTGCAGGCGCAGGGTCACCAAGGAGGGGAGCGGAACGCTGCTCGCACGGGGCTCACTCATCAGCGCCAGTCTCGTCAGCCACCCCGGCGCTGCCCTCCCTCGAGCCCATCCAGGGAGGGCTCCCTGCTGCCAGGTCCCATCCCCATTGGCACCAGTGTCCCAGTGCTCCACGGTGGTAATGCTAGGCTCCCAAGAAGCCAGAGCTTCACTTGCTGAGTGCTCTGCCTCACCCCTGAGGAATCTGCACTGCCTTGCCTTCAGGACAGGTGCAATTAAGCAAACGGAGGGGCTTCAGCAGGTGAGGCTCTGGGGAGATCACAGATTCCTTGCTTTAAGTTGCATGGTCACTGCTGTCCCAAATGAGGGCATAAGACAAACCACCAATCCCTTTCAGTGAGGAAATGTCCCCAAAGAAAAAAAAGCAGCTGCCAAACCAAAGGCCCAGAGGTAGGAATGGACTAGAAGTGCTCAGCACAAGTCAAGGAGGGTGTTTTGATGAATCTGTAGCGCATAGGCTCAGACTGAGGTTAGAGGGTTAAACTGTGATTAAAGTCCCACTGCTCCTGTTGCCAGTCTTTGGGTCACAAGTGATCTTTACAGATAATTTCTTACCATGCTGTTGCCTCATGTGCATTCATTTGCTCCACTGCTGCTACCACGAACCACCACATGTGGCCCATCACAGGACCGCAGCAAGCAGATTGTTGATAACCATTCTTGGCACAGATCTGCTTGGATTTTGATGCACAGAAGGAAGCACCATTTTATTAATCACTTTATAGTGATTAACATCACTGACAATGTTACAATAGTTGCCTTCTGCACTGGTATCTGGTACGGGTGTGTTTGTATGTGTTTCTTGAGTTCTGCACCTGCTTTGTACCTGTTTCTGTAGAGATGGTGGATTACAAACACCAGCTGGAAGGGTCATACCACTATCGTATCTTGCCATTTTCATGTTAGAAAAGCATTCTCTGGAGTACTTAATTCAGACTTCTCCCCTTCCTCTAAAACCATAAACATGCATTTCTATGGGCTTCTTACCTGCATTTGTTCAACATGCAGCTGCCATCAAAAAAAAAAAAACAAAAAAAACCAAAAAATAGCAGGAAAAATTGTAACATTTATCCTACATCTTGAAAATATTCACTTTATTTTTGTAAAAAAAACACTGGAAAACATACAGATAGATAAAAGCCAGAAAGAAATGTCCTACAAGTAAATAGAAGTACTAGGGTAAGCTGTGAATTGTTACAATTTTTAAAGTAATGTTTTGGCCAATTTTTTTATCAATACAGTAGTTTATTTTTTATTAAGTTCACCTTTCTTAGCATACAGTACATGGACTTTTGGGGCAGATATTGGTCTTTTGAGTCATTGTCTGCTGAATGATCTGTCAAATATCTGAAAAATGCTTTCTTAGCTCTTGACTAGTAGCAAGCAGCTCATTCTCTCTGACCAGATAATAAAAGAACAGGACATTTTAAATTCTTTGACAAATTGCAGTATATTAAAGTCCTTCTCTGGGAAATTAATTTTTGTACATATGAATCTGAGGTGTGTTTTTTAAAAGACTATGAAACTAGCAATTGAAACTTCTTCTTCAGTTAAGACTTCAAGGAAAATCCATGCCTTACAAAATGCACAAGGTTTTAGGTGATGGGATAAAGTGGGTCTTCTCCCCAGCCAGGTCAAGGAAATCAGAAGTTAATATTTCTATTATAATGTAATTAAATTGTAAGTTGGGATTGGATGTTTCAAAGTGTTTAGTACCTAATCCTTCCTGGGTAGTTCAAAATGCAAATACCCAAGAAGTTGAATTTTTTTCCTTCAGCAAAATAGATCTTTTGCAACTGAGTTGTTGAGGTTATTCAAAAGGGTTACAGACCCAGGCACAGTAGGTTATTTAGACTATATGAGAGAGACACAATACATGTTTTAATACAAGCAGTTCAGTGGTCCTACAAGCTTGCAGATCCTTCAAAACTGTAACCACTAAAATAAATACTATTTCTTTTATTGCATTAGGGGAGCTCTACTTACCTACTTACCATCATTTTTCTGTGTCCCACAAAAAGCATTATTAAAGTTGCAAAGCCCTGAAAAGGTCCTCCATGCATTTCCTTTGTGACTTGTTCAAATAATTCTCCTTCCTTGCTCCAGTCCACCCATAGCACTGGTTTAAAGTATGAGCAGCTATGCTGTTTTCTCATCAGTGCCTGCACAGCTTTCTCAGTCTGCTCTCAAAGCTCAACTTGTCACTATGTTATTATGACTTTTTCTGTTATACTAATTTTAAATTATCATTAATTAATTTATTTCCACAACAACTTCAACATGAATAAATACTGATAATCTCAGTTTAACAAAGGGCTTGTATTTGTGAAAACCCTATTCGAAAAACTTGTCATTGAGACTTCCAAACCTCTAGTGTTTTATACTGAATGTAGGTGGTGTTTACTACATCTGTAAACATATGTTGCCTTTACAAATTGCCTCAATGCAGCTGCCTGTAAAACAGGGGAGATTTGGTGACTGTGAAAAGTTAATGTACAACAACTTAACCAAAACCAACACAGCTTTGTGGCAGAAACATGGACTGACCCATGCCTTCTCCATCATTTCCTTTTTTTTTTCCTGGAATCTCCTGTGTCAATCAGAACCCCTTACTGGAAACTTTCCAGAGGAAGTATTTTGTGACAGAAAATGTCCCTTTTGGAAAACTATACATTATTTAGGATGTAGAAAAACTGCAGAAGCATAAAGAGTCCTTCTTCAAGAGCTCACCCAAAATCAGACCATTTTCCTCCCTGTCTGTGCATGCTGCCATCTGCCTCCCCTCTAGACTTCTCTGCCTCCTTGTGTGCCAGGCAGGGGAAGGGAGGCTTCACCTAATAGCACAGGACTGGTAGGGTCTTGTCATAATTAGTTTATGCATCAGGCATCAAGGAAGCAAAACAAACCCCATAATTCTAATACCAATTCAAGAAGAAAATTTTTAAAAGCCACATCAAACCCCAAATGCATTTTTCCCCACAAAAAGTGTTGTTAAGTACCAATCAGCTTTTTCAGACTCCAGAAAGAAACGAAATCTGACTCCTGCAGACAAATGCTTCTATTGCTGCACACCTCTTATTCATCCCCAGAGCAATTCCATCTCATGCACAGTCTGAGGGAAAATCCTGTGGACAAAATGATAAATAATCATATAATTAAATCTGCTGAACACAAACCTCAGGGGTGTAACTGAGGCTATATGGGCACCTCAAAGTGTAGCCCATTCACATGCAGGATATAGAATTACAGCATAGATGGAGCTTTATGCTTGATGCAGTGACTGGTGGAAGCAGGTGTCACCCTCAGGGTCAGCACTCAGGATGGGTAGCCAGCCTTCTCCTTTCACAATTAACATGCTCAGCCCAACACCTCCCCACCACCAGGTCCCCACAGCTGCCCCTGCCCAGCCCCCAGGCCCACTTGTCTCCTCCATCCGTCCATCTTCATCCCTCTGTCTTGCCTCTCAGACATCAAAGAAGGCCAAGAAGATGGAAATTGGTTCTATGAGCAATAGTTCTCCTTCTGAGCCTCAAGCAGATTACTTCAATTGCAAAAAATTGAATTGCTAGAAAGTAAAGACTCTCTGTGTTGCCAAAAATCTGAGAGGGAATATGCCGGAAAGGACTCCTTCTTACCTTTAAGTTCACATCAATTATATTTTATTCCTCTTCAGCACTGCTAATCCTGGCTTATCTTCAGATAAAAAGAGAAAAAAAAATAGGTTAGTGTTTGAATTTGTGAGATACATAGACTCTAAAAGAGACAGACAAATTTCCCTTTTAAACAACTGAAATTAGTTTTAAAGAATTTCACAAGATTCTCAGTGCCCTTAATTCTTACACTGTTGTGAAAGACCTATATAAACACAATATCCTGAGGAAAAAATAAAAGGTAGTTTAATCTAGAAGTTACACCTCACATGGAAATGTTAACTAAACAGTACAGCTGGGACTGCTACTGAAATATCTTGTCTTCCTTTTATCGGCAGCAATATGGAAAGAAAGTAAAAAAGGTTTTCAAGTTGATTGTGACCTCTTTAATTTATGACCTGGTTTTAATATTATAGCCTGTACACAAGCATCTGATCTTGCCCATCAGCAGAACTGGGACCTGTCTTTTCCTCTGTTTACTGCTGTACAAAATTATAAACTACAATAGTAAACCCCAGAGTGGCTAGGCTAGACTTTAGCTCCAAACTTGTTAATGAAACCACAACCCCATAAATTCTAAAATCCAAACTGCTGCAGCAGACAATTTCCTGCTGGTCTGAGGCACATTTGTGCTCACTGCCATTGCAGACTCTCAGTAGTGACCAACCATCAGAGGAGAGGAACATATGCTGTGGCTATGCCTGCACAAACATGACTGCTACTCTCATCTCTAGATCTTGTATTTGTTTCCAGTTTTGTGCCCCTGCCTATTCTCTATTTCTCCAGTCAGTCATTATGCCAGCCTCTCTTACAGGCTGCTTTCCATGCCTGGGAAGGACTTCTGAGGGATCTCATTACTCTACCATAAATCATTCAAGGTTATATGCAAGGCTCAATGCCTACAAAAAACTCATCTAGCAAAGCTGTTGATGGAGTGGTGTGGTGCTGTCAAATTACTTCCTTCCACTTGTCTGTTTCCTACCTTCCCTTATCACATTGGCCTGTCATGTGCATGTCTGGTTTTTTTAGCTGATACCTGCACAGGTGCTGCACAGAGAGGTCCTCCTCCCCACCCTGGGCTCTTCACCCTGGGATGTGGCTGTGTCTCTCCCTGAGAGGATCCTGCAAGGAGCACAGGCCCCAGCAGTGGGTATAACCCCTGCCTTGGGTAAATGACCTGGTATCTTCTTTTTGTCTGCATGTAGTATTTGAAATAGACAGGGAGTTCTACTCTCCTGTTTGTCACCTGTCAGAGGGGTTTAAGCACAAAGTGTGCAGTTCAAATGGTACTGGAGAAAACCTGGGAACCTGAAATTGCATCTTTGGCAGCAATACAAAGAGAGAATTTCCAAATGTAACAAAGCTAGGCATAAATCTATTAAGCATCCTGGTTTTTTTCAAGCACATTTTGTGAGCACACCTGCTCTATATACAGGCTGTATCTAATCCATAAAAGAGCTTTGTCTAATTGTAGAGCACAACAGTCATAGAGGTCCTAATGATTCCTTTTTATTCTTGAAAAAAAAAAGGATACAAAATTACTTTAATTTTCAGGAAAAATCAGCCTTTTATCTGCAGCCGCAAAGTATTTAAAAGTTATTGGACTGTACTATAGTATAGTACATAGCAGGAGAAAGAAGGCAAATGGCCAGAGTTACTCTTCTGCCTTTTATCCTTTTATTCCTTATGGCTGCCATAAAAATATTCTCAATAAAGGTCCTTTGCAATTACTCTGTGTAGAAGACACTCACTGTAAAGGTGTGATACAAATCTCATAGCTAGACTTGTAAACTAATACTACTTTAACTTCTGCTTGCCCAAACTAATTCTAAAACTTCTTCTCTCTTATCTTTAGCTGAAAGATTACTTATTTGGGGAAGGAAAGTAGTTCCAGATAATTGGAACACAATTTTTTACATATATGGTTTAGCTACGCAAGTAAAGATTATAATTACCATAGTCAAACTCTTCAATTCAAAGTTCACAACATGATACAGATATAGAGCACTGCTTGTAAAAATTCCTGAGTTTATTCTATCATGGCTCAAGATTTCAAATCTAGGTATCTATATTCACATTCAGACGTTTGAGTAAGTTCCCTGATTTTCAACACTTGCTGCGCCACTGTAAGCAATTCCTACTGGTTCTTTTGCAGCTTCTTCTCGGGATGAAGAACACTTCCCAAGAAAATTCTGCCTTGCCAGACCTGGCACATAGATTCCATGGAATATACATTATATATTCAAAAAACCTGTCAGAGATTAAAAGCATCCCTATACCCATATTCAGGAGTTAAAAAAAATACGGGGCCTGCTTTAACACTGCTCAGCCTTCTGATGCAAGTTTGCGTGATTTTCCAATGACTGATCACAAAATAAGTTTGTCTGTCTTCTGGAAGAGGAAGAAGAGTTCAGCCAGAGCTACATGCTGTCATTAAGGCTAAAGATCTCATGCTAAAACTAAGGCCCAGAGATGACTGTAGGGAATGGATGCAAAAACTGGAACAGTTCTGAACAAGCAGTAGAAATGAGGATTAGTGAGCCATTCTGATTGGCTAATTATATCAGAAACTTTCATAAAGTTACCAACTATTGTCTCTCAAAAAGCACATCGAGAGAAAGACAAAGTTCTGCTACAGCCATATAAGAAATATGTATGCACCCATATTTGTGTGTGCACATACACATTTAACATGAATATTCATACATGTTTAATGTCTAAATTACATTTTTGATGTTCCCATACAAACAATCCCTACTACAGAAATGAAATGTCTTACTGTCAGGTCTCATTGTTCCTTCAAACAAAACACAAGGTGGAGGGAAAAGAGCTGTGGATAGCCATCAGTACTCGCTCCTACAGGAGACAAGGATTCAACAGTTGAAAAAGCCAAAGGGTGGGGAATGCTACTGCTGATGGAACACTGGAGCCTTGCCAGACAGGAGCCAGATGACAGAGCACAGCAATTTGGGAGGGGAAGGACACAGCACCCCCATTTCCAAGTGGCATCAAAAGAGATTGCACTGTGTACTCCCCCAGGATTCCGCGCACCTGAGCTCACCCCGACCACAATGCCTCAAGCTGACAGCATACAGCTGCTTCCTTCACAGACACGGACAATAGCCTCGCTTCTGAAAATTAAAAGAATTATGACCTTTACATTCATTTACGTCTGTGGACCTGCAGACAGAAACAAGGGGCAAGAGTAGGCATTGATAATCCATCCCTTTCTGCAATTCTCACTTCTGTCTGGTGTTTTTTATTGATGATGCAATACAGCATCAGTGGAAGGCACTGTTGTCCACTCTCTCTCTCTCTCATCAATGTGCAGCTCATCAGTTGTCATCACACTAGAGATTACTAACTCCAAGTTGCTGCCTACCCTGCTAGCTCTACCTCCAACAAGGCAGAGAGGAACACAGCACAGAGGAGCTGGTTGGCCCATCCAGATGGAGGCCCGACATAGGGAAAATAACAGCTTGATGTGAACAATCAGCTGAGCTGATAACTCCCTCCTCCTTGAACAGTCTTACTCCACGTCAGACAGTGGGACCATTCTCGTTTAGTGCAAAATTAACAATGCAAAGACAACTGAAAATTGAGAAAATATATTTATTTGCCTGCGACATCCCAACTGGGAGGAAACTTGACAAGATTATCAGAAATGGTTGCAACTTTGCCCATTATTCCAAATAAAGTGAAACTGAAGGAAAATAATTATTAGTGAGATCATCCACACTGCTGCATACAGCAAGACCTGAGCTGTTGGAGACTTACCATCTATTTCCATGGATGTAAAATTTGATACTTGCTGCCATGTTGAAAGAATTCACTTGGAGAAGCAATATTTTCCTTATAAGATTGAGGTTCCACAACACCCTGATGAATAAGACAAAGCCTTCTGAATTTAAAGAGCTATCAAGTGGAGTAATTAGGGATTAAATTAGTTCATGTCATAGCCAATAGTCAGGACTAAGCAGAATTATTATGACAAATAGTCTCATCCATCTGAAGAATATAAGATCTCTGCAGTATTTGTGGAAATTGGGAATGTAAGGGTGAGATATCATTAAGTGTTGGAAAACTGAGCCCAGGCAATAATATGTACAGAGAAGGATATGCAGGCAATGCAGAGTTGCAATGAAACATGCCAAATCTTACTGCAGATGTAAAAACAATCTATTTGATGAAAAAATAACCAACCATCAGAAAATGTCCTTGTTGCAATTAGCAAGAATACCACATAACAAGAAAACACAACAAAACAACAGCTCTGTGAGGGCATAACCCTGTTTTTACAAACTGTCAAGAAGAACACAAAATATATAAATCCATAAACAAACACTAAGTACAGTTATATATATATTACATACCTGAAAGACAGTTGTGCCTTGAACCCTGACTTTTCTTCCAGACCTTAAGGTCAACATTGCCTGGCACAAGAAACCCAAACACTTGTCCTGGAGACCAATGTGCCTAATCAGAGATGCTTATGCATCACACCAATTAATTCCAGACCTCTGTTCACCAAACATCCTTCTCCCCACTACCCCCATGCACTGTGGTCTCTAAGCTCTGCCCCATCCATTAGAACTGCAGCACAGAAAACACCATTTTTCAGGAAGATCAACTCCCTCATCCAAATCAGCTGCATGGACGCTTGATCAGAACTGGCTGCAGGTTCAGAGGATGGAGAGCAAAGCTCTTGCTTACTCAGGATGATGTCCAGGTTCAGGGGACAAGAGTCACAAAAGGCCAAGTAACTTCCGAGGTAGTATGCTTCTGAATACTGCTTTAGAATCATGGAGTCGTTTTGGCTGGAAATAGCCACAAAGATCATGGAGTCCAACATGAACCTAACTCTCTCAAGTGCATCAGTAAAGAGGTCCCTGAATGCCACATCCAAACAGGTTTCCTATGCTTTTACCTCCAGGCTTGGTGACTCCAGTGTTCCATGCACAGCCTGTTCCAAGGCTTGAGAAAGCATCCAGTGAAAATTCAGTTTTCTTCATAGCCAAGATGAAGCTCCCCCAGCACAGGCTGAGGCCTTTTGCTCTTGTCCTGTCACCAGTTCCCTGGAGGAAGAGACCAGTCCCCACCTCACCACAGCCTCCCCTAGGGCAGCTCTAGAGAGTGATAAGGGCCCTCTGAGTCTCCTTTGCTCCACAGCTCCCTCAGCCATTCCTCATGAGTCTTGTGCTCCAGACTCTTGCCCAGCTTTGTGGCCCCTCTCTGGAATTGCTGCAGCCCCCAGTGCCTTGTGCTGAGGGCCCCAGAGTCCAGGGCTGCATTCCTGGTGCTGCCTCACCAGTGCGGGCACAGGGGGACAAATCCTGCCCCGGGCCTGCTGCCCACACCCCTGCTGATCCAGGGCAGGATGCCAGGGGCCTTTTTGCCCGCCTGGGCACATGCTGGCTCGGGTCCAGCCACTTGTGGGCCAACAGCCCCAGGCCCTTTCCTAGGGGGCAGCTTCCCAGCCACGCTGCCCCAGCCCATGGAACGCTGCAGGGACTGTTGTGAGCCAAGGGCAGGAGTCGGCCCTTGGCCTCGTTGAACCTCACACCACGGCCCTCCTCCCATCAATCCAGTGTGTCCAGGGCCCTCCGTAGATCCTTCCTGCTGTCCTGCAGAGCAGCACTCCTGCCCAACTTGGTGTCACTGCAAACCCACTGAGGGGCGTCCATCCCCTAGTCCAGGCCATCGACACAGCTGCTGGGCAGCACTGGCCCCAGGACTGAGCCTGGGCAGCACCACTGGGGCCTGGCTGCCAGCTGCATGCAGCTCCTGGCCAACCAGCCAGGTTTTAGCTCCATGAGCAGTGCCAGCCCTCCAAGCCACACCAGCCACTTTCTCTCAGAGAATCCTGTAGGAAACAGTGTCAAAGATGTTCCTCAAATCCAGGCAGTCGACACCTACGGTCTGCTCCTCATCCACTGGATGAGGTCACCTGCTCCTAAAAGGAGGTCAGGCTGGCCAAGCAGCACCTGCCCTTCAGGAAGCCACGCAGGCTGGCCCTGATCCCCTGCTTGTTCTGCACGGGCCGTGTCATTGCTTTGAAAAGGATCTGCTCCCTGACCTCCCCAGTGGCCACGGCAAGGGCATCCCTTTTGCTAACTTCCACTCACCTGGCACCTCTCCAGCTAGCCGGGACTGCTGGGAAATGATGGCAGGTGGCATGGAGAACATTTCTATCATTTCCCACCGTACTGGAATATGAATCCCAATATTACCAGTTAGATTGTGCCTGGGCCAGTCTGACCCTTGCTGCTAGGCCAAAGGCGGCAGCTGTGGTGTATCACCCCAGAGACACCTTTAGCTTGCTGGTGGTTGCAGCTGGGCACTAAACAATTCTAGGCTTGTTAGGAACTCCATTTACCTCAGGAGGAAAGCTTCAGGCGATGGTGAAGAGAAAAAGGAGAGGATTCTGCTGGAGGGTTTAATATCCAGAGGTTTATTCCCTGGTTACAGAGGTCTGAATCTTAGGAACAGCTCCAACAGAATAGCGGCTGCATGGTCAGATTACCTTTTTAAGCTCCCGGGGCAGGGGGAGGGGAGGGGACATGTGAGCCATCAACCAGGTGGGAGGGGCGGGGTCCCAGGAGAGGATGGCGCCTAGACAGGCCAATGACCCCCAGACCTGAGGGGCATCCTTTGAATTTGACCAACCACACGACGCCTTTGCTGGAATGTTAAAACTGATTGACAGCCCAGCAGGGGGCGAGGGGGGGAGAAGGGTTTTGGCACACCTGGGTAAAGGACCCGGAAGTTTAAAACACACTGCAACACCACAGCACCTCTTGTGCTGTGAATTCCCTCTGGCCCCACAGGATTATGAGTGTCTAATTGGTGTGGCTGTAATCACTTCACCTCGCAGTTTGGGAGCTTTCTTCCACTCCCCATCCATGTCTTCCAGCACCCATCCTGGCTACCCGGAGAACAGCTTGGTCGTGTTTCAAGACTGAGAGGCAAAGAAGGAACTCAGTAGTACTTCAGCCTTTTCCTCCTCCTGTGTCCCCACTTCTCTCCCCACATTCAGTTCTAATTGGGATTTCTCCCTTCTCATGTTCTCCCTGCATAAGCTCGTGAGATCTTTGTAGTCCTGCTGAGTGGCTCAGAAGGCAACTCCCACTGGCTCCCATCCATGCCGAGTGCTCAGCCCCATGGCACACAAGAAAATGGTGTCAGAAATTCAGAAAATGAGAAGGACAACGTTATCATATCTCCTTGTCTTTCAAGGCTTTTTTCTTCTGAAGAACAAATGCCAAGAACTGGGTTCCTCAGCACTCCCCAAGTGCAACAGAGATGCCAGGTGCTCAGCACATGGTCAGTGCAGCCTTTGCTGTGGCGCCCTGTCTCAGCAGATGTCTGGAAGTCCCTTGAGGGAAAAAGGTTTTCACAGAGACAAGCTTTCTCTATTCAGCCTTTCTGTGTCCAGGCCTGGTTTAAAGCCAGGGCAGGTTTAAAGCCAGGGCAGGCCTTTGCAGGGGAAGGTGGTGTGGCTTGGCTCGTGAAGGATTGTGCGAAACTTTTACACCTCACAGGGCAGAGCAAGGAATCCAGCTTGCAGGACCTGCTTCAATCCAGCCCTTGCAGACTTTGAGCGCTCTGCAACTGCAGCTTTCAAGCAGGGAGAATGACCAGCTGTTGGGAGTTTGGCTGGCTAAAGACTGGAAAAGTACAAAACCGTGGCTAATTCCAACTCCTGCACCTGCAAAGAGAGTGTGTCCTTGGGCCTAGCTGTAGTAGGATAACAAATAGTTAAAGAGACATGAGAAAAGAGAGATGTAACCCCTAAGGAGAGATGTAACCCCTAAGGAAGGAGGAAGAGTTCATGGTATAGTTTAACCAATAGATTGCTTGGCTTACAGAATATTCATAAGCTTATTATTTGCTGTATAAGTGTTTGATACTTTCTTCAATAAACTGGACCTGTGATGAACCATCTGGTGTCCTAGCCCCCTTCCTACGACAACCAGCAAATTGGAAACATGAGTATCTGCCACACAGATTTCTGTCAGAGGAGATAATGTGAGAAAGGACTGGAGGGAGCAATGTTGTGTTTCTACCTTGCACGGCCAGTGCCAAAGTGATCTGCCATCTCCCAGTGCTGCGCGTGTGAAGGAGTCCTCATGGCTTCTCTGAGTGAACCAAGTGCACAAATTCCACAGACCCGACACTGATGGAGTGTCTCGGCCGGGGATCCCTGTGCTTCAGCCAGCAATCCCAGCCCTGCCAGCGTCGCCTCTCTTTTAGCAGGGCCCCCGCTTGTCCCCAGAGCTCCTGGATCACCCGCTCTTCCAGGACAGAATGCCACGACCAGCTGTCCTGGGGTGCACCGCTGAGCTCTGTCTTTATGCCTGGATTGATTTGTTTTGTTTCTTTGGTTTTGTCCTTAAGGATGCTGGCTCCTGTATTTTGAGACAGAGAAAATTGTCCATGTGTCCGTCTGTCAAAGACCAAACAGTGACATCCAGCGGCCACTCACTTTGCTAAAAATGGGAAAACGGTGTCGGCAGAGCAGTGTGAGGATGTGCAGGGGAGAGCCAGAGTGTTCGGGGCAGCAGCCCCCCACATCTCCTTCCCTATTTCCTCTGAAGAGTTTATTGCCAGTCACTGCAAGGCTCCAGGTGTGTTTGGCTTATTTGTCTCCCCATCCTGGGCAATGGTCATTTCTGGTCACATGTCCTGGGCCACAGCCCATGAAACATGGCTGCTTCTTAGAAAGGAAGGAGCCATTTAGTATTTTTGGTCTAGTTATGGCACAACAGCCTTGTAAATATGAGGAAAGAGGTCTTAAGTAGCTTTCAAGGGCTGTGGATAATATAAAATGACAAGACTGATGAAACAAACACATGAATTGTTAAGTGGCTGCCAGTGCAGTGCTAAGCACTACCACTATCATCTAAGAAAAGCCAAAAGGCATTGCAGCTGGAAGATAAAGGATGAAAAGCAGAGGGAGAAGAATATCTGTGGGACAAGGATAAGGGCAAGCAGTTCCTGTGTTAGAAAGAGAATGAGTTAGACAGATGTGGTCCAACAAGGGACCAGAGTGGGAGTCTCCTTCTCTGGCAGGCAAGGAATGCATCAGGCAGGGCCACCCATGCATGGCCTTACAGCTTGTAACAAGGCTGCATTGGTCCCTTCAGCCCCAGGGCACTGCTGGGAATCAGCTGCCAAAGGTGCAAATCAGGCCCAAAAGGTGCTCCTGCGCATCCACCCCCGACTGGAACAAGGCTTGCAGGAAGTGCTACCTGAGAAGTTGCCCTTGCACTTGCTGAAGGCATCTGCCAGGATGCACAGACTTTAAATGGGACATGGCATAACCCATCTCACAGGGAAAGAATTCCAAGGTGAGAGGAAAGATTCCAAAGAATTCCAGAGTGGGGGCTTTTTGCAATTTTTCACATTTGACAGGCAAGAAATTTTTCTTCTATTCAGGGCAATACAGTGGTAAAAGAAGAGAAAAAAAGTCTCTCGCTCCATCCGGTTGAACTGTGGATTGCAAGAGGCTGCATCATTTAGCTATTGAACAGGCTAAAACCAATATTTGTAAAGGATTTTAAGAGGTGGTTAACAGACAGGAACACACTAAGGATACAACATATCAATAATATGAATACAAATTTACTACAAAAAAACCCCCACAAAACAACAAACCCAAAATGTGCAGATGGTGTCCAGATAGTTCTGAATAATAAACTTAAAGTGAATTTTACTGGACTAGGTGGTGACTTTAGCTACTGTGAAGAATACCACACAATTGTAACAAGTGGGTTATCTCCATGTTCTCCATAATTAAACCAAATCAGAAAAAGGCAAAAAGTCTTCCAAATGCTGTGATACTTGCATGAAATACAGGCACTTATACAAAATAGTGCCTACCAAAATCTCTCAAGATCTATTATTCATTTTGATCCAAGATTGGCACAAACCTAATTTCACGAAACAAGGAAAACACCCAAGTGTGCTGCTAACCCTTTTTAACAAAGATTTCACAGAGACAGCCCCAGTAATGCAATCCCAAGGAACACATGCACACTTCTGAGCCTGCTGACACACTGACCTGCTGCAGGCTGAAACTGCTTGATTTGCTCCTCTGCACCCCTCATGGGCACACAGCCTTGCCTGAGACCAGCACCACAATGGCACAGAACCTCTGAAAGACACCGGCTTTAAAGGTACCCTAATAAAAATCAAACAACTTGTGGGATGAGGTCTTTGTCAAACTTTTGGTCTTTTCTTTCTTGTGTGGGGTCACAGCACTTTCAGTTTCCTTCGGGAAGGAAACATAATTATAATGTCCGGGTCAGAGAGAAGAGTAAAGGAAAAGTACTTGTTTAACAACGGCAGGAAGGCAAAAAAACAAAAGTGCCATAAATCTATTTCTGTAAAAGCAATGTCCTTTTCTTTTCTACGTATTTTCTGAAAGTGTGTTGGCTTAGGGATGCTGATTGCCTTGAAATTTTTTTGTTTGCTTTTTTTTTCAACGTAGAAAGAAAACACACACAGAGAAATAAAAAAACAACAAAAACCCCCACCAAAACAATCACGAAAAAGCAAACCCAAACAACACCCCACCTTAAGTACTTTCGATGAAATAAACCCTTTTGGAACTTCCTTCCCTTCACCCCTCTTGCTTTTCCTCCTCCCTGTCTCTCCCTCCGCCCCCCGGAGGGTATCGGCGCGCTCCCCGGAGCTCGGCGGGCTGGGGAAGTTCAATCCCAGTTCAGGGGCGGGAAGGGAACACTGTGTACTCGGCACGGCCCTGGGTGGCTGCGATACACCCTGGGCAGCGGGACCGGCGCTCCCCGCCCGCCCGGCCCCGCCGCCCTGCTCGCTCCGTGCGGGGCCAGTGCTGGCCGCTCCTACCCCGCTCTAGGAGCCGTGCAGAGGGTCCGGTCCTTCCCAATCGCCCTCCGCCCATTTTAGTCTGAGTGAGAAAGCAGGTCCGCGAGAAGGTTCGTGACCCGGGGATGGATGGTGGGAGCACCTCCCCCTCTCTGCAAACACCGCTCCTGCAAGCGCTGGGTAAGGTGTTGTTGCTCGTCACCTGCACCTGAACTGCAGGGCCGCACCTTGGTCCACCACGGACTTGTGACTGGCCTCCAAGAGAACTCCAACAGCTCGAAAGGGGAGCACCTCTGTGCTCCGCAGGCTGCAGCCAGCCAAGCCCTGCTACATGCCAGAGAGGGAAGGGTCCCGCAGGGCTCCGGCCTCCTCCCGGCAGTGGAAAGAGTGTCCTCCTCCTCCCGCCCGTGAGCTGGTTCAGGGACACTAACAGGAATGCATCTGGATTTGCCAAGAGGTGGCTGCAATGGGAGTAGCTAAGTGTTGACTGCAGGAATGCTCTCAGCAGTGAGAATGTTCCCTGCTGACCTGCATATGTAAATTGTGGTGATTCATTGCTTCAGCAGTCACTGGGTCTTGTTACATTTTAAATGTAGGAAAGTGGGACTTGTACTGCACTCTAATCATTTAATCAGGCTTTTTTTTTTTTCCTGTATCTGAAGAAATGCAGAGAACTGAAAAAGCCACAAACATTCCATATACATAAGAGCACTGAGGTTGTTGTTTGGTGATAATCTCTAATTGAAACCTGGGTATGAAAAAGGTATGAATTCTTACAAACACAAAAAACCAGACTGACTCTAAAACTGATCTATACTTTTGTGAGAGTTTGTTCCTAGTGCAAAGTTACACCAAAAAAAAAAATGAAACCAGAGGTCACCACAGTGAAGGCTGAGAGGGAGAAAAAGCCATGAAGAAGGAATGTTATTTGTTCTTAACAATGTAGGTAACAATTGTAGGCTAAAGGTGCCTGATAGGGAAGGCAGACAGGGATCACAGGAATCTCCACAATCTGTGGAGAGATGCAGCTCAGGACAATGTGCCATGTGGATTACTATAAGGAACAGGCTTAGGCTCTGGCTCTGGGCTGCAAGATGACACAAGGACACTTTCCAAAGTATGTCTTGAAAAGTTTGTGGTACTTGCTGTCTTTTCAATCTTACAATGCCTGCATGTAAGCAGTTTCCTTGTTGGCTAGTAAATGAAGCATGCTGGAGACAAAGTTATCTCCAGCTTTGCCTTAAACTTACCAGATCCATCAGCATGTTAAAAAACCAACAAACATTATTCGTTCCCAGTATTGCCTTCTCTAACAAAAATATATATCTGGCCTGAACACATTGTTTCTTCATTTCTCTCCTCCAGGACTGAACTTCTGGTTCATTGGTGCATAAGTTTCAAAAAGGATGGAGAAAAACTTTTAAATTAATATTGGAATAGGAATCCCAATACACACCACAACAAATTAATAATGAAATCTACAACCAAAACAAAATATACAAAGTCTAACTGCT